>NC_080747.1:61729082-62035124 GCF_020826845.1 Diceros bicornis minor | reverse complement strand
CTGGGCCACCGACACACATTTCCCTTAATGGAATGATGGACCGTCTGGCTGTCAGAGCAGATGCCAGCACACACTGGTGCCTTAGACACACTCTTTTCACTCTGAGTCTGACATCACCATGTAACCTCCTGACCCAGTTATGGTCAGACTTCCTATTTAGTTTTCTTGTGGAGATAAAGTATACTGATTCTTGGTCCACTTGGGATACTTGTTCCACTTAAGAGTTGTCTTTTTCAAAATGAGTTAACACATTGACATTCTGGTGTATATCCTTCAATACCCTGTGAGTTTGCATAATGTAAATTAACATTCTTAAATTCCATGAGCTCCTAGGCACTGTCATGACTAGTTCTGTACCTATAAGTCTGGGGACCAGCCCCTTAATGGTGGTAAATTCTCTCTAACCCAATCCAGAATAATAATGATCGAGTATTGCATATCTACTATGTACTTATACTTTATTCATTAAATCCTCATACTGCCCTTTCGAGGCAGGAATTATTATTTCCATTTTATAAATGAGGAAATTAAGGTTTAGAGAGGCCCAATGGCACACAAGTTGCAAATGACAAGGCCAGATTTCAACCCCAAACTGTTTCCTGTTATGCTAGAAGAAGTAATTCTAATCTCACGTTACCATCAACCACAAGGCAAACCAGAAGCCAGCAAGACTTCTTTTCATAGCAGTGTTAAAAGGAAACAACAGGCCCAAAATGGAGTCACTTGTGCTAAGCAAATCAAGACTTAATCCCTAGCCTAATTGCAGTTACAACTTTCCCCAGTAATGTAGTATTAACCAGTCAGTGTGGAATTTTCTGGTCAGTACCATTGAGGTAATCTTTTCCATCACCCAAAGGAAGATGAGTTAATCTGCCACATAGACCCCTTCTGTCCTCCACAGGTAGGTTACTGAAGCCTGAAATAATCTTTCTCGTTTATGACTTCCTTGTCTTGTCTTTAAAAAACCTTTCCCTTTCTATAGCCCTTTGGAGCTCCTCTCCACTTGCTAGATGGCACACTGCCCGATTCATGAGTCGTTCAATAAAGTCAATTAGATCTTTAAAATTTACTCAGTTGAGGGGCCAGCCCAGTGGCATAGTGGTTAAGTTTGCACACTCCACATCCCAGGCACGGAGCTATACACCACTCACTAAGCCATGCCATGGTGGCATCCCACATACAAGAAATAGAGGAAGATTGGCACAGATGTTAGCTCAGCAACAATCTTCCTCAAGTAAAAAGGGGAGGATTGGCAACAGATGTTAGCTCAGGGCTAATCATCCTCACCAAAAAAAAAAAATTTACTCAGTTGAATTTTTGTTATTTAACAGCAGGAAACAGGGCTGCCCTCCCCAGAAGTTAATCTATCACCAGGGTCCTGTCAAAACACATCGGTAGTGTGGATTCTACTTTCAGTCCTCAACAGACAAATGCCAGTGTTCTGAGGCTGGGCTTTGGGTTCCAATGCCACAGTGAGTTCAAAACCTTCAACACTCTTCTGGACACATGGAATAGGTCTAATGGTTCTGAGCCTTCCTACCCATCTGAGAAACCAACCACCATGTTTCGGATGACTGCTTGCTTTACTGAAATCTTGACCCAGGAATGGGCCTATGCCTAGAGTTGGCCAATAATAATAAAAATCATAGCAGCATCTGTTGTTACCATGCAGAGTATTTCATTTAATCTTTCCAATCACCTCATAAAGTAGATATTTTAATCCCATCTAAAGATGAGGAAACTGCATCTTCAATGAGGTTAAGTAATTTGCCCAAGGTCACACAGCTAGAAGATGACAGCCCTGGAATTTAAACCCAGGTCTGATCTGACTCTGGCGCCCATGCTTTGAGCCACTCTCCATCACTGGCCACCAGAGAAGCAACGTCTGGTTAGATGGCCCCAAAGAGGAACCAGATAGCCCAGAACACTGCAGAGAGTTATTAGAGCCCGGGGACATGGTGGGACCACACCCACAGCTGTGTTTTGCACTTGGGAGGAGCTGCTGTTGCCCTGAGCAAGGGCTCACTCAGTAAAGTTTGAGGAATGAATGAATGTAGGAGTGGATGTCCCATCATAGACTCTCTATGGAGTGAGTGATGAGAAGACCAGCTTACTTGTCCCATCTTGAAAACGATGTGGCTTGATTAACGACTCCTAAAGTTTCAGCCAACTTGAACATTCTCAAACATTATAAGATTTAGTTGCCATATGAGGCAGCTGAAACCTGATTAACGAAGAAATATTCAAAAAAACAAAAATAAGCCTAGGGCTTGGTAGGTCAAGGTATTGATGCTCAAGTGGAACCAGGGGCATCTAGACTCTTTTCTGGCTCTTCCATTTATCAGCTCTGCTACCTTCGGAAAACTCTTACTATAAAATAGGGCTAGTGAGCTCTCTCACCCTGTTCTTGCGCAGAGTAAATGAGCTAACATAGGTAAAACACCTGGATCAGTGCTTGGTTTGTAAGAATGAGTAAAAAAAAATGAACTCCTTTTCCTTTTCCGTGAGCAATTCCCTCCACCAAGAGCTGGTTTCCTGGGAGTAGGGAACTTCTTACTTTAAGGCATTAAAAGTTACAACCCAAATCTTTTCCAACAAAGGAACCACCCCGATCACAACCCGAAACACTAAAGAAAACAAACAGAAGAAATTTGTTTTGATGATGGTGGTGGTGTAGGTGAGGCTAGCGGAGGGAAGGCCACCTAAAGCTCCAAGCCACTTGCTGTCTCTAGTCCCACAACGAGAGGCTTCATAGAGCTCTGACCACATCTGGAATCAGGGTCACTTTTCATCAAGCCCAGAAATTTAAGACGTACAGTGAGGCGGACCTCTGCCAAGCCAATACCTGCTGGGAAAGCCAGTGTTTCAAAAGGGGAGTAGAGTGTGAAACGTCTTCACCCAACTTCCTCCTCACACGCCACAGGGGGGTGGGGAGGCAGAAGGATCACACGGCGCTGCAGGGGGGTGGGGAGGCAGAAGGATCACACGGCGAGGTTTAAAGAACAGGCTACCCAACCCAGCGCTCTCCCTGGAGGTGCGGCAGGGCGGGGTGGGCCGGGGCAGGTGTGGGAGTAACAGTGGGGCGCTCGCTGCCCAGCCTACCTGCGCACCACCAGCCTGAGCGTCTTGTAGGATCCTTTCACCAGGGAAACGGCCTCCCGTCTGGAGCTGCTCAGCGCGACCTCGTTGATGTGCACGACCTCGTCCCCGGCCCGCAGTTTGGAGCTCACCAAGTCCGCTTTGCCCCCTTCTTCGATCTGCTCGGAAAAAGAGAAAACCATGCGTGAGCAGCCCTGCGCCCTGCCTGGACACCCGCAGACCTCGACACACCACCTGCGACCACACCCCACTGGCGCCCAACCTGAGAGTAGGCGGCGTGCCAGAAGGCCAGACAGCCTCCTGTCTTCCACACCCTCTAGCACCCAGCACCCTGCCTGCCCGCAGAGGGCGCTCAGCAGCATTAGCTGAAGGGACGAAGGAACTCAGTTTCCATCCAAAAGCCACTATCCTACGGTGCTCACCACCCCACCGCCCTTTACATCTTCAACTCCCCAAGTCCACTCAAAGCAACTGTTATATTCCTTTAGAAGCTGAGTTCTTCTTACCTCATTTTTTGGTCTAAAATTATAATTTATTGGATAAAGAAACTGTGGCACACCCAGACAGTAGAATGTTACTCAGCACTAAAAAGAAATGAACAATTAAGCCATGAAAAGATATGGAGAATCCTTAAATGCATGTTAACTAAGTGATAAAGAAGCCAATCTGAAAAGGCTACGTACTGTATAATTCCAACTATATGACATTCTGGAAAAGGCAAAACTATAGACACAGTGAAAAGATCAGTGATTGCCAGGGTTGGGGGGAGGGAGGGATGAATAGGGGGAGCACAGAGGATGTTTAGGGCAGTGAGACTACTCTGTATGATGCTCTAAGGGAGGATATGTAACATGATAGCATAGAATGTACACCACCAAGAATGAACCCTAATGTAAACCATGGACTTGGGATGGTAATGATGTGTCAGTGTAGGTTCATCAGCTATAACAAACATACTGCTCTGGTGGGGGATGTTGATAATGGGGGAGGCTATGCAAGGAAGGGGAGAACTGGGGTATATGGGAACTCTCTCTACTTTCTGCTCAATTTTGCTGTGAACCTAAAACTGCTATAAAAAATTGTCTATTAAAAAACTATAATTCATTCAACAAAGTCATTCAACACTTGCCTTATGCCAGAAATTGTTCCAGGTGCTGAGGCTGTAACAGTGGACAAAACAGACAGAAAGCCGTGCTTATCTGGTGCTTACGGCGGAAATGGGGAAGCAAACACTAAACATAATCAACAAGTAACTGATGTAGGACGTTAGAAGTTGAGGACGTGCTTTGGAAACCAACAGAGCAAAATAATGCTTTATTCAGCACCATATGCCAATGGGTGCTTGTAGGATGTCAATAATGATGAAAGGGAATAAAAAGGGAAAAAATAAAATAGAAACAAAAAATAAGTAAACAAAACCTGACCCATATTTTCTCTTTTTTCGATAATTACTCTCCAGAATTGCCCACATTTTCAAAAACCTTCAATAGGTCTTAACATATATAAAATGGACCAAATTCTTATAATGAATTTTTAAATTTCGCCCTTGCTAGCTATCTTATTTTTAACTATTAAAATAATGTATGCTAAAATAAATAATTTAATTTATTAGTAATGTTTACTAATTTATTAAATCATTACATATTCATTAATTTATTATAAAGGATGAAAATAATACAGAAAGTGAGTCTTACCCCTGCTCCCTGGTGCCACTCTCTAAAGGTAACCACTGTTTACAGTTTAGTTTATGAATTGCATATGTATATTTTTTTCTTTTTACAAAACTGATATCACACTATATGTACCTCCTGAACCATCTTTTGGCATTAACAGAGAGACATTAAAGTGAGATGGTTGTGAGTTTGAGGAGTCTGAACAAACATTTTTCCAAAGAGGATATACAGATGGCCACAGGCACATGAAAAGACGTTCAACATCACTAATTAGTAGGGAAATGCAAATCGAAACTACAATATCACCTCATGCCTGTCAGAATGGCTTTCATTAAAAAGACAAGAAATAACAAAGTGGAGATAGAAATAACAAGACGATGTGGAGAAAAGAGAACCCTCATACACTGCTGGTAGGGATATAAACTGGTACAACCACTATGGAAAACAGTACGGAGAGTCCTCAAAAAATTAAGAACTACCGTATGATCCAGCTGTTCCACTTTTGGGTATTTATCCAAAGAACATGAAAACACTAATTTGAAAATATATTTGCACCCTTATGTTCATTGCAGCCTTATTCACAATAGCCAAGACTTGGAAACAACCTAAGTGCCCATCAACAGTTGAATGGATAAAGAAGTTGTGGTATAGGTATATATACAATAGAATACTACTCGGCCATAAAAAAAAGGTGAAATCTTTCCATTTGCAACATGGATGGACCTTGAGGGTATTATGCTAAATGAAATAAATCAGACAGAGAAAGCCAAATACCATATGATTTTGCTCATATGTGGAAGATAAAAAAAACAGCAGCAACAACAAACAGACACAAACACGGAGATTAGATTGGTGGTTACCAGAGGGGAAGGGGGTAGGGGAGAGGGCCAAAGGGGTAAAGGGGCACGTGTATGCAGTGACGGATGGCAACTAGACTTTGGGAGGTGAACACAATGTAATCTACACAGAAATCGAAATATAATGATGTACAGTTGAAATTTATATAATGTTATAAACCAATGTTACCTTAATAAAAAACTTAAAAAAAAAAGAGTTTGAGGAGTCAGATACCCTAACTAAGAGGAAGTCACTTATTCTCTGTAGGCTTCCAACTCCTCATCTATGAAGTCGGGACAATCATAGCACCCACTTCACAGAGCCACAGTGAGGATTACTGAGATGAGCTACCTAGATGGGTAAACACAGTTCCTGGCTTGTGGTAAAATTTCAAAAGTAGTAGCTATTGTTTTTATAAATCACATATCATGAAGATATTTCCATTCATAAAATATTCTACTATATGGGGCCGGCCCGGTGGTGTAGCGGTTAAGTGCGCGCACTCAGCGGCTGGCGGTCAGGGTTAGGATCCCCGGCGTGCACCGAGGCACCGCTCGTCAGGCCATGCTGTGGCGGCGTCCCATATAAAGTGGAGGAAGATGGGCATGGATGTTAGCCCAGGGCCAGTCTTCCTCAGCAAAAAGAGGAGGATTGGCACGGATGTTAGCTCAGGGCTGATCTTCCTCACACACACACTAAAAATTCTACTATAACATCTTGGTATGAACGTAACATGGTGTATTTAGCCATCTTCTATTGATGATCATTTCCTCTTTCCTTTCCACCCTTTTCATCCTACTAACCTTCCCTGCCAATCTTCCCAAATACACTGGGCACACTCTAACCTCAAGGCCTGTACACAAGTTGCTCAGGTTTCCTTCTACCTGAATGGCTCCCCCGGATCTGCAGCACCCTTGAGCCACCTATAAAGACTGCAATGTACCATTATGCTTAAGAGCTGGTGCTCTGGAACCAGACTGTATGGCTCTGTCATTTACTAGCTGTGTGACTTTGAGCAGGTTATTTAACTTTATTGTCCTCAGTTTCCTCTCCTGTAAGGTGATAGTACTTACCACAGAGAGTGTTGTAAGAATTAAGTGAGTTCATCATTTACTGATTAAGCAAGTGTGTAAACAATGCCCAGCACAGAGTACATATTCAATAAAGGTTAGCTCTAATTACTACCCATCCCTTGAGGCCAAGTTCAAGGGATGTCTCCTTTAAGCCTTTCCAGGTCTCTCATCAATAGCCACCCCATCCCCTTGCCCCTGCAATCTGTCCTTTAAGAAGTAATCCCTTGGGGCCGGCCCCTTGGCTTAGCGGTTAAGTGCACGCGCTCTGCTACCGGTGGCCGGGGTTCGGATCCCGGGCGCGCACTGACGCACCGCTTGTCCGGCCACGCTGAGGCGGCGTCCCACATACAGCAACTAGAGGGATGTGCAACTATGACGTACAACTATTTACTGGGGCTTTGGGGAGAAAGGGGGAAAAAAGGAGTAGGACTGGCAATAGATGTTAGCTCAGGGCCAGTCTACCTCAGCAAAACGAGGAGGATTAGCATGGATGTTAGCTCAGGGCTGATCTTCCTCACACACACAAAAAAAAGAAGTAATCCCTCTTTCCCCTATTTTCAGAGAATCAAATGAATAAAATAATACATAAACTGTGAAGTGACTTCTAAATAGTTTGTTATTTTTATACTATTTCAACATGCTGCTTGTGGTCATCACACCCTGGCTTTTGACAGAAGTATTTATGTCTGTGCCCGTTCCCTGACCACAGTCCCACCCCATCCCCGGCGTGGGCTGTGTACTCTTTGAAGATTGGAACCATTACTCCGTCTTTACTTACCCCAGGATGCCTCCCCAGAGCTTTGCACATAGGACCTCCTCAGAAAATATTGGTTCACTCATTCAACAGATATTTACTGAGCATCTACTGTGTGCCAGGTGTGGAGCTAAAAGCTGGAGCTACGAAGATGAACACCACAGATGTGGTCCTGCTCAAACGGCAGTTTGTGGAATTGAATCCTCTTTGTATTATTTACCAATATTTTCAATAAAATGAGAATGAAACGAGACCTAGGAAATGATCTACTTCTTATGTAAAAAAAGGAAGTCAAGAAAGCTCATTTGTATAGTTTATATTATGTCCTTCTTGTGACTGATTAATGTGAAAGCAAACATTATGAGGAAGAATGTCATACAAAGAGTTTCATTGTTGTTCACTGGTCTCATGAACTATCTCTATAACCCTCTGTATTTACAGAGTTTCACATCTCTCTTCACTTTGCACAGAAATTTTAGGTTTAAAATGCTTACTTTTAAAAAGTCAATTAATATAATTGTTTATAAATTTGAAAAAAGTGGGGGCTGGGACGATTTTTTGAAATGGTATTTATTTATCAAACATTAGTTGGGCACCTACTGTATATTTAGATTCTCAGATCTCTCCATACTCTCTCTTAGTGATTCATGCTGTCTTGGGATTTAATTATTACCAGAGATAACTTTTAGATCTTTTCTCTAATACTGATCTTTTCCATAAACCCCTATCGTGTATTTTCAGTTTTTTTCCTCTTCCTCCATTTTTCCTCCAAATACCCCTCCTTCATCATGAAACTTCTCTTTATCAACCCAGACAGAATCGCTCTCTTTCTCCTCTAACTGATTTCTGCCTGTCTTGAGACAAGCCACATCACCACCTTTGTTGTGGTGGGTATTGCTGATCATGCCCTATTCCCTCTTCTAGGTTTTAAACTCCTTGAGGTCAGAAACTGGGTGAACACACTCATTCTTTTACTCACCCACAGACATCTTTTGAGCATCTACCGCGTGTCAGGCACTGTTCTGGGCCTGGGGAAATGTCAATGAAGGAAACAAACTGTATTCTCTCTGAAATTTACATTCTAGTATATTTTAAAAATATTTCATACCTATGTATTAAAAAACATGCACATTCACTGAGGCAGGTCAGAGAGCCCACCAGGATAAAATCAAGGCTGGATTCCTTCTGTTCTTAGGGTCCTTAAATTCATCCATATAAATAACTCTCCCTGGGAGGTCAGGCAATTTCTAGGGAATCAAAGGAGCCCTGGGAGGTTTGCTTGGTCCTAGGACTCCCCCAGGGGCTCTACTTCAGAAGGTAGAGTCCCAGTAGCCCCAACTGAGGCCTTGAATTGAGCGAGTTTGGCACGAGGTATAGACCCCTCGTCTAACGCATTTCAGCTAACTGAATTAAGGGCTGCTCTATCAGTTTGTGGATTACTTAGGACCCTCATGTTCCCCTCCTCCTCCCTTGATGCTGCTGGTCCTTTCACCGTCTTTCTGTTTGGTAGCATCAGTGTCAGTGGCTATCCTGTTTGTTGGCCACTCACGTAATAAACCTGGTTGCCAAGAAAGTTGAAGCTATTCGCTAAAACAAGGCTGTGAATTACCTTAATCCATTTGGTTGTCTCCATTTGTTATCACAAATGATAAATTGAGATACTGAGCTGCTTTTGCTGGTGCACTGGTGACAACATAATTGATTTCAATGTCCTGAGGCTCACTAAATGCATACATCTTAAGTTTATGTCAATTACTCACACAGTTTATCTAAAATCATTATTATGACGTTTAAAAAAAATATTTACAGAAGATTTAACAATAATTTCCTTGAACTATTCATCAAAGAGGATTATACTTCTTCTAACCCCAAGCCCTGCTGATACTGTCTGTCAACAAGACTCAGTGAAAAAAGAAGCTTATTATTTTAAACCTTAAGACCAATACTTGAGCGGCTAAAGGGGTCACTGGCATTGTTTGTAGAATTTCACCTGCATGGAATTTACTTATTCCAAGAATGTGATTGTCAAAAGGTTAAATGACTTCAGATAATACACCATGTACGACTGGGTGGGAAATCCCTAAGCCAGCGAACTGGTGAGTACACACCTGGAAAATTAGCATCCTTCTTCCCGTCTCAAATCCTAAATGTATCCACATGTATAGGATTAAATTGATTTTGCTTTGATGACCATGTGAGAGGTTGGTTTTTGAATCATTCATAGCATTTTATGTTGCTGTAAATTCAGCACCTAACATAGTGCCTGCATATAAATAGGTGATTGATAAACATTTGTTGAGAAAATCTGGGGAAGCTGACTATAAAGAAATAAATACAGTACTGGGCGACCCACTCCATTATAAAAACACATTCAAAATATAGATATAGGCCCAAAGGGGGAGTTGTGTGTGCCCGTGTCAGCGGCTGGAAATGGTGTGTGGAGGTGCAGGAAGCCAGGCCCGTCTCCTGCCCTCTCTCCTAATTCCTCTGGCCCAATCTATGAGGAAGCGTGAAGCTGCCATTTGGGGATTGGTCCTATGCTCTGCTTCTGCAGGTTTTGTGCCCTTCAAACTCAAACACCTTGACCCTCTGCCTCCCCAGCCCTGTTCTCCATCTTATATCATCGTAGCAGCATTACCATGATCAATAAGCATGTCGTTGGCAGCAACCTAGTGACCCTGTTACAACCTCAATTAGATCAGGTCACACCTTTCCACATGACCTTCCTCATCACACTCAGAGTAGAAACCAAAGTCCTCCCTCTGCACCAAGGACCCTGCTGGATTTGGCCCCCTCACCTCCACCTCCTCCTGTTCTCCCCCTTGCTCACTCAACACCAGCCCCCTGGCCTCCTGGTGGCATGTGGAGTATGCCAGGCCCACTCCCGCCTCCGTCCTTGTACCAGCTGTTCCCTCAACCTGGAATACTTTTCCCTCTGATAACCATTTACCTTTCTCTCTCACCTCCTCCAGGTCTTTACACAAATTTAGCTTCTGGAAGGGGGCCTTTCTTGATCTCCCACTAAAATTTCCACCTCCTCTAATACTACTTATCTTCCTTCTTGTCTTTATTTTTTTCTTTAGCACTTAAATCATGATCTAACTCGCTGTGTTTTTTACTTATGTATTTTGTTTGTCATCTGTCTCCCCACTAGATTGTCAGCCCCAAGAGGGCAGGGATTTGTGTCTGTCTTGTTCACTGCTGTATCTTCAGTGCCCGGAACAGTGTGGGGCACACAGAGGCGCTCAATATTTATTCTAAGAGTGAACATATCCTCATTGTCATTGCTACCAGTTGTTGAGTGCCTTTTCAGTTCCAACAACTTCATCACATCTTCTTAAAAGTCACAAAGAGGGCTGGCCCTATGGCCTAGTGGTTAAGTTCAGTGCAATCAACTTCAGCAGCCTGAGTTCAGGGATTTGGATCCCAGGCATGGACCTATACCACTTGTCAGCCATGCAGTGGTGGCAACCCACATACAAAATAGAGGAAGATGGGCACAGATGTCAGCTCAGGGTGAATCTTCCTCAAGCAAAAAGAGGAAGATTGGCAACAGATGTTAGCTCAAGGGGAATTTTCCTCACCAAAAAAAAAAAAAGTCACAAAGACTCTGTAAGACATTATCATCTCCTTTTCATACAAATGCGAACACTAAGGCCCAGAAGAGTCAAACAATTTGCTCAGGGTTGCAGAGTCAGTAAAACAACAGACCTGGGACTGAAATTCAAGACTCTGACTTCAGAGCCCACGCTATCCAGCCTGCTGCCTCTGAGAAACCCCCATATCTTTGTCCCCAAACTCACACTTCTTTACTTGTCTGCCTAATCCTTCCAGTGCCCAAGAAACCTGACACCCAGTACTTCTGTGTTCTGACCCTTCTCTTTCAGAGATCCTAAGAACTCTGAAGCTATTATATGAGCTCACAGGTCAGCAGAACTCACAGCTTACACATGAGAAAAAGAGTTGGCACGCACTGCTCCCAGGGCAGGGAGATGGCCTTGCCACATACAATATGTAATGACTTCCATTTGTGTGCAATTCAATTTGAAGTTTTAATTAAAATTGAACTCATCCTGCAGAAGTCTACCACAATTGAATTTCACCTGCATTCTAATGTCTAAATTCTTGAATGATTTTTTTTCCTTTCCTGACTACTTTCATTCCTAGATGATGATGAGGTAGGAGCATGGGAGGAAGGGGTAATTCAATAATTCACAGTCAATGCAACATGACGTGCAATTTGTTGTTTGTTTTGTGCAGTTGGTGATTTGATGACAAATACGTTCTCTATAAGTGCAAAAATTGTATTTAAAGCAATAAGCAAAAGACAGAAAGATAGAAAGATAAGTAGATAAAGAAATATATTAAGAATCTCTCAAACAAAGCTTTTGAGTGTTGTTTTTTATTAACTGGGGATTATCATTACTCACAACCTGGTGGGTATTCTTGATTTTAAGCTGTATGTAAAATGGGGACAATGAAATAAAACAAAATAAATAAAAGTTCCCCCCAGGAACTCTATCTGGCTCTCAGGGCCTAGGAAATTAACAAGCAGTTTTTGGAACGCAGGACTAACTGCTGGCCTTGAAACAAAACAGAGAAACATTCCCATGAGTTGCACCGAGTGACATGAGGGTACAGCCGTGAGGCCTCCGTTCTCCCCACCCGCTTCTCATCCAACCCCAAATCGTGAGGTTTATACTGTTGAAAATTCCTTTTTTGGATCATAAAATGGTATGTATTGTAGTAGAAGAAAGACCACTGGGTTGGGAGTCAGGTCGTGTGCTCTAATCCCGACTCTGGCCCTTTTTATCTGTAGGGCCCCATATGAGTCTCTCATCCATAAAATATGGGTAATATTGTTGCTGTGCATTATGATGAGACAGTGCCTTAGAAATGGAAATGTGTGTTTCTCACACTTAAAATGACCAACAGGGAAAATTCCATAATTTTATTTTAAATTGAAATACATATACAACTGTTGCTATTAAAATTATATAATCACTTTCTTTTGTTATTTTCTTTCTTTCTTTCTTTCTTTTTTCTTTTGTGAGGAAGATCAGCCCTGAGCTAACATCCATGCCAATCCTCCTCTTTTTGCTGAGGAAGACTGGCCCTGGGCTAACATCTGTGCCTATCTTCCTCCGCTTTATATGGGATGCCGTTACAGCATGGCCTGACAAGCGGTGCCTCAGTGCGCGCCCGGGATCCGAACCCGGGCCGCCAGCAGCGGAGCGTGCGCACGTAACTGCTACACCACGGGGCCGGCCCCTGATATTTTCTAAATAGGAGGTATATTATTTATTTTGCAAAGTTCGTCACCTGGATGGAAAGCCTAAAAAGAGAGGTGGAGGCAGTGTGGTGTTTAAAGATGGGCGTTCTAGAGTCAGACCAAAGTGGGTATCAATCTCACTTCCATTACTGGGTGATCTTGGGCAAAAGATGCATCATCTCTGAGCATCCGTTTCTTTAGCCTAAATATGGGACAAGAAGACTCACTACACAGAGTTAGTGTGAGGATTACATGAACTAACACATAGAAGTTTCTTTACACAGAGCAAGGGCTTCATAAAGGTGTGTTTCATGAATTGTGGGGTTTTCTGGTTTTATTTAATAAGTTTAATACTTTTCTGACTGTTTCCACCACAAGAATATATGTGTTAGCGACTGCAAGAGACCAAAGGGAAGAAATTCGCTGGAAGAAGGAGAGAGGTTATTTTCTTAGTCAAAGAACAGGAGTTAACTTGATTTATAAGTGAAAGAGGAGACAGTGTCCCCTTCGGAGGGAAGCTTTTATTTCAGAGAGAGGTCCTGGGGCAGGAAGTTACCCAGTGACGCTCTATGGACCATCCAAATGAGCTGCAGCCCTGGAAAACCAAGACATGCCCACAGTTCTTGATTTACTGCTCACTGAGCAGAAGGTACTGATGGCAGAGGTAGGATAAAAGTCAAGCGTCACTGATTTCACCTCAGTCACTCAACTTTCCTCACTGCCTGAAGAAAAGTTCACAGACCCCATCTCCCCCAGGATGGTTGATTCCAAAGAAAAAACAAGTTTGGGTTGTAAAAAGTTGAGTAGTCAGTATTTATTTCCATTTATATGTTTGTTTATATATACCCTGCCTCATCTTACAAAAGATTTGAGGCAACTCCTTGTAAATACAAAAGAACAAAGGAAACAGTTGAGGGAATCTGAGCAAAAAGGAAAAAAGCAATAAAATGAAAGCTAAGAATAAGATTAACTGCAAGAAATGCATTCCATGCATGGGGATTCTTATTATCTGAGCATTCATTATCCAGGCCTTCACAGTTACAAGGATTCATATGGAGGCAGAGTCCTTATAGTTCAAAAATATTCACTAGTGAAGAGACCAGCTTTGACATAAGGCCCCACTCAAACAGTTTAGCACCAGCCTCCATCTCCTGCTCTTGCATCCATGTGTTTGTCAGTCTGGTTGGATGTGGAGTTGCAAACAACCATTACAACAAGCAAATAAAATGCAAATCAATTGCATAGTTAATTTGCATATCTTTCAAAAGAGGCAGGCTATAAAATAAAATGCAAATCAACTGCATAGTTAACTTGAATATCTTTCAAAAGAGGCAAACTATAAAAGATAAAACATCGAGCTATCTTAAAATTTTGTGAGAAAATTAGGACCGAAAAAGTAAACATAATCAATTTTTCATTCTGAGGATTTAGCGCATGCTTGCAATCGTAACTTAAAATATTTTAAAAGTAAGGTTGAATAAACTTAGTTTTGTTTTTCAACGACATAATATAAAATCATATTTTGCTCCCTGTTTTAAAGTGAATTCCCTTCAGACAGTTTTTTTCTAGTACAGTTGTTTGCCGATAATAAGAACTACCTGGAGTATAGTATAGTGCAGTTTTGGCTCTCAGCTTCTTGGTGGCAAAAGCAAAAAGAAAGCAGGCTTAATTAGAAATGTCATAGGGGGGGCCAGCCCCGTGGCTTATCGGTTAAGTGCACGCGCTCCGCTACTGGCAGCCCAGGTCGGCTCCCGGGCGCGCACTGACGCACCACTTGTCCGGCTGTGCTGAGGCAGCGTCCCACATACAGCAGCTGGCGGGATGTGCAGCTATGACATACAACTATGTACTGGGGCTTTGGGGAGAAACAGGGGGAAAAAAAAAGAAAAGAAAAGTCATGGGGGCATAATATAAAAACGGGAAATCATTGTGGAGCATTGGGATGATAGTATTGAAATCTACTCTTGGAGGAGACTTAAGACCCTTAGTGCCTAGGAAGAGGTCTAAGAGGGTAGAGACCATTCTTTCTAAATTGCTTTGTGTTTAGCTTAACAGCGTCACATGCTAAATGCCTAATGAACACAGTGGTGGTCATTAATGCTGTTTAACAAGTATTCCTGGCTCTCTACCTTGGCTGCAGTGAAAGTGTTCCTCTTTCTCTTAGTCTTTCCTTGGCTGGGACTCTTGCAGTTCAGTGGAGCCATGTAGCTATTTCTAGTAAATGTGTTTTAAGCAGAAGAAACATGGGCTGGCCCCGTGGCTTAGCGGTTAAGTGCGCGCGCTCCAATAGTGGCGGCCAGGGTTCGGATCCCGGGTGTGCACCGACACACCGCTTCTCCGGCCATACTGAGGCCGCGTCCCACATACAGCAACTAGAAGGATGTGCAGCTATGACATACAACTATCTACTGGGGCTTTGGGGGAAAAAAGGGAGGAGGATTGGCAATAGATGGTAGCTCAGAGCCGGTCTTCCTCAGCAAAAAGAGGAGGATTAGCATGGATGTTAGCTCAGGGCTGATCTTCCTCACAAAAAAAAAAAAAAATTAAGCAGAAGAAACATGTCACCTCCAGACAGAGACCCTCCAGAGTTTTCTTTCCCTTTGGCATGGTGACTGGCAACATTTGAGATGCTGAATGCTCTGTCAGCTAGGGTCCCTGAGTAACTAAAATGAGCTGTCCCCCTGAAGACATATCATGAGCATTTAGAACGAGCAAGAGATAAATCTATGGTTTAAGCCACTGAGATCTGGGGTTGTTTGTTACTGCAGCATAATCTAGTCTCTTCTGACTGATACAAATATCATCACGCCAGTGATAGAAAATAAAAAATAAAATAAATGAGTTGTGCAGAGACAAATTGCATATGCTGCTCAGATCCCACAATAAAGATTTCACCTGGAAATGATGATATTTTAGATAATTTAGGCAAAAGTAGGCCCAGGAACAAAACTGGATCTCTAACGTGTGCTCCAGCCTATTTTTCTCCCTTCATTTTGTGGCATGTGAATCTTGCCCAAATATATGTGGCCATGAGAGTCCCTACTTCTTACATATGTAGTGAATACTTGTAATGTAGATTAAGCTTTAGAAATGCAACTATTCCTATTGAGCTGGGATGGACTGAAAGATTATTATCAACAAATGGATGGACAACTCTGGGGAAAATTTATTAATCATAAAAGAGAATACAGAAGTAGAGATAAAAGAAAGAGGGCCTGTTTTGGAGAAACTATAGCTAATAAAAGTAAGAATGGCTGCAAAGAATGGATGCTAGAAAAAGTATGCAATCCTGAAAGCAAAAGAACGGGGAACCACACACACGAAAAAGAGAGTGAACACTGACTGCAAGATACTAGGGCCCAGGCAGAGAAATTCTGAGGACTGAATCCGGGAGTGGACTTCAGGCCAGTAATTGAGAAAGTAAGGTCAGAGTTCACTCATTTTATTTATTTATTTATTTATTTTATTTATTTTTTTTTTTTGAGGAAGATCAGCCCTGAGCTAACATCCATGCTAATCCTCCTCTTTTTGCTGAGGAAGACCGGCTCTGAGCTACCATCTATTGCCAATCCTCCTCCTTTTTTTTTTTCCCCCAAAGCCCCAGTAGATAGTTGTATATCGTAGTTGCACATCATTCTAGTTGCTGTATGTGGGACGTGGCCTCAGCATGGCCGGAGAAGCGGTGCGTCGGTGCGCGCCCGGGATCCGAACCCTGGGCCGCCGGTATCAGAGCGCGCACACTTAACCGCTAAGCCACAAGGTGGCCCTTCACTCATTCTAGAATCGAGGGGTGAACCTGGGACTAGAACCCTATGCAGGAGGGTTTCCTATGTAGCCAAGTGAGCTGAGGGGAGTGAGTTCTGACTAGGTCTAGGGAAGGTACTATCATGCGGATTAGGCTTAGGGAACCAAGCCAACCCTCGAAACATACAGAGTTCCAGGCTTTTAAAGTGTCTTATTATTTACACATCCTCAGGTTCATTTAAGTAAAGCGATTCTGGGTCAATATTCAAGGAGGTCTCTTCACACACCGCAGTGAGGTCCTGTCTGCACTATATGCAGCTGCCTGTTAGGGAACCAAAGAGGACGCCTGAGGCATGCAACAACTTCCTGGCTGGTCTTCCTGACAGGTGTCTAGTCCCTGCCCCACCTCTGGCCCCATATTGGTCCTCCACAGGTCACCAGAGAGGCCTAACTGTAGCAAGTCTGACTAGAGCACTTCCAGATGTAAAATCCTTTTGTGGCTTCACATTTTTCATGAGATGGTCCAAATTCCTGAGCTTGACAGCTAAGCTCTTCACTTTCTGGTCCCTGCCTGCTTCTCCTGCCTTATTTTTCGCCACTCCCTCCCCTTCAGCTACATCGAATCTGTGTACGGCTTTTGGGTAAGCCATGTTCTCATATGCCTCCAGAACTTTCCACATGCAGCTGCCTCGTCTCCAACCCTCAGAACCCCACAACCCTCAAACTCATCTTTCAAGACTTAGTTCAGTGATCACCTTCTCTAGGGAGCCATACCTGAACCCCAGAGACTGGTCACATGCCTTTCCTATGCTTTCCTCTGCACTCTGTCACAGCACCACCCCACTGAGGTAGTTGTCTGTTTTCTTGACTGTGTCCCCCACTACACTGTTACCTCCTCGAAGGACCAGACACAACTTACTTGTTTGGGTATCCTTTGCACCTAACACAGTGGCTGAGTCATAGCAGATGTTCAACATCTGTTTGAAGAATAAATGTGGTAAATGGGGGAATGCCATGGTCCCGAGCTTTCCTGTGTGGATGAGAACTTGCTTGCCCTGCCCCTACCCCACCCCATCATTTCCTTATCTGATGGGGAGAGAAAGTCTGCCATTCCTGGAGTGTTCATAGTCTCTTTGGTGTTTCCCCAGGTTTTTTAGGCCCTGGGCCCTTCCAGTGGAGCTCTAAGCAGATTGGCCTATTCTCTTCTACCAAGGCCTATATGCTACTCTCTATCCCTATGGCTCACTTCAGCTCTGCACTATAAGGCTAGTAGCAAGGACCCCAGCTCCAGACATCAGACCTCGGCTTTATCACTGTATTAGTTTCCTATTGCTGCTGTAACAAATTACTGCAGGGGACAGCCCAGTGGCGCAAGCGTTTAAGTGTGCACGCCCCGCTGCGGCAGCCTGGGGTTCGCCGGTTCGGATCCCGGGCACGCCGCCGCACTGCTTGTTAAGCCGTGCTGTGGTGGCGTCCCATATAAAGTAGAGGAAGATGGGCATGGATGTTAGCCCAGGGCCAGTCTTCCTCAGCAAAAAGAGGCGGATCGGCAGCAGGTGTTATCTCAGGGCCGATCTTCCTCACAAACACAAAAAAATTACTGCAAACTTAGTGGCTTAAAGCAACACAAATTATTTTACAGTTATGGAGGTCAGAATTCCAAAATGGATCTCACTGGGCTAAAACCAAGGTATCATCAGAGCTGTATTCTTTCTGGAGGCTCTAGGGACAAATCTATTTTCTTGCCTTTTCTAGCTTCTAGAGGCTGCCCACATTTCTTGGCTCATGGCCCCTTTCCTCCATCTGCAAAGCCAGCAACGGCCAGTCGAGCCTTGCTCATGTTGCATCACTCCAACACTGACTCTCCCGCCTCCCTCTTTCATTCATGAGCACCCTCATGATTACACCAGTCCCACCCAGATAATCCAGGAGAATCGCCCCAGTCTCAAGGGCCGCTGATCAGCAACCTTAATTCCAACTGCAACCTTAATTCCTCTTTGCTATGTAATATAGCATATTCACAGGTTCCAGGGATTAGGATGTGGCCATCTTTGGAGAAGGGGAATTATTCTCCTTACCATAACCGCTTACTAGCTGCGTGACCTTAGGCTAGTTATTTCTTTCCTCTAAACCTTAGTTTACTTTCCTGAAAAATAGAGAAAGTGATAATAACAGCACCTACCCCTGGGGATTGTTGAGAGAATAAAAGTAGGTTGTGATAATGAATGTCAAATTTAGCACAATACCTGACACAGAGTAAGGGATCAATATATGTTAGCCTTTATCATCATCATCATCATCATCGTTGCTAGGGGGGAAGCAGGCAAAGAGGTTATACACACTCCATGCTCTACTCCTTACTGGAGTGGAAGGAGCATCCTCTAGAGGCCTCCTGCCTTTCCCCCATCCTCTTTGCCTTGCCCTTATTTCAAGTGGGTGCAATAAAGAGGAGCAACACCAGCAGACAAAGGGCCATGGACTCCAAGTTGAGTCCTTTGAGCTTCTGGTGTTTGAACTCTCTCTGAAGTTGGCCACTGGGCTCTCACATCATAAGAAGGGGCTTGTGAGGTAGTTCCAGTCCCAAAGCAGTTTCTCAGAGTCCCCTGAACACGCGGAGGAGCCCTGGGAACCCCTAGGCTGTGACAGGGGCAAAACTCCCCAGTTCCTGGGGGGGCGGGGGTGAGTGTGGCCATGTGTCTGTGTGTACCCATGTGTGTGTGAGTCCTTGCCTCCTCAGCAAGTATCTGGTATTGTTTTCCCTCTCAGTGAAGTCCCTGAGCCCTGCAGTCATTATGTGCCGCACCCCAGTGAACTCCACGGAACTACAACGAGGAGAGAGGCCAGGCCTGGTCAGAGAACCACAGGCCAAAGCCGGCTAGGCCTCAATCTCCTCTTTCTGCTCCATTCAGATCAAAGACTTGGACGAGCACTTTCTTTAAATTTAAAGGCATTTATTTATATCTTACTCCATTCTTCAAATAATTTTGGGCATCTTAGTTGGCATGGTTATTCCATGTTCTTAAGAAAGATCCTTTCAGTTGCCCCATTTGTTTACGTTTAAGTCATAATGTTTTCTTTCATTAGACTGATTCTGCTGTATTTATTCATGGAAGTATAGCATATTATGTAAAATGTACATATATGCATAGAACACCTATTATAATGTACATATATAGAGAGTGCATATATTAACCATTTTACAAATAAAAGAAAGAGAACTTCTTTTCATTAACCCATCAATGGAGAGCTTGGATCTTTGGAAAACAAATACAATCTACAAATTACGCATGTATTTCACACATTTCATAAGTGTATAGATAAGTCCACTTCTTATCACCAATCGAATAGGAATAGGAATCATAGGACAATAGTTAAGTGTACACACATGCACACACACATAAAACACACATGTCATCTCATTTTAGCTAACAATTTTCAACTCTTTCTTCATCAGATTGATGTCAAAGTTACTGACATACTAAAGTGATCAGGCTTTAGTTTCATCTTCTCTTTTTTTCCCTACTCCTGGTCTGGGAGTAATTCTAGTGATCAAAAACTAACATCAGTGGCAGGAAGAAGAAAAATGACAAATCTTGAGATGTTTTGAATGTTTGATCATCCACTCCTAAAAAAAATGCCTGAGCTATTGGATCGCTAGCACTTAGTAAAGATACCCTAGTTCTATTGTTCTAAGACCATTTCGTTAAGCGCCTAATGGTTCAACCGGATATTCTACTGCTTCCTAAGGAAAAGTCCATTTGATCAGAGAATCAGTATGAGATTCATTTTAACCTCATGAACTATTTGTTTCCCAAAGTTTCCCCTATGTTTTTAAATTTATGATATTGAGAGAGTTTTGGCTTGCGACAAACAACTGTAATGGGACAAGGGTGGCTACTCTTACTGCTATTAGCTCAGCGGGACTAACTTCTTTGTCTCTGCAAAAGAATTCTCAGGGGTGGCTGAGCTGGAAGGAAACCAGTAATAAAACTCATGCAGGCTCCCCACCTGTACAAGATAACAATAGTGTTCTATTAGTCACCATTGTGAACGACCAACATTTTCAAGTTGGATGACATTCCAGAGGCCAGAAAGATACCTGAGCAGTAACTGGCAAAAAGATTTCTTCACTCTGGAGTTTTGAACAATGATTTGTTTATTTATCTTTCTATCAGAGCCATATAGTGGTTAAGCTTTGGAACCAGACTGCCCAGGTTCAAATCCTGCCCCCGTGCTCAGAAGCTATGCGACCTTCAACAAGTTATTTGACCTCTCTGTGCCTGTTTCTCTTTCCACGAGATAAGGTTAATAATACCCTTCACAGGATTGTTGTGAGGATTAAGTAAGTTAATGCATGTAAAGTGCTTAGAAAAATGCTGTTTAGTAAATACCCAGTAAATGTTTGTTACTCTCAGTAGCTTAAGTTCTCTTCCATAAATTAGGAATCCTAATACCTCTTTTATATACCTCACTGGTTATTTTAAGTTAAGATTAGAAAAATTTTATGAAACACTTTGAGAAGCACAGCATGGTACACTACAGTAAACTATTAGGGTGACTCTACGTCAATCTGGACGTCGGCTTCATAATTTCAACCATCCCTAGAAGAAGGCTTCTGATTAGAAGCCAGGTGCTGGAACAGCTGGAAGCTGGGAAGAAAACAGTAGAAGCAACAGCAGCATTAAGGCAAAGGAAGGAAAGATAGAAGGAGGGAAAAGAATATCTCTGGCTGTGGCTCCTATCTATTAGGAGCTTGACAGGCATAATGTCAATTAATTCTCACCAACTCTTTGAGGTAGGTATTTTGTCAACAACAAAACTAGGACTTAGAAGATTATGTAAGTTGCCCAAGGTCACAAAGTTGTAAATAGCAGAGCCAAATGCAAACCCAGGTCTGTCCAAAGCCAAAGCCCATCA
The DNA here is from genome assembly GCF_020826845.1 of Diceros bicornis minor. Lineage (NCBI taxonomy): Eukaryota > Metazoa > Chordata > Mammalia > Perissodactyla > Rhinocerotidae > Diceros > Diceros bicornis. The sequence continues at coordinate 62,013,755 of NC_080747.1, read as the reverse complement.
CCCATTCTCCCACTCAACCTTAAAACAGGCAGCACCCACTCCTTCAAAAGAATAAAGCCGTTCACTGTGTTAGTGGAACTAAACAATAGTGACGGCCAATATGATGACAGTTATCGAGGAAAGGTTACGACTGATCAGTATAGCCCTCCACCCTACTAGTGAGCAACAGGTTCTGGGGAAGCTCACTGAAATGAGATCATTATCCAGCAGTTGGGACACTCCAGCAACCAAGAGTCAGCTCTATCACACTTGACTGCATTGACAGAGATGGCCAAATGAGTAGATAATGGTGCCAGAAAGAGAATAAATATGTGTTGCATGAATGAATAAATGAATGAAGGAAAAGTACAGTAAGCCCTTAACACTTAAGGATATTTTAAGTCCTTCACAAATACCCAAATTCCAGAACATTTTCTCTAACCCCACCCCAGCTTTGAACGGCCTGCCATCAGATTCCCACTGCTATGATGCTTCCTTATTGTAGTCATCTGCAAACCTCAGGTCACTCTTCCTCATTCCCTGAAGATTTTTACCCACTGACTCGCTGTGAGACCTGTCACCAACATTACTCCTGCCACCACGCTTATGATACCCATAACCTCATAGGTGATCCGCCGGTACTTGGGCCTCCGTCTTCCTTGACTCCCTCCTCCAACCCAACTTGCTACTTGCTTCCATGGTCAGACCCTAGCTCTTGTCATTACCAATATGCAAACCCTCCATAATCTCGATTTCAAACACGCCACTCTCTGACCATCTCCTCCTATCTTTTTTTTGTAACAGTTTTATTGAGATATAATTCACATATCATAAAATTCACCCTTTTAAAGTATATAATTGAATGGTTTTTAGTGTATTCACAGAGTTGTACAACCACCACCATAATCAACTTTAGAATATTTTAATCACCTCCCCCCCGCAAACACCATACCTATTAGCCTTCAACCCCTCCTCCCAACCCTCCCATTGCTCCCAGTCCTAGGCAACGACCAATCTACTTTCTCTCTATATATATTTGTCTATTCTGAACATGTCATATCATACAATACATGGCTTTTTGTGACTGGCTGCTTTCACTTATGTTTTCAAGGTTCATCCAAATTATAGCATGTATCAGAAATTCGTACGTTTTTATTGCCAAATAATATTCTATTGTATGGATATCCTATATTTTATTTATCCATTCATCAGTTGATGGACATTTGGGTTGTTTTCACTTTTTTGCTATAATAAATAATGCTGCCAAAAACATTTGTGTACAACTTTTTATGTGGATGTATGCTTTCGTTTCTCTTGAGTCTATACCTAGGAGTGGAATTGCTGGTTCATATGGTAATTCAATGTCTAACATTTTGAGGAATTGCCGTACTGTTTTCCAAAATCACTGTACCATTTTATAACCCCACCAGCTGTGAATGAGGGTTCCAATTTCTCTACATCCTCCTCAACACTTGTTACTATCTGTCTCTTTTATTATAGTCATCCTGATGGGTATGAGGTGATATCTCATTGTGGTTTTGATTTGCATTTCCCCCCTTCTCTTTTCAGTTTATTTGCTCTAATACTCTGACTCCAACAATGTTTTGATCCCATAAAAACATACCTTTCATTGGTCCTATGGCTCTTTCACTGCTTCTCACCCATTTCATGTGCTCGCTTCCTTCCTTACCCATCTTAATGTCCATGGACTATCATTATAATCAGTTATTTGCACAAACCCTCAGCTCTTTTGCTCTTCTTTCCCTTCCTCATATTCAATTGGCAAAACTCCAGTCTTAGCTAAATCCAGCTCTCCACCTACTCCACATTTTTACCTACACAGATGAAAGTGGCTGGTCTCAGTTTAAATCCATGACCTTCAACCTCAAGTCAGCCCCTTTTTTTTGTGAGGAAGATCAGTCCTGAGCTAACATCTGACGCCAATCCTCCTCTTTCTTTTCTTTTCTTTTTTTTTTTTTTTGCTGAGGAAGATTGGCCCTGAGCTAACATCCTTGCCCATCTTCCTCTACTTTATATAGGACACTGCCACAGCATGGCTTGACAAGTGGTGCGTTGGTGCGTGCCCAGGATCTGAACCCACGAACCCTGGGCCGCTGAAGCAGAGCACACGCACTTAACCACTTGTGCCACTGGGCCAGCCCCTCAAGTCAGCCCTTAATGCTACCTGGCAATTCTAAATCCATTAATTTAGCAATCTCAAATGGATTCTTCCACTCCCCTGTTCAATTTCACAGCTTTGTCACTGTCCTGAAACTTCCAACCCTTCATTACCATCCTCACATTGTCTTTGCTTCCTATTTCACCAAGAAAACAGCTGCAATCAGAAGAAAACTTCTCAAACTTGTACCACCACATGGACCTCTCGATCTTTATCTCTATATATACTTTGTCATCCTTTCTGTTAAAGGGTGGACCAGCTACATTATGCTCTATAACTACCTGCACCATTTGTTCACTAGATTCCATCCTTTATCACCTACTCAAGGACACTACTCCACAATTGTCCCCTCTCAGGTATTATCACATTTCCCCCCTCTATTGGATTATTCTCATCACAAAATGGCATTCTATTATTTCTCCCGCTTGGGGAAAAAAACAGCAAACCTTTCAATCCTACATCCTCATCTACCTATATCCCTTTTTCACTCTATAGCCTGTCTCTCATTTGAACTCCAGGCTCATATATTCAGTTGCCTGCTGTTGGATGTTTATTTGGCATCTTAAATTTTACAAGGCTAAAGTTAATCTCCTGGTGTTCCCCTCAAACCTGCTCTTTTATGGCAAATAGCATCACTATCTTCCAATTTCTCAGACGAAAAACTTTAAGAAAGTCTCTCTCTCATGACACATCAAATCTATCAGCTAAGCCTAAATCGCTACCTTCAAAATACGTTCACAATCTGACTACTTCTCACCATTTACACCGCTACTGACCTGCTCTGACCTGCCACCATCTTCCGCCTGAATAATTAGTGGGATCATAACTGGTGTTCCTGCTTCTGTCCATGTATCTCTTCTAACCACTCCACATCCCTACCCCATAGTGTGTTTTCCTTCTTTTGCATTTTTTCTAGCTTTATTGAGATATTATTGACATATAACATATGTAAGTTTAAAGTATACAATGTGATGATTTGATACACATCCTATAATGTATTTTCAGCACAGCAGCCAGAATGATCTTTTTAACACTAAGTCAAACACATCATTCCTCAGCTTAGAACCATCTAATGGCTTCCCAATGCACTTGGAGTAAAACTCAAATCCTCTTACTGGCCTTCAAGGCCCTACACAAGCACACAATCTGGCCCTCTGTATCTCCTTGACCTCTTCTCCTTTCATTCTCTCTTGGGCTTACTCTAGTTCAGCCAACCTGGCTTCCCTGAGATTGCCTGACCTGTCCAAGTATACATCTACTGCATGGTCTCTGCGTTTGATGGTCTCTTTGTTTGGAACACCTTCCCCCAGGTAGCCTCATGGCTCATTCCCTCTACTCCTTCAGGTCCGTTGTGTTATTCATAAATTTAGCAAAAGCTGTTCCTAATCAGATACACAGAATAGTCGCAGAAAATTGCTGGGGCAAGTTGGAAGAAGAAAGAGAAGAGAAAACAAAAGGGATATTTAAACTCTGAGTGCCTCTCATTAGGCCAGGGTCTGGTTGCTTTATTATTTGGTTTAATCCTCACAACCTCTGGGATGAGAATGGTTATATCCATTTTACAGACGAGATAGAGACACCAACGGATTAAGTCATAATCTCTAATAAATCTCTAATAAATGGTGGAGCTCGGTGTCTAATCAAAAATCTAACCTCAAAACCTATCCTTGGTCGACTACATCACAGATTTCCAGTTTTCTACGTAGTTGAGAGCAAGCTGGGAATGGATGCCTATCACAATATTCAAACATTTGCAAAAGTAATCAATATGGCTTATCTTTATAAGTTCTTCACCTTGACTCTACCCTAAAATGAAACTTGTGAATGCTCAACGGAGGGTTAATTAGATTCCGGAGATTCCCAGCAATCTTTCAACTAATTATCTGGGATCATTTTTGCAAGATAAAAATTCCATCGAGTGGCCTACTGCACACGAATGCTTGTCAGCAAATTTACTCCTTCCCGTTGCTACTAAGAAGGTATAAACAGAAGGTCCTGGCCGTGAAGGAAATGAAAGGAAAGTAATTTGTTAATGGCCTTACTCAACAGTGCCATTTTCCAAAATGCCGTGCTGGGTGGCCCAAATATTTAGAAATCCATGCTCCATAGATCTTCTTTTAAGATGAGTTGTAACCCCGGGTGTTGTGCAGATGCCTGAGAAAGCTCGGGGTGTCTGGCTCCCCTGTTATTATGCTGCTGTAAGGCACCCCCACATCCATTATCTTTCAATCATCAGCTCGGCATTTCTTCCTCCCCCTCTGGCTTATTCTTCTCGCCTGACCTCTGACTCATGTATTTGCTTTTCCCTCTCTGGAATCCTTGCCCAAACTAACTTCAATCACTCAAAAACTCTGTGCTGTAAGGAGGGAGATGGACGTGGGGGAGCAGTGACAATCAAGCGACTCATATAGAATTGTTTGCAGCATGCCTCCTGGCCAGTCTCTTCCTACTTATTTTATGGTGATGAGTTATTGATTAAATGACCATGAACCATCTGTGAGGAACTGGTTTCTATCGTAGGTTGGTTTTCTATAAACATTAAATCAACTCAACAAAATAGCTAATTGAAAATGTCTTACCAAAACTGGTTTCTACATCCCACAGTTGAAGTTTGGGAATGAAATGGTGGTCAGGCTATTATGGAGCAGTCCCCTAAGTTTTATTAATTGCCATTAGTATAACTATAGTTATATATAGTTATATACATATAGTTATATATATATAGTTATATATATATATAACTATAACTATAACAATTGGAAATGTTTCCCAGGTGCTAATTAGTCTAAAGTGAATCAATTTAATCCAAATAACAATCCTGAGAAGTCAATTAGTATTGTACCTATTTTACAAAGGAGGAATGTGAAGTAACTTGCCCAAAGTCCAATATTAAATATGGAGGAGGAGCTGTAATTCAGACTCAGTTCAACTCCAAAGTCCATTAGGCAACGCGCCTCCTGATGGCTGGTAACATCCAACGGAAATGATCATTTTTTTCTGCATGTCTTGGCGTGTAAAAAACCCAACATATTGAGCACCTGCTGTGTGCTAGGCTGGAAGATAACAAAAACAGTAATGGACTCTGCTCCCTTGTAATCTAGTTGAAAAGGAATGACCTATAAAAAAGAAAGATAGCTAGCAATGCAAAGTAGCATATCCCAAGTGTCAAATATGAATTAGAAATGGGAAGTTCTATGTGCGCGTTCAGACCAGAGAGTAACCACTGAGGCCAGGCAGGACTAGGATGGTCTTTTGGAGGGAAGGAGTATTGGCCTGGACCTGGAAAGCTCTTAGGCCATTTGCTATAAGGGCTCTTGAATTATATAAAACACGTGCCAGAGAGAAAATCTTTTCCACAGTCCCAAGGAGGAAATTGAAACAAGGACAGGGGAGCACATGTCGTATTAAGGGCCAATTTCTCCTTTTAGAAAAATGCTGATGGGTCATAGGCCATGTGTGCACAGCACAGACTTTAAAACAGCTGTCTTAATGTCTAGAAATTATTCATTATTTATCTGAAATTCAAATTTAACTCGATGTCCAGTATTTTTATTTACTAAATCTGGCAATCCTACTTTCATCACCACATCCCATTGAGGACTGCCTTCCTTGAATGTTTTTTATTGACTTTGAAAAGAAGAACCATTAGAAAGAGGAAGGAGACCATTCAACTTCTCCGACTGGGAGCTCGATTTGGTCATTACAGCCAGAGGTGAGTTCAGGGTGGGCAACCTCACGTGAATCAAACTCATAAGAGACTGATGTGTATATCCAAACCAATCAGACTTGTGGCGTTCCAAACCACCATGCTTTTGCCCAGTGCCTGAATGCCCTTCTTCCCGTCCCTCATCATTTGCTTGGTAAACCCACTCATTCATTTATTTGTTTAGTCAATTCATTCATTGAGTTAGCCAATATCTGTTGAGCACCTCCTGTGTGCCAGGTACTGTATTAGCAGCTGAACACCCATACTTCCCTCGCTGTTCAAGCAACAATAATCATGATAATAGCTAATATTTATTAGGGCTTGCCATGAGCAAGGCACTGTATTAAATGCTTTATGTCTATTAAGTTTATTAAGTCATTTAATAGACATAAAGCATTATGTATTTACTGTATTAAATGCTTTATGTCTATTAAGTCATTTAATCTTCATATAACACTATGATATAGTTACTATTATTATTCACATTTGACCAATAAGGACATTGAGACATATGGAGATTTAAAAAACTAAAAACAAACAACAAGCCCACTTGTTTCTGGTTATACAGCTAATAAATGTTGGAAGCAGGATTTGAATCTAGCAGTTTCTGGAGTCTGTATAGTGTCTAAACACTACATTAAACTCTTTCCTCCTTAAAACCCTTCCCTCCAGACTCTCCCTTCCCCTAGGTTAGTCATTTCTCCCTCAGGGCTCCTGTACCACTGTGAACTTAGTGAACTTCACTAATAAATTTGTTTCACTGACTCACAGAGTCTTTGCTGACATGTCTGTCTCCTCAATCAGACTGTAAGCTCCTCCAGGGCAGGGACAACATCTTATTCATTTTTGTATCCTCAGTGCCTAGCACAGTTTGTGGCATAAAATAAGTGTCCAATATGTACTGCTGTATGTATTGGTTAATTTCTTGCCAGTTGGGGGAAGCTAGAACAGTGCATGTGTTGGTCAAAGTCTATCTAAGAAAATAGAAATTACTCTAAATATTTAAAACGGAGGGAACATAACAGAGGGAATTGGTTATGTAGACAGTGGATGAGCTCCCAAGCCACAGCAGGCAGCTACCACCACCCCCACCCCCAGGGAGCTAGAGGTCAGCCTGGTGGAGCCACGGCAGGCAGGATCTAGTGTCCTGGAGAAGACAAAACCACTGTCACAGATACTGTCTGAGATCAAGAGACAGGAGAAACACCTGGCTCTGCCTTCCTCCCACCCTCCAATCATCCGTCTCCCACTGGCCAAACCCTGCCAGAAGCCAGCTGACTAGAGAGACTGGCTTTACGGACAGGACACAGGACAGAGCACTCATCAGAGATTGTGCTTCTCTTGTGCCCATCATGAGAAACTGCGGGCTAACGATGCTGACCGCCCTGCAGTGCCGGATAACAGTGACCAGTGCTTGCCCCTTGGTGTTCCATCATTCTCTAGGCTCCACAAGGGCATCACTCTTTTGCTAACTTACTATGTCTTCAGATAAGTCTAAATTCAGTTGGATTGGGCTACATCTTTCTTTGTGTTTCAACTGACAATGACAACAATAAACACTATTGAGCATCTGCTCTGCCTCAGACATTGTACTCAGACCTGGGGATATAGAGCTCAAAAAGTGAGAGGCCCTGTATGCCAAGGAACTCTCGGTCAAGGGGAAACAGACGACAAAACAGACAATTTATCTGCTATGTGGTAAGTGCTGTGACCACAGTCAGCACCTATGTTTGAACCTGGGAGCTCCAAGGAGGGTCACACCCACCCCCAATAATTTGGAAATTTGGATTGTTTTATGAGGGTTTAATCTGTAAAATCAATGCACAATGGGTCAGTAGAGACAAGCAAAGACAAATGAAAGAGATGGAATAACTCCTAAGGCTCCACCCACCCAGCTCTGAAATCCTGAGACTCTGTGCTCTACACACACACCAGAAGGACACCTTATGGTGCATCTATTACATACCACACACTGGGTAGGTCTTTCCATGCATAATCTCCTTTATTGGACCCCTGGGTCTCTGAATTTCATTCCATGGACACTTGAACCTTATAAATAATGATTTTACGGGTGGAGAATGATGCAAGATTTTCTTTGTCCTGCCCAGGGCCGTAGAACTAAATAGTTGCAGAGCAGGAATTGGAAACCCAGTCTCCAGATTCCCATCTCTGCTCTAAGACACTAGCTACCCCAGACACAGGAGCGTGTTCTGCAGTTGCGAAAAATAAAACTTGGCTAAAGTAAGACTCCCTTAATTTCCACTTAGTTGACAGCTTCCCAGATTGTGTGCAAACTGTTAAAAAAAATTAAATGCGTGTAATATTTGGTTATTATTTTTCACATCCAAACAGCTGATTGGGTCAAGAAGAGAGGATGGTGGTTTTATATGCTTATCACTTTGTTTTTTAAATATGAAACCTTTGCAGGATGTGTTGCTTTTAAACATTCTGCACCAGTTCTGAGCTCATTCTTGGCTTTTCCACAACAATATTCTCTAATATGATGCCCACAGACTCTTCACCTCTGTCTTTTGCCCACAGTCACCTATCTGCTTAGCTACTGGAGCAGCCGGCCCCATGGAGACAAATGGAAACAGGCTTTAGAGTGATAAGAACAATGGTTTCTGACTTCAGTGACCCTTCTAAAGTCTTGCCACTTCTCTGACCCTAATATATACGTCCCTACAATAAGCACAGAATAGTGAAGTAAATTACTATAAGGTGTCCATAAGTAAAACAAAACAAAATGATAGCTCATCAAGACTTGCTATACGAGGAAAAATAAATTCTGGCCCTGATTCTTCCCACATATTGGAAATGAACTGCAGCAGGCTCTCAAATTTGAGGAAATTATTTTATTCCCAGTGGAAGAGGAAATTGAAGTGTTTACACTTTCCAGCTACTTATTATAAAAGAAGGAAGCCTTTAAGAGCAAGTTGGCAGAGAGAGCTGAGGTTGCTTCCAATGACCTTCCTGGAAAGGAATTATTTGTTTGATGGCCTTGCTCATGGCTTTCAGGATTCTCTTTGTGCAATGAAGTGGGAGCTAATTATCTTTTAGACATTTTCCAAATCCTGGCTAAATTGGATGGCTGGCTGAAGACTGTACGGACAGGGTACGCTGTCATTTGGTAATCGCTTAATAAGTGCTGTACTGAACACATTGGGGGCATCTGCATTTAATCCTTAAACCAACTCCATGAGGAAAATACAATTATGATTGGTAGATGTGGAAGCTCAGATTTTGGTGACGTTTTCAATTTTTTTCCCATCTCAGTACCTCCCCAAGGGCTGAGAGGAACAATCTCTCGGCACATGTGTACATCATTCACAGAACACTGGAGGAAAAGCTCAAGTTTGGACAGGAGTAAGTCTCTTGTGGGGATTAGGAAAGTGGCCAAGCTGAGATTTAAATCCCAGGCTATGGGCCGGCCCATGGCTTAGAGGTTAAGTGCACGCGCTCCACTGCTGGCAGCCTGGGTTCAGATCCCGGGCGTGTACCGACTCACTGTTTCTCCAGCCATGCTGAGGCCGCGTCCCACATACAGCAACTAGAAGGATGTGCAGCTATGACATACAACTATCTACTGGGGCGTTGGGGGAAAAATAAATAAATAAATACAATTATAAAAAAAAAAAAATAAATCCCAGGCTATAACTACAAAAACTGTGCTCTCGACCACTGCTTTCTACCACGGTGTGCCATCAACTCATTTGTATGGTGTTGTAAAATTCTCACAAACATATTTGTCTTTGTTTGAAGAGTGAATGTAGCTGAGTTCCTCTATGATGCTGTCGTTGGGACATGGGACACACTTTCACTTTATTTTTATTTATTTATTAAATAATTTTATTTATTTATTTATTTTTTCCCCCAAAGCCCCAGTAGATAGTTGTATGTCATAGTTGCACATCCTTCTAGTTGCTGTATGTGGGACGCGGCCTCAGCATGGCCGGAGAAGTGGTGCGTCAGTGCACGCCCGGGATCCGAACTCGGGCCACCAGCAGCGGAGCGCGTGCACTTAACCGCTAAGCCACGGGGCCGGCCCACACCCTCACTTTATTGAGTTATCCTATTGGATTGTATTTTTAGTGTTCAGGGCTTTTAGGGTCATCATCTGACTCATGTTTTAATGGAAATGGTGTCGTCTCATTGGCTACACTGTAAAATGATTCTATTACATGTACACTCTGATTGGGAGAGTGTGGGAGGTTGAAATAGCAAAGCCAAGCAAACAGCCCAGCTATTACTACACTAGAACGATTGGGGGTCATTGTGCAGCCTAATTTAACATACCCCAGGGCAATCTGGGAAAGTGAGTACATTCCTTTTTATACATCTGAGTCCACTGAGAAGCTGGTTAGGAGGATATTCCTCTACAGACCAGCTAGTCAGTACCCAGCCTCCCATGTGTGACCATCCCTGTCCACAAGGGTGAGCAGGGCTTCTCATCTGAGTGTTACTTGTTCAGCTGGTCCTCTCTGATCCGTGGTCAGTTTATCAGAAGCTTGTATGGGTGTGAGAGTTAAAGACCTCCTGTGCTCTGTCCCTCTACCTGGAGACAAAACCTCTCCTTGGGTTTCCTTCCTCCAAGTTATATTTTTCATCTTGTGAATGTTTATTACTTATTCACCTAGAATGTTAGATTCAATATCTACTGACAAAAGAAGAAAAGCAACTAAATATTTAAAGATAACAGAACTATACACAAGTTTTAATCCTAAGGAAACTCCTACCCATTTCAGTGGTATTTACTCTCAGTTAAACATTGAAGGAACCAAGAGGTGTGTATCTATTAACAAGACCTATTAACAGCTGCGGCTGTGAACTGGCCATCACAGTAGCTGATCTAAGCCTTGTTCTAGGAGCCTAGACTATCTAGGTGCCTCTTCATGAAGCATATTCCCCACAGAAAAAGGGAAATGGACATGAAGTTGCAACACCACACACTGAAAGTATTCAACCAGACTTTACCCAATGTTTATCCAACCCTTTTCTAATCTGTGCTTTATAAAACTAGCCCATTACTGAAATAGCAGAAACAGATGTCATTTACTCCTAAATGCCTTCCCATTTGCCTTGCAAGCAATGGCTTTTTCAGACCAGACCATTTTTTTCAATGTTAAAAATCTCTGAAGAAAAAAGTGAATATCAGATCTCTGATATAGATCACCGCTCCAAGAGAATTGGACCAGGAGCCCCAGCAAAGGGGTAATTGTGACAAATGTGTTTCCAGGAACAAAATCAATAACAAATAAAGCTTGAGTATACCATACTCTTCAATTTGTGAGAATGATCTATTATATTGCTAAAGCTGAGAGAACAGTTGTAAATCACATGACTGTGGTCAATGTCCAGACCTAGAGCAAAACTACTAAGTAGTAGGGATTATGCCATAACCAAGAGAGTCAAAAGAATGAAAATAATGTAAACCTCCCCTCCCTCCAACTAGACAGAGAGTTGACTTTTTTTGAAAAATCTTTGCTGGGCTGGAAAAAAAGCAAGAAAAAAAACCAGAGAGCAAGTTATTCTTCAGGATGGCTGATGGAAAGTCCAAACCCTGGGGTAGGGGTGATAGAAACTCTCAGAAGGATTTGAGGATCTCAGAGCAGGACTTGTGCCTACATTCCCCATCAAGAATCCTGCAAGGAAATATTCTCACAGAGAGCCCTATGCAACATTCAGGGATCTAGAAGAGAAGCAATGGCAGCAGGACAGGTCAAGCCAGAGAGACCATCTGAGATAGACCCACCACCTCCACCTCCATGTTTCCTGCAGCATCAAAACAGCACAGAAGAGCAACAAACCTCTTCCCATGGCTTCGCTCACACCCTGCCCCCATGAGACTGGGCAAGAGTTTGGCTGAGAGAAAGCCAATGGACTGGGAATGCCCTTATGGTAGACTAGAAGCCAAACAGCAGGGGTAGACTATGGACATCAACAGTGGATGGCAGTGAGGACAGATGACAAAAGCCAAAGCCAGCTCAGAAGAGGCCTCCTCACAAGGAGAACCTCACAGTTGCCCACTCCTTAAACGTCAAGATCATACATAAGAATGCCAGGAACCAAGACCATCCTTAGGGAGAAGGTTTAAAAAAAAAAAAAGAGGGGGAGGTGGAGAAGAATCTTGAATTGATTAAGAATTTACTCAAGAAGGACTAGGTTTCCTGAGACTAGAGTCACATTCTGACACAACCCTTGTCCTGGTGTGCTGGCATCCTCGGAGACAATCTGCTGATCTTGATTTACAGGTGAGGGCAATCAGTGCCCCCAGTAGTACCCAGATCAGAACACGCCTCACTGGCTCCTAGATGGAGTGGGCTAGTGGGCATCTTTCCTCATACCCATCAGGGGGTTGGTACCTGCCAGGTGTATTATCAACCTTTTTCTCTGTTCTTCTAGGGCTACTACAAAGTTCTGGGGAAGGAAAAGCTCCCAAAAGCAGACTGTCATGGTGAAGGCCAAATTCCTCAGCAGAAGAGCCAAGGAGAAGATCAAGGGTGTGTGTTCTGGTGGCTTGGTGTCACGTGGAGGGAGGTTCATTAAATGCTCACCAGTGCTTTTCAAAAAAAAAAAAAGACCAGGTTTTAAACCAGAAGTAATTGAATTTATCTTGAATTAGAAAGATTGAGTTTTCTATTAACAAATAGAAATTGGGGCTCATAAGTTAATTTAATTCAATTACAGAAAAATAAAATTATGTGTTATCTCACCTGACATTTGAGATAATAAAAATTTACTCCTTCAACACATTTTAGTGTATATTCGCTGCTTCTATTTCAATTTTATCTCAAATTCCGAATGTGAGACTTGATGCCCTCTTAAAGGAGTTTTAATCCTCAGTGCAGGAATTAGAAGAAACTTTTTAAGAGATGTAGCAGTGGGCATTGTGGTTGTCACCCTGGTATCCACTCCACCCTTCCTTCACTGTGAAGCAGCCATGGTGACAACGTCTCTGTCTCCAGGGTGAGCCCCCCTCTGCTACTGCAGGGACTGGTTCCTGGGCCAGAAGGGTTGGTCCTGGGCGATCAGCCAGCACTAAGGACAGGCGTCCTCTCTCTGGAGATGAGCACTGAAACATGCAGCCAGCCTTAGCTTGAAACTGACAACATAGAAGGTAAAGAAATGACATCTGGTGAGTTACTAAATCAAATCGACACTAAAACCACTGCTTCTGAACTTTCCAGGCTGAGTCAGTCAGTCTCTTTTATTTAGCCTGCATTGAGTTGGGCTTTGTGTTACCTGCAACCAAAAAACCCTGAAATATTGCAGTTGGAGAAGGGACTTTCTCAGCTCCTAAATCTCAGTGTACGAGTAAGGTTGGGCCTCACAATAGTTACCTCATAACTTAATGCCTTTTTTCTAGAAGAGTATTCAATGAGAAAAACCAACAAAGAAATATTTGTCCTTAAAGACAGGAGAGGAGGATGAGGAGAAGGAGAAAGAGCGAGAAGGAAGGCAGATAGGGAGGCAGTCAAGCATTAGTGACAGCTCCCTGCTTCAGATCTGATGGATGGAACATTTCTTATTAGCTCTTACATAAAACTAAGAATGTGTGCTCTCATTGTTCAGGGATATTGGGTGACTCCAAGAGAACAGTCCATTCCACAAATTCCACTGACAACTCATGACCAGGTGATGCAAGCAGTGGAACACAATGCACACTGAGTGTTTGATCTGTCATGGATATCAGGGCGGGCAGCTACAGGATTATTGTATTTCACTCACCCACTTCTCTCTCACGTACCACTCTTAGGCTCTTATGGTAACCTCCCAGGCCAGCGTTTAGAATAAACCATTGGACAGGATACTTATCAAAGTGCAAACATTGACCTTACAATGTGGCAGTTAAAAATAGCCTGCCAGAGACTCAGTGCGTCAGGGAAGGCCATTGTCCTGTGGGTGTACAGTGTACTCAAGACTTCCTCCCAGAGGCCTTCTCTCTCACATTCTTTTATTTCCTTCCTGTGGCTGCAAATTGACAAGGTTAAGGGGGGGGGGGCACTGTCTTTAGGACAACAGATTTGTAAGTTTCTGCCCTCTCCCATTTACTCTTTGCCTTTTGGGATAGCAGACAGACCCCAAACTAGCTGGTGCACAGAGCAGCAGTGCACAGAAACCTACTAGCATTTTTTTTTGCATCCTTTGGCTTGTGGATCCAGGAAAAGAGGTACAAATCCCAAGACTTGGTTTCAGCTCACGAAACAAGATAAGCTCAGGAGGACGTCTAAGGCTAGAGGTCAGGCTGCTCTGCAGGCAGCACATGGGGAAGGCTCCAGGCATGGCTGGGGAAGAGAAGAGGATGCAGCAGAATATTTTCAAATGTTATGTAGGGGAAAATGGCCCTGTCGAATAATAAAGGATTGGATCCTTGCATCCATATTGAAAAAAGGATGGGTTTAATATCAACACTCTGCTCGTAAGAGCTAAATTAGAATAGGTTCTATGGTTGGAAGAAGGACATTTAAGAACCTTGAAAGGGGCCAGCCTCTTAGCGTAGTGGTTAAGTTCTTGCGCTCCACTTTGGCGGCCCAGGGTTCGCAGGTTCAGATCCTGGGCATGGACCTACACACAGCTTATCAAGCATGGTGTGGCAGGCATCCCATATAAAATAGAAGAAGATGGGCACAGGTGTTAGATCAGTGCCAATCTTCCTCAGCAAAAAGAGGAAGGTTGGCAATAGATGTTAGCTCAGGGCTAATCTTCCTTACCAAAAAAAAAAAAAAAAAAGAACCTTGAATAATTCTACTAAAAGAACTCTTAAAACTCCACATTAAAAAAAACACCAAACAATCCAATTGGAAAATGAGCAAAAGACATGAAAAGACATTCAAATGAAGAGGATATATGGTAGTAAATAAGCACATGAAAAGGTGTTCAACATCACTAGCCATTAGGGAAACGCAAGTTAAGATTGCATTGAGATATCATTATATATCTGTTAGACTAACTAAAATAAAAATTAGTGATAGTGCCAAATGCTGGCAAAGATATGGAGAAACTTGATCACTTATACGTTGCTGGTGAGAATGCAAAATGCTATAGCCACTCTGGAAAACAGTTTGGTAGTTTCTTTAAGAACTAAACATACAGTTAGCATATGACCCAGCAATTGCACTCCTAGGCTCTTATCCCAGAGAAATGAAAACTTGTGTCCACACAATAACCTGTACACCATTATTCACAGCAGCTTTATTTGTAATAGCCCATAACTAAAAACAACCATATAGTCCTCAGTAGGTGAGTGGTTAAACAAACTGTGGTACATCCATACCACAGAATACTACTCAGCAATAAAAAGGAATGGCATTTATATAACATTCTTAACATGACAAAATTAGAAATGGAAAGCAGATTAATGGTTGCCAGGAGTTAGGGATGGGGGGTGAGGAATGACATGACAGGGGTAGCATGAGGGGGATCTTTGTGGTGATGGAAAAGTCCTGTGTCTTGAATGCAATGGTGATTACATGAATTTAAATATGTGACAAAATGGCATGGAACTATACACACCCATTGTATCAATGACAAATTCTTGGGTTTGATATTGTACTGTAATTATGTAAGATATACCCATGGGGGCAATTGGGTGAAGGATTCTTTGTATTATTTTTTGCAACTTCCTGTAAATCTATAATCATTTAAACAATTTTTTTAAAATTCTACCCAGAGTTTCTGGACCTAAGCCAGATGCTGTGAATTCTGTGGTTTTGAGTCTCCAGCATCCCTTCATCAATGGTTTCCCGTTCACTGTGCCCACATTTCCTCAGTGGGACCCCTCTTTGCCACTGTCAGCCCAGACAGTGGGCCTGGGCCTGAGTGGTCAGCACATCACATTCCCTTAAGCCAATCTAGGCTGGGCTTCTGCTGGAGCTGGGATAGAGATGATTGCTCTCTTGCACTGGACTCAAATCTGGAAGGATGGAGGTCTGGGAACCCCACGAGGGGGCTGCACATGGCACTGTTGCCAGGGAAGCATGAAAGAGAAATGGAGAAAGAAATTCATTTCAGAGGAAATCATTTGAGCCCTGCTTCCGTCCAGTCATGCCTGCCTTCAGACTGCTCTGTTTGTGAGCCAACACATCTCATAAATTCCAGAGCAGACAGCCCTCTGCCAGTTACCACAACACTTGGATATTTAACAGTTAATGTAATACAGGGAGGGAAAATGTTTTACTCTCTCATAAACAAACAAAAAAGCTCTCAGTGGCTGCCCACTAACCCAACTCCCTGTATCAGTGGTATTAATGGAAAGCTGTTCTCTGGGACTCCTGGCCACAAATCTATCGAAGCAACCCTTGTAAGAGGTGACGCTGAAACCTAACACCCTCCATGCAGGTACCTGATGAATGGGGCAGGGAGAAGTCATGTTGCATTAATTAAGGAGGAATACTGATCCCTTCGGCTGATAATGTTTAGGCCCCCATCTCTCCCTCCAACTCCACATTTCATTTTGAATTTTCATTTTGCTGATCATTTTGCTTCCAAATTCCCTCATGTGTAACTCTGTTCTCACCTCCTTTTGGCTAACTCCTCCTCCTTTCTCCTGTCCAACCCAATCACAGTCTCTGTGGTTATGACCTCGCCTGGTCTCTGTCCTCCTCTCCCTTGTCCCTCTTGAGGCCCTGAGGAGGTCCAAGGCTCACACCTTCCCTCTCCTCTAGCCCCCGGCCTCACCATCTCAGTGAAAACTGGAACTATTGCCCTGTGGGAACGATTGTCCTATCTGTCCACTCTTCTCAGCCAAGTTTCTAGAAAGAACATTCTGCCTTGATTGGCTCTATGCTTCCTCATTTTTAATTAAATGCCCAGTCCTTGGCCATCTGGTCTCTGCCCTATTGAAACTGTTCTCTCAGACTTCCCAATTGCAAAATGGAGAGGTCTCACGTCAGTCTCATTGTCCTTGCCCCCTGTGTGCTCTGTGACATTGCTGTCCACTTCCTTCTCACAAACACCCCCCTCCTGGACTTCCCTGACGCCATGCTCCTTGTTTTCCTCCCGCCTCTCTGTCCGCTTCTCCTTGGTCTCCTTTGCTGGGCCTTCTCCTTTTGCCCTGTTTCTCACGGTTCCATGCCCAGTTTTCTACTTGTCACTATATTTGTCTTCTCTCTACTCTAACTGGGAAATCTTTTCAAAATCCACGATTTCACTTAATACCAATATGTGCATGAGTCACCAGGCCAGGTCCATTTCCTGGACTTCAGGTGACCTCACTGAGGCCCATTACCTAACCCTTCAAGCTCAGAACGTCCAAATGGAGCATAGCCTTTATCCTCCACCAGCCTCTGTCTGCAGCCCTTCCTTCTCTTCCTCCTGTACCGCTGCAGGGAAGGGCGGCACCTCCCACCCAGTCACCCAAGCCTCCCTCTCCCTCTCTCTTCTGCAACCTCTTCACCCATTCAGCAGCCAAGCCCTTTCAGTTTTAGTTCCTCCGCAGCTCTCACACACCCTCCTCTCCTCTGATGCCCCTGGTTTCTTACCTGGCTTGTCTCACTAGTCTCCTAACTGGTTTGTCTCCAGGCTTCTACACACTCCCAGCCCCCAAACAAAAATTTGCTCAGGTTATACCTTGCTTAAAGACCTTGGCTCCTCCTGGTCTTCCTGGTGAAAGCCAATTCTCTCCATGCAGCATCCTCGATGACACACTTCCTGCCTCTCTCCGGGCTCCACGCCCACTATTTTACACACATGCCCTTTGCTCCAAGCATTCTGGCCTGTGGGCAGTTCCCCAAGTGCACCCTCACCCTGCAGCTGATTCCTACACTGTCCTTCAAAACTCTGTTCAGTTGGGTGTCACTTCTCATGGAAACCCTTCCTAACGTGCCCAAGCTGAGTTAACACAGTCATCTCTGTTCCTGTCACACGTGCACTGAGATCACCATGTTGCATGTCCCTCCACAACATCAAGATAGCCTTAGAGGCAAGGGCAGTGTCCCTTTTTTTTTTTGCATAGCATTTTTTTCCAAATTTTATTTTATTTTGAAATATTTAAAATCTTTAGAAAATTTGAAAGAATGGTACAATAAACACACACCTTTCATCAAAATTCATTTGTTAACATTTTGCCGCATTGTACACTCTTCCTTCCTCTCCCCTCCCCCCATAAAATCTTTATACACTGTACTGTGTTGAATAGTGTTCCCCCAGAATTCATGTCTACCCAGTCCCTAGGAATATGACCTTATTTGGAAACAGGGTCTTTGCAGATATAATCAAGATAAGATGAGGTCATACTGGAGTAGGATGGGCTTTAATCCAATGACTGGTATCCTTATAATAAGAGGGAAATTTGGACAAAGACACACAGAAGCAATATCAAGTGACAACAGAGGCAATGATCGGAGCAAAGCAGTTGCAAACCAAGGAATGCCAAGGATTGCTGGCAGCCACCAGGAGCTGGAAGAGGCGAGGAAGGATCCTGCCCCGCTTCAGAGGGAGCATGGCCCCCCCACCACCCTGATTTCAGATTTCTAGCCTCCAAAACAATGAGAAAATAAATTTCTGTTGTTTTAAGCCACCCAGCTTGTGGTAATTTGTTACGGTAGCCCTAGGAAATTAATAAAATAATTATATATAGCTAGATATACACATAATATAGACATTAATATATCTAATAATATAAAATCAATGTATAATATAAAATGAATATTAATATATCTATCAATACAGATATAAAATCTTTTTTTTGCTGAACTATTTGAAAGTAAGCTTTAGGCATCATGACATTTACCTCTTAATACTTTAGTATATATCTTCTAAAAATAAAGACATTCTCTTATATAATTACAATATCATTATCATACTCCAAAAATGTAACATTAATACAATAAGATAATATATAAAATAGAGATAATATAATATAACATAACATAACATAACATAATATAATATAATATAATATATAGAGTAGATATTCAAACTTCCCAATGATCCAAACTTTTATAGCTTTTAAAAAAATCCAGGATCTAATCAAGGTTCATTCATTGCATTCAATTATGTCCTATAATGTTATCCTGCAACAGTCCCTTGCCTTTTTTTCCTATTTTTTTCTTTTCTTGACATTGATATTTTTACAGAGTCCAGACCAGTTTTGTATACCGTCCCCAAACTGGGATTTGCCTGATTGTTTCCTCATGATTAGATTCCAGTTAAACAAGTTTGGCAAGGAACAACAGAGTGATCTTGTGTCTGTCTGAGCGCATCACCTCAGGAGGCACATTGTGACGTTTGATTTGATTACCAACACCCATTATTGGTAATGGTAAATTTGATCACATGGTTAAGGTGCAGGGTTGTGTCTTATTGTATTCCCAGTACTTATCAGTAGGACTATGAGCCCTTAATTGTTCATTGAATGAATGCATGAATGGATAAATGAATGAGACTTATGAAGCACAGTGGTCCATACTGAAACTAAAAAATTTAAAAATTTGGCAATATGTGCAACTTCTTATTAATCATCTACATCACCTCTTATTAATCAAGGACATCACTAGGGCACAGTAACTTTGCCATCCCCTCTTCTACAATGTTAATGATCTGCACTAAAATTTAAAATCTATTGTGCAAGCAGAGTTGTATTGGCTTATATAAATTCAACTGTGAGCTTGGGAGCTTTGGAACATAGCTCTCAGGGTGGTTGTATATAACACTCAAAAATAAAGCAAGTTATGTGTTACTGACTTGAATGTCATTATTTTCTTCCAAGATTTTTTTATTTTAGGTGCCAGCAATTTAGGCCAGTTTCCAGAGTTAGCCAATATGTTTGTAATAGCAACATTATAAAATGTTAATTCTGAAAACTGTCTATCTTTCGACACACACCCCAGGGTTTATTTCCTGTAAATCAGTTTCTGTCCACCATATTTAATAATTGGTCAATATTTTTACAAAGATACTCAACTTTAATCAAATTCTTAAAGAGAATGTTAGAGATTAGACCAGGAATCATTTAAAAAATAAAAGGCTCTGGGGGCCGGCCTGGTGGCGTAGCGGTTAAGTGCATGCTCTGCTGCTGGCGGCCCGGGTTCAGATCCTGGGCGTGCACGGCGGCACCGCTTGTGAGGCCATGCTGTGGCGGCGTCCCATATAAAGTGGAGGAAGATGGGTACAGATGTTAGCCCAGGGCCAGTCTTCCTCAGCAAAAAAGAGGAGGATTGGCATGCATGTTAGCTCAGGGCTGATCTTCCTCACAAAAATAAATTAATTAATTAATTAATTTAAAAAAGCCTCTGGTTATAGAACCAAATACTAATGAAGTCATATGATTTAGCTAACTCTCTGGAATTTAACAGCAGCTACAGAAAGCTACCCCAGATCCAAAGATGGAAATAATGGACTCTGACTGCTATAATAGAAGTTGTTGTTTCTCACACACAATGAGAATTCTCTTCTATGATATGTGGTCCCTAGTTTTAGCTGCCCAAATACCAGGAAAAAGCTGTGGTGATTGTCTTAATTGGCTTGGTCTGAGTTAACTCACACATTGAATGAGGCACAGGCATAACCACATTGGCAAAGAACGTTGATGAGCATCCTTTCTCATCAGTGTTTACAAGGTACAGCGTGCAGCTAATGGAAACAGCGTTAATAGAAATTTACTAAGTAGAAAAATGCAGTCCATAGACAGACAGGACTCATACCACTGTATCCACTTCTGGATGTCATCCTAACAGAGATGGGGACAACCTGACATCACAGGAGAGTCATCCAGCACTGGTGTTAAGAGGGAAGTCTCAAGAGCCAAACCACCTGGGTTCAAAGTGGGGCTCTGTTACTCACAGGCTGTATAACTTTGGGCACATTACTTAACCTCTCTTGCCTCAGTTTCCTCATCTATAAAATGGGGATAGTATTTACCTCATAGGGTTATTACAAGATTTATATGAGTTAATATATATAAATTGCTTAAACGACACCAGGCACATAATATGTAACCAATAAATGTTGATTATTGTTACTAGTGTCATCATCATCACCATCCTCATCAAGAACAACTGGTGAAAATAAAGGAGGGGAAGACAGAAAGGAGATTTGTAGGGACATGACTGGTCTCCTCAAAGGCTTGAAGTGCTGCCAAGAGGAAGAGGGATTAGATGATTTCCATGTGACTCTGGGAGCACATATAATATCAGAGGGTATAAATTACGGGAATTCAGATTTGGGCTCAATATACAGGGAACATCGCTCTAATGGTCAGAGTTATCTGAAGACCAGAGGCTTGCTCTAAATGAGGGGTGTCCTAGGTTCCTGGGGTATTCGATCCCACCCTGGATGATCCCTTGGGATTTAAGAATTAGCTGGAAGACCGAATTGGATGATCCAAAAGAACCTTGCCTTGTGAGTCTATAATCAAAAACACTTATTAAAGCATCAAGCAGAATTTTAAAAAATGATTCAAACATAAGAAGCTCTACACAAATAAAAACTCCTCTGTTGCAATACTGTCACATCTCCCACCTCCCATATCTACTCATTAGTCATCCTTCCCATTTCCACCCAATACCTACATAAACAGGAAAGAGACGCAGTAAGATTTCATCTGAATAACACACTCAAGTGCACACACAAAAACATAAGAAGCACCTTATCTTATAGGAGTTTGGTTTCTAAAATCAGTCAGTGTATATGGTAAAATCACATAGAGTCTAAACGGCCCTGAACATTCTAGGGAGGCACCACCTGAGTAGCTGCCTCTTTGTAAGCCCAGCACGGTTGGCTTCCTTCTAGTGTTGGAATTGATGTCTGCTTTTCTGGTTCAGCAGTAAATAAAGGAGTTGGCTTGAATTTAAGTGTCAGTTTCTACGAAAAATACGTATGTTTAAATGGTACACTCAGTCAGGGAGAGGAGATATTTGTTTTTCGGGAAATGAGACCAATGAGACTCATGTTACCCACTCATTCTCATGTGTTCTCAGTGAGTAGAACGTCCAGCTGAATTGACTGCACCGTTTATATTGCTATTTTTCTATTTTGTCTATTTCTTTTCTTTTTTCTATGTATCCAAGTGCACGGAGTTGAAGTCACTGAAGTTAATCCCACTTCTCTGAATATTTAGGAGCAAACCAGGGCTTCTTAGTCAGCGATAGCTCTCATTCAGTCCACTGTTTCTATGACTACTCCCTGGCCCCTGGAGATGCACGTGCTTGTTTACCCAGCACCCTCCTTTCTTCCGGGAAAGGCACCCCTTCTTTTGGGGTCTGCCCCTTCCCCCCACTGCAGTCAGTGATTCTAGCCACATGGGCGGGCTGTGACCTAAGCGAGGCCAATCAGAAGCCTCCGCTGGGATTTCTGCACTTGCAACCAGAGAGTAGTTCCGGCCTGTGGGTTGAAGGAAGAGGACAAGCAGAAGAGGCAGTGTTGAGAGATGAGAGAGGGTTCCTGGCTGCACTCTTGTCCATGTTCCAGTAAACTCGAGGGTCCGGCATGTCACTGCCCTTCCTGTGGTGATGCAATAAATATTTTCTTTTTGCTTAATTGGGTTTCCATCACTTCCAATAAATGGAATTTTAATACAGTCCTCAAGAATTTGATTCCCTGACCTGTACCAATCTCAATATTCTCTGGGCAAGAGAGTGTACACAGAATAGGCTTGGATGCCTGGTCCCCTGCTCGTTACAGCACACATTTGGAAATATGTTCATTTTCAGGCAGGCTCCATAGAGCCCTACCAAATGTGAGGAACTGTCTTAAATCCTCTCAAATTGTTCAGATTATCTAACACAAGAAAGAAAGAGAGCGGGAGAGAAAAGGAGGGAGGAAGGAAAAGGAGGGAGGGAGGGGGAGGTGAGGAGAGGAGAAGAGAGAAAATGAAAGAAAACCCTGTATTTTAAGGAGAATTCAATCCGCCTTTGCCCGTCTTTCAAAGTCATAGGAGAAAGGCTCTCATTTAACCCCAACAAACATTCGTTGAGTGCCTATTATGTGCCAAATGCTGATGTGGCACGGAAGAGTCTATACCTATGAATACAGGTACTCCCTGCCCTCAGGGGGCTCAGCACCTAGAGGATTCTTGAGTTGTGAGCCTCCCCAAAATACCTCTAACAGGTTCATTGATTCTTTTTTCCCCTATTTATCAGGAGTTGAGATATTTGACATTTGATATGATTCTTAAGAGTCTAGCTCTCACTCTTCACTAGGAACATAGATACACAGTATCAAAATAATCATCTTGCAATTTCTGGGAATTATTTGAGTAGACACTTCCTTATAACCTAAATAAATCTCATTTTAAAATCTGTCCTTCTGAATTAGGAAAAAAAACTGATTTAAGGAAATTTATCAAAAACAGCTCATAGCATTTACTTTGGAAGGAAAAAGGTTGTGAGTCCCATTCCTACATGCAGTAGATCATTCAATTCAACACCCCCACACAGGGGGTGTGGCTGGGAAGCCTTAGTTCAATGAGTGGTCCACGGTCACATGGTGACAAGTTCTGGCCCAGGGTCCTACTCTGCAAACACCGGTTCTTTTCCTCTCTCTGCTAGCACACATAGGCCCTCATTGATCTGGGAATTTCCGGAACAGATCCCACGATGTTTAAGAAATTTCCAGGATGACCTCAGCTGCTGACTGAAGCCTTAATGTCCAAAAGAAACCTTAAGAATTCTCTATTAAGTCAACAACTCAACCAAGAGAAATACTTTAAATTTCATTTGCATGAACAAGAATCCTAAATCTTATCTCTCTATCTAGCACATCATCTGGAAAAATGACCAGTTAGCCAGGCAGGAATTCTGAGAAGCCATCCAGTCAGAGCTTAGAATAACAGAGCTGAGAACAGTCCACTGGACATGCAGGATTAGGAATGTTCTGTATTCGGGGTGCAGCTTTACTGCTGGGGAGGTGGGAGGGAAGGGAGTGGGCCTCTGGACATTCTGTCTTTAATAATCCAGGTAATTTGTCTACACCCATTCAATGCTCATTTCGAGTAAACTGGAGTGACTTGCCAGTTCCTGGACAACAAGGGTGTGGTCCAGGATGGGCAAATACGTGGACTCTTCCCCACCTGTGCCCATGGCAGGCATTTTCCACCTATCAAAGTCAGACTCCTTTTAGAACAGAGCAGACAGGTCAACTGTCACTTAGAAGAGACCTTACTGGGGCTGGCCCAGTGGCGTAGCAGTTAGGTGCGCGCGCTCTGCTGCAGCGACCCAGGGTTTGCAGGTTCAGATCCCGGGCACATCGCTTGTCAAGCCATGCTGTGGCAGTGTCCCATATAAAGTAGAGGAAGATGGGCACAGATATTAGCCCAGGGCCAATCTTCCTCAGCAAAAAATAAAAAAAACAAAAAAAAAAGAGGAGGACCAGCATCAGATGTTAGCTCAGGGCTGATCTTCCTCACAAAAAAAAAGAAGAAGAAACCTCACTGCTACCCTTGGAATGGTCCTTTGGGCAATAAGTACCTAATCCCTTTATAAGAGGGAGTGAGACAGTTACCAAATCTGTTGTGTAGCACCAGGGAACCTACTTGAAGACAGTTTTAATGACAATGAAACGAGCAGAAGTTTCACAGGGTAGGAAAAGATTTCCACAAGTCAGAAGGTAACTCATCACTGAATTCTGGGTAAGATGAAAGTTTGGCTGGAAACAAAACTCTCAGCATTGGCTAGCTCAGAGGAGGTTCCCATGCCTCCCTGTAAAACTTTTTTCACAGATTTCCCCTGTGTTTGTGGGACTGGGGCTAGAATTAGAGGTAGAAGCTATAATTCATGAAAGGACCCAGGACCAGAAACTTAGAGAACCAGGGCTGGAGACAGAACTCAAGTATACTTAATGACTGGACTTTCCTCAGGGCTTGGCACTGGAAATGTACACTGGGACTTTGCACTCCTGTGATGTGCTGATTACATAATATCTATTAGCTGATGGTTTTGATTTCCTTTTTTTTTTTCCCATCCTATTCCTTTTTTTATATATTGTGACCAAAGTGCTGTTACCAGAGAGTGTCAGCTGACTCAGGCCATTCAGTGCAGGGATTCCTCCAGGTTCCTGGGTGGGGGCTCAGGTAAGGTAAAGTCTGATGGCCTTGCAAGGGAACCCCAGTCATTCATACAATAAGCATCTCTGCTTATAGCTTCATCTGCTTTCAACACAGGGAACCCTTGGGGCAGGGACATGGTATGATTTGGACTTTAGAAATATCATTTTCATAATGTGAAGGATGGATTTTAAGGGGGCAAGATTAGAGACTAGAAAACTTGTTACGAAGCTATTGCAATTGACCAGGCTAGAGATGAAGAGGACTGACTGAGAGAAAGGATGGAGAAAAAGCAATAAATTCGAGTAATAGTAGGATGTAAAATCAGCAGCCTTGGTGATTGATTGACCATAGTGGATAAAAGAGAGGGAAGACTCCATGGTGACTTCTAAGAAGGACCAGAACCCACATCCTTAGTCTCCTGCTAGTTTCCATAATTTTCCACTAACCTGACTCTTTCCCAACCTCTCTCGTTGTCTTTGTTTCATTATGAAGTATCCTTTCTGATTATTAGAAGTGGCTTACTCCGTAATCATAGTCCACGTCAGGCCCTATGTTGATAAGCTGAGCTTTCTACCCATCTGGAGTGTGAGAACAGGTCAAGAGCAACTCACGTCCAAGACCTCAAATTAATTACTCACCTCATAAAATTGTAACAGTTGGGTGACAGTGATAAGTCTATCCAAGGTCAAAAAAAAGATCACCTATTGGATTTCTCAATATGACTATAAATAATGGAATTAAATTTGGCAATGGAGAACTTTTATCCAGACAAGTCTCAGCTAGATTTTTACACAGTTTTTAAATGTAATATTTAACTCTGGTCGCTAACTGATGCTGCAAACTGAGAAAAATTTCATATCCTCAGTTCATTCATTCCATTGGAATAAAAACCAAGCCACTGAAGAGTTTAAGGGCAACTAGAAGACCTGGAAACAATGGTCAATGTGTCCATTAGAAAAGTTCAAAAGGCAATAATAAGTAGGTAGTAACAATCTGAAGACCACAGGCAAGTGACCCCCAGAGAACAATGTGAGAAATTTTCTGTCATGTCAAAAATCGTGGAATCAGCCACCCTTTTTCTTCTTTGTTTTCATTTTCTTTCTTGTGTCAAATGTTTTCCATCTTTCCCTATTGTCTTTTTCTTCTCTCCCGTACTTCACTTTTAATTGTAAATGGGTTATATTTTAAATGTTTAATATATTTCTTTTTTCTTTCTTCTTTTATTAAGATGTAATTGACATACAGCATTCTATTAGTTTCAGGTGTATAACATAACGATTTGATATTTGTATATATTGTGAAATGACACCACAATAAGTCTAGTTAACGTCCATCACCACACATAGCTACAAATTTTTTTTGATGAGAACTTTTAATACCTACTCTCTTGGCAACCTATATTTCTTGATTAAAGTTTCATGCTTCATATTTTATTGTGATATAATTTATACACCATAAAATTAAATTTGCATACCATAAAATTCACCCTTTTTAATTATACAATTCAGTGGTTTTTAGTATATTCACATTGTTGTGCAACCATCACTTCTACCTAATTTCAGAACATTTCATCACCCTAAAAGAGACTTCCATATCTATTAGCTGTCACTCTTCATTCTCCCCTCCATCCAGCTCCTGGCAACCACTAATCTACCTTCCATCTCTATGGATTTGCCTATTCTGGACATTTCACATAAATGGAGTCATATAATATGTGGCCTTTTGTGTCTGGCTTCTTTCACTTAGAATAATGTTTTCAAGGTTTCTCTACGTTGTAGCATGTATCAGTCATTCGTGCCTTTTTTATTGCTGAATAATATTCCACTGTATGGATATACCACATTTAGTTTATCCACCATCAGTTAATGGACATGTGGGTTTCCCCCACTTTTCGGGTATTATGAATAATACTGCTATGAACATTCATATGAACATTTGTGTGGAGATACCCTTTCATTTCTCTTGGGTATATATTTAAGAGTGGAATTCCTCTTCGTATGGTAACTCTATGTTTAACTTTTTGAGGAATTTCCGAAGTTTTCTAAAGTAGCTGTAAAATGTTACTATGCTTTATATTTTTCACTTAAATATTTATCCAGTGAATGGCTTTTAGAAAAAAAAATTTTTTTAAGTCGGTTAAGTTGCCTCTTGCTTCCCTTTAGCCTTTGACTGATTTGTAATGTGAGTCATTGGTGCTCAATAAACTCAAGGGTTCTACCCCTACTCTAGGGACTTTATTGCACAACATTTTAAATATTTAGCTAATGACTATACAGTAGTGTATCACTTTTTAAAGATCAATGTCTGACCCAGATAAGAAAAGTCAAAGTCCCAAGTCCTCCAAATTTCCCCCTTATCTTTGGCAATTTCTCAGTGCCTACCAGGGAAGGACAGAGATTTTGTCTCTGTGGGTGGTGGCTCATGACAATGAAGTCATTTTCTTTTAAAGGCCTTACTTCAGCAATTATCCAGCTCTTCTTTCCCCTTTGAAGCAACTACCTATAAACGTGACTACAAGATAAAAGTATTACCTTTCCCTCAAATGTTAGAATTGGAAACAGCAACCAGCTTCCCCTTCTCTTACAATCAGACTGAACAGCTTTTTCTTGTGTTTAGTTGGGGTTCTCTCCCTTTCAGAGGCTAAAGCTTACATGCAAATATCTGTTAGGGAATCATGAAAGGCCCAACAGTACAACAGTGCCACAGAGGGTCCTCTGAAGTCAACGGAAATCCATGACGAGTCTTTGACACAAAGTCAACCACCTGCTCCAGCTCCCCAGATGGGAGCTGGGAGCCCAGCATTGGCTAAGGTAACTTAGCACCATGCTGGCCTGAGGTGGGTGGCATGCTGCAAAGCATCAAGGCATTTTACAGGACTTGTCCACGCAGATGTGGGCGTGCTCTACAGTTGGGGTATGTTTATGAAATTGCCAAGGAAGTCAATTATGATCCAATCCACCTTCTTTCTTCCCTGTATTTTAGCAAAATATTAACCATTTTCCACCTTAGCCCCTCCATAAACCTCTCCCCAGTTAGTAATAATTCAGGTCTGTGATAAGGCCTTGACCAAATTTTCTGCTAATTCTCCCTCCCTGGGAAAGCCTCATCAAGTTCTAAGAGAAATGAGTGATTCAGCATTCATTGCAGTGCCCCTCCACCCCCAGCCCTCAGGGCCTTAGGTTTTCTTTCCCCTCACCACCTCCACTCATTTTGAGGTAATTTGTGTAGAGACTCCCAAAAAAGCCATCAAATTCAGAGGTTAAGCATTTTCCCTCTTTGTCCCTCCAACCCCAAGCACCCTGAAAAGGGTATGATCTCTAAAGCAAGCGTGTGAAGGTGGAAAGCAAGGGAATTTTCAGAAAATAGTCCACATTCCAAATCTACCATTTTCCTGCTGCTGCTTTCCCTGATTATTCTGTTCTTACCACTTTGCAGGAAGAAAAGTAAAGAAGGAAGAGGATCATCTCTGAAAATCACAACTCAGTTCATGGCCTGACAGTAAGACGGCCCTCCTTCTCCTCCTCTGGAGATGCCCTCCCCAGGAAAATCTGGAGCATTCCAAGAATCTGTACAAGTTCACAATCATCATTCTTTACCATCATGGGAGCAAATCTCAGGAAACAGGCTGAATGCTGTTAAGGGGGATTATAAGCGCAGTCTCAAGTTGCTCAAGGCATATGGCATACGTCTAAACTGTTAAACAACTTCTTCCTGGTGTTTATATGTCAATTTCCTTCTAGTCTACATGCCTTTCCTTTACTGGACCCTTGACCCTATCTTTTCAGCCCTTCCATTCTACTTTCACTGCACGCTTGGGCCAATTTCTGTCTTGAAGTCCTCTAAGACCCTAGAGAAAGGTGATCTTGTTATTTTGGCCTCACACCACTCCCTTTGGCCTCAGGTTGAAATTCCTCTCCTAAAGGTCACTTGTACCTGAACCAGGCCCTGACTCTGCCCCTAGGGATCCTCAGAAGCACCTTCTCTAGATTCTGAGGACAGGCCCCTCACTCTGTTTCCACCACAGAGTTGCCCATCTCACTTAATGGTCTGCCTCCTGCCTTCTCCCCACCCCTTCCCAGCCCACCTGGCCAGGGGTCATCAGCCAACCAAGGATCCTGATCCCCCAACCCACAGGTCTGCATGTCCTACCACCGTCTGTAACCAGGACACATTTGAATAGAACGGCAACACAGGGGTGTTTTATTTGAAACTTATTTCCCTGGGTGAGCACTACCAGATACCTCAAATCCTCCCAGATCCTGGAAGAAAGAAGTGGTTGTTTTCACCTTGTAAAGCATACAGCTGCCACCCTGCCATGCAGCCCCCAGCTCATCACAGGTGAGAATTTGGCAGATATTTTTCTGAGAAGCAGTAGCCAGCATAGAAAAGGCCTTGGGAGAGGCTGGTGTGTGGGTGCACGGGAGGCAGGTGCTGAGTGGTGGCTCCATACCTTCTGTGGCTATAATAGAAGAACAGGAAAATCCTGATTATAGTGATAGAAGCATCATTCTAGGGACATCTAACCTTGGCCTCATAGAAACCACTGAGAGCAGGCAGTGATCTTAAGCCATTTGCCGCCTTTGTTTTATAACATGGTGTAAGTTGGGGAATATCAGTGTATCCTACTGGTTGTAGCAAATGGCAGCTAAGAGTCTTGTCTTCTGCTGCCACCTTGTGTTTAAGAGAAAAAAGTCTAAATTCATAGAGTTGCTCTGGCAATGAGAAACCAGCATTTTAGAGCTGGAAGACGTGTTAGAAATTCTCTAATCCAACTTTCTGTAATTCACAGATAAGGAAACCAAGACCGAGACTGGAACCAAGAGCCACACACTCCTTCCCCTGTGCCACCACTTCTCTGGACAATGACACTCACAGCATACGCGCTTGGGTCAGGTCCTCAACAACTCAGGCCATCGATGCACATGGCAGCGAAAACCAGAGTGTCCAAATCTGTACATGTCTCATCCGTTAAGAACATTTCCGAGCCAGCCCTGGTGGTCTAGTGGTTAAGATTCAGTGCTCTCACCACTGCGGCCCCGATTTGTGTGTGGAACTGCACCACCCATCTGTCAGTTGTCATACTGTGGCGGCGGCTCACGTAGAGAATTAAACTAACGACTAGGATACAACCATGAACTGAAGCTTAAAAAAAAAAGCAAAACCATTTCCAACAGATTGCAGTCGTGTGTGACAGGGCCAAGTAAGCGATCATGAGCTAACACTTACAGAGCACTCACTATGGATCAGGTACTATGTTAAGCACTGTCTATTATCTCACTTAATTCTTCCAGTCACCTATGAGGTAACAACTATTATTATCCCCATCTTACACTTAAGGAAACTGAGGCTTAGAGTAGTTTAGTAACTTGCCCAAAGTCACACAGCCACAGCTGGTAGAGAGAGAATTCAAACTTGGGTCTGCACACTACAAAGTCTGCTCTTAACTCCTTATCATCACACATCACATTGACTTTACCCAGTCTAGTTCCACTTCACCAAGTTCAAGCTAGAAGAGATCCCTTAGGGGCTCGTTCACTTCCGGCCTTTCTTTGTCTACTTCCCGTGATCTTCCTTCCCTTTGCTCTCCTGTACTGTGGTCCTCAGACCAGCAGCTTCACCATCACCTACAAACTTGTTAGAAACACAGATTCTCGGCCAGCGTGCCAGCCCTAAATCAGAAGCTCTGCTAGTTGGGCCTGACAATCTGAGCTTTAACAAGCCCTCAGGGTATTTTGATGTCACTCAAGCTTGTGATCTACTGCTAAGAACATCTAGGTACTCCAACAACGGTTTAAAGTTAAAAAAAAGAATGGACACAGTAATTTAGGTATCTGTCTGAAAACAGAAAACAGATTTTATTTAGGAGAAGTGAGACTCCAATCTTACTTAGCTAGAGGGAAAATGCTCTTGCAATTTTTGCAGTTTCTTCTAAATCCTCTTGATCTTTTACCTTTTGGCCTTGAGAGATAAGGGTCTGCCACCCACCAAGAGAAGCAGAAAAGGAAGAGCTGCCTCTGGGCACAGGTGGGACCAATAGAAAAGGAGACAAACACCACTCCCCCCCCCACCCCCCCCACCCCACCCCCCCACCCCCGCCCCGCACCTTCCTCATGTGACATTCAGCACCATCATCATGATGCCTCTCCTTGGGCTGGGGGGTGGAGGAGGAGTGACACTGGCTAAGTGCTATATCAGTAAAGCTCCCTGGCTTTTTGGACAGTGTTCTAAAATTCTCAAACCACTTTTTAATAACATTTTTTTGATGATAAAAGTAATCCATGTTAGTAATCTGAAAACTTTAGAAAACTATAAAGAAAGTTAAAATCACCCATTCCCCTATTCCTCAGAGATAATGTTATTAACAATTTGGTATATTTCCTGCCAGCTTTCTTCTATGCAGAGATAAATATTTTTTATGGCACATTTAAATTGATTTCAACATTTTTGTACTATAAAATAATACCAATGAGATCTTTATATATAAATCTTTGAATATTAGAACTTTTATGATAGACTTCTAGAAAGGGAATTACAGGGTTAAAGGTTACAACATTTATTGAGGCTTTTGTTATCGGCGAACTGATTTCAAAGAGCCTGTACCATTTTATGTCCCATTTTATGTCAGTCGTACATGAAAGTACTCATTTTAACCCTTGCTCATCAATGTTGGAAGTGTTCAGATTTTCTCAACTTTGCTGAGAGTAATCTGAATTTTGGCAATATTCAAGGATCTGGAAGATGAGAACAACATGTATCTCATTATCCTTCTCTATCTGAGAATTCCAGACCTAGGGTAACCTAAATGATCAAATTAGAACAAGTTCACTTCTGGATACATAAAACTCTGTATGGAAAAAATTAGATAAATGTCCAAAAATTCCCAATGGAGTATTTAAAGAGCCTAAGAAGTACCTGCTAATTATCCTTACTAACTTGTTTACATAAACATAACCTTTTAAATGCTTTAAATCAGGATTCAAAAACTCAAATGTTCTCAGGAGTCAGGCAGGTAAATATATTAATAAAACAAACCAGAGAAATAAAATAGGCAGCAGTTTGCAGTAAATGTAGACTGTATATCAGAGGAAAGGCATTCAAATTCATATTTAAAAAATAATCTGTATACAGTTGCAATGAGCAATCTAAAAATGAAATTTGAAAAATAATTCCATGTATAATGGCATCAAAAAGAAGAAAATACTTAGGAATAAATTTAACAAAGGAAGTGCAAAACATATACTCTGAAAACTACAAAACACTGTCAAAAGAAATTAAAGAAAACCTAACTAAATGGAAGGACATCCCATATTCACGGATTGGGAAACTTTATATTGTTATGATGGCAATATTCCCCAAATTGATCTACAGATTCAGTGCAATCCCTATCAAAATCCAATTTGACTTCTTTGCAGAAACTGATAAGCTGATTCTAAATTCGTATGTATGCTGGGGCTGGCCCAGTGGCATAGTGAAGTTTGTGCGCTCTGCTTCAGCAGCCTGGGGTACACAGGTTCAGATCCTGGGTGCGGACCTACACACCACTCATCAAGCCATGTGGCGGCGTCCCATATACAAAAGAGAGGAAGATTGGCACAGATGTTAGCTCAGGGACAATCTTCCTCAAGCAAAAGAGGAAGATTGGCAATAGATGTTAGCCCAGGGCCAATATTCCTCACAAAATAAAATAAAATTCATGTATAAATTCAAGGAACCCAGAATATCCAAAATAATCTTGAAAAAGACCAAAGTTGGAGGACTAATGCTTTTCAATTAAAAACTTACCAGAAAGCCATCAAGACAGTATAGTACTGGTAGGAGGACAGATATAAATAGAATGGAATAGAATTGAAAGTCCAAAAATAAACCCTCACATTTATGTTCAATTGATTTTTGACAAGGGCACCACGATAATTAAATGGGGGAAAGAATAATCGTTTCAACAAATAGTGCTGAGACAACTGGATATCCATGGGTAAAAGAAGAGGTTGGACCCTTAACTCATACCATATTCAAAATTAACTCAAAATATCAAAGACCTAAATGTAAGAGCTAAAACTGTAAAGCTTTTAGAAGAAAATACAGGCGTAAATCTTCATGATGCTGAATTAGACAATGGTTTCTTGGATGTGATAGCAAAAGCACAAGTAACGAAAGAAAAAAATTGATAAATTGGACATTATCAAAATTTAAAACTTTTGTGTTTCAAATGACACCATCAAGAAAGTACAAAGACAATCCTCAGAATGGGAGAACATTTTTATAAGTCATATATATGATAAGGGACTTGTATCCAGAATATATAAAGAACTCTTAGGGCCGGCCCCGTGGCTTAGCGGTTAAGTGCGCGCGCTCTGCTACTGGCGGCCCGGGTTCGGATCCTGAGCGTGCACCGAGGCACCGCTTCTCCGGCCATGCTGAGGCCGTGTCCCACATACAGCAACTAGAAGGACGTGCAACTATGACGTACAACAATCTACTGGGGCTTTGCAGGGGGTGGGGGGAGGAGGAGGATTGGCAATAGATGTTAGCTCAGAGCCGGTCCTCCTCAGCAAAAAGAGAAGGATTAGTGTGGATGTTAGCTCAGGGCTGATCTTCCTCACAAAAAAAATAAATAAATAAAATACAGAACTCTTAGAACTCAACAATAAAAAGATAACCCAATTTTTTAAATGGGCAAAGGATTTACATAGATATTTCTCTGAAGAAGATACACAAATGGCCAATAAGCACAGGAAAAGATGCATAACATCATTAACCATCAGGGAAATGCAAATCAAAACCACAATGACATATCACTTCACCCCCAGTAGGATTGCTCTAATCCAAAGACAGATAATAACAAGTGTTGGTGAGGATGTGGAGAAATTGGAGCCCATGTACCCCGCTAGTGGGAACGTGAAAAGGAGCAGCTGCTTTAGAAAACAGTATTGGTAACCTGATATAAGGTCCATTTTTGTATGTGTTACTCGTGCTTGGTCACATGAATCTATCTGGAGGCACGTTTGGATTTATCTTCATGACATTATTCAGATCTTCCACATCCTTCTTGGTTTTCCTCTGTTGGATTACATATGGACTAACAGAGGTGACTAAAATCTTCTCCTTCTGTTCTTTCTGACCATTGCTGCATAGAGTTATATGAAAACTCTATTGTCTTTGTAAATTGTAACTTTTTCATTATTAATTTATCTCTTTGCCTCAAGACGCAAGTTCAGTCTCGTTTCACATTAATAATGTGAATCTAGGTTTCTGTTGTTAGTATTCACCTTTTTATACTTCTTTCTATCCTTTTGGTTATTGGGGGGAGGGCCAAATATACAAATATGTAATTAAATTATCTTTACATAAATAGGATCATAAATGGGGAAGAGTGGGAGGGGGAGTATAGGAGGAGTACTGTAAGAGAGCTAAATTTTCATCTTCTATAATAGAAAGTCAATAATTAGTACCTACATCTGAAAAAAATCAAGGAAAAGCCATATAGGCATGTTATTAAAAATACGGTTGCAAATATAAAAAGAAATAGTTGAGTGGTTGCCTCAGAGAGTCAGGAATGAGGTAGGATGGGATTGGGGGAGGAGAGGGTACTAGTACCTGTAGCCCGATTGTTTTAGGATACTGTAGTCTACATATCTTCCCTGCTCTCTGGGTTCACTGTTAAGATTATTGGTAATATTTACACAGGCCATTTATTGAGAACCTACTATGTACCGGGCTAAGTATTATACGTATATAAAGTGGGAGTAAAGCCAAGCACTGGGAAAGGGCTGTAGTATTGGGTCCTAGAGTCAAAACAGAAGTGGACATCCTAAAAGATCCAGAAAAAAGTATTTGAACAAATTTAACACCCATTCATGGTTTCAAACAAAATCTTAGGAAACTAGGAATGGAAGAGACCTTCCTTAAACCTCCTTTAATCTTCTCAAGAACCTTAGTAAGGTAAGTACTGTTATTATTGCCATTTATCAGATAAGGAATCTTAAGTTCACAGGGCTTGTAAGTGGCAACACTCTGCCTGGCTCCATGACTTGAGGTCTTTCTACCACCAGGTTCACCTTAGATTACTGGGACACAGGCACGCAAGGTAGTCCTTAGAATGAAAAGAAGAAAACACCAAGCTATACTTTGTACATTCTCTTATGTCCACAAGAGGGCAGTAGGGCTTTTTTAAATTCCAGTTCAATGTTCAAAGAATGAAGTAACTGTATAGTATCAAACTATTTAAATATTAGTAAATTTGGAAACCGACAAGTGTCTATTCTTCAGGGTTCATTTGCAATTTGGGTCAGAATTGACCAGCTCTGCACCTTTCAGTGATAAAATCCCGTTGTAGTTAGAGTCTCCATACACTTCTCCCTATCCCAACCCTCCAGGGACACCCAGGCCATATTAAGGATAGACTGCATAACCTGCTGGTTGGCACCTCCCCCTTGTAGTGGTAATGTGTGGATGCTATTTCAATGATTTTCAACTAGGAGAATGCGGTGTGGAAGAGGACTCTTCTAGGGAGGACATATCAGACTTTGGGAATGGGGAAATCTGTCTACAATTTGAAAAAAGCTTAATCGACATTAAATTTTATATTAGGAAAGTTGCTTATTGTTTCTATAATACAAATGTTAAAGGTATGAGGGTCTTTTTATGTTTATCAAAAGGAGGCAGGAGTTTAAAAAATTGGGAAGTCTGGTTGGTTCTATCTCATTTAAACCCATTGGGGACTGTACAAAATATTTTCTATTACAGCACATCAAGGTCTCTCACATTCATCTTCTCCTTTCCATGTTTACTGCCATTCCCTTGCTCAAGTCCTTGTTTGCCCAGTTTTGATTCATGGACTTTTGTGATTGTGGGGGTAGAGTCAAGCCCAAGGAAAGGGCTGTAGCATTGGATTCTAAGGCTGAGTCAAAACAGAAGTGGACATCTTGAGAGATGCAGAAAAAGCATTTGATAAAAGTCAGCACCCACTCATGGTTTTAAACAAAATCTTAGGAAACTAGGAATAGAAAGGTACTTTCTTATACTAGTAAAGGACATCTACATAAAGCCTTCTATTAATATCATACTTTATTGAAATTACAAGATCACTAAGATAAAGGGTCAATATATAAAAATCAATTATACATAGATTAGGAACAAACAAATAGAAAACAAATTTTTAAAAATAATTCTATTTACTATAGCAAATCAAACGTCTAGGAATAAATCGAATAAAATATGTACAAGACCTCTACACTGATTACTACAATATTATTGGGCAAAATTAAAGAAGAACTAAATAAGGGGCCAACCCGATGGAATAGTGGTTAAGTTCGTGCATTCCACTTCGGCAGCCCGGGGTTTGCAGGTTCGGATCCCAGGTGTGAACCAACACACTGCTTGTCAAGCCATGCTGTGGCAGCATCCCATATAAAGTAGAGGAAGATGGGCATGGATGTTAGCCCAGGGCCAATCTTCCTCAGCAAACAGAGGAGGATTGGCAATGGATGTTAGCTCAGAGCTAATCTTCCTCACAAAAAAAAAAAAAAAAAGCTAAATAAATGCAGAGATATACTATGTTCATGGATTGAAAGACTTAATAATGTTAAGATGTTAATTTTCCATGAATTTCTCTATACATTCACCACAATCAATGTCCAAGTAGATTTTCTGTGGAAATTGACAAGCTGATTCTAAAATACATATAAAAATGCAAAGGGCCAAGAATAGCTGAGGCAACCTTAAAGAAGAACACTGCTGGAAGACTTCCACTTCCAGATGTCAAGACTC
Source organism: Diceros bicornis minor (assembly GCF_020826845.1). NCBI lineage: Eukaryota > Metazoa > Chordata > Mammalia > Perissodactyla > Rhinocerotidae > Diceros > Diceros bicornis. The sequence goes on along the minus strand of NC_080747.1, from coordinate 61,977,143 downwards.
ATTATAAAACTACAATAATCAAGATTGTGCAATATTGGCACAAGGAAGCTGACCAATGAAATATAATACAGAGTTCAAAAGTAAAACCACACATATACAGTCACACAATTTATGAAAAGAGTGACATTACAGTGAACTATGGGACAGGGTTCTGGGTCCACTGGATAGCCATATGAGAAAGAAAGTATCAGGATGCTAATCTCACACCACACACAAAGATAAATTGCAGATCCAAATGTGAAAGATAAAAGCATAAAGCTTTTAGAGCACAGGAAAACATCCTTATGATATTGGAGTAGGAAACATATCTTTGAAAAATTAAAACAAGTATTGAGTATAAAGAATGAAAAATTTTTAATTGGAGTGTATTAAAATTAAGAACACCTGTTCATCAAAATATATCATTAAGAGAATACAAAGGCAAGCCTCAGAGTGAGATGAGATATTTGCAATACATATCTTTAACAAAGAACTTGTACCCATACTATATAAATCACTTTCACAAATTAATAAGAAAAAGACAGGAAACCCAATTTTAAAATGGGCAAAGACATTGACATTTCACCAAAAAAGATATCCAAATGGACAATTAACACATAAAAATGCGTCCAACTTCCTTAGTTATCAGAGAAATGCAAATTAAAACCACAATGAGATACTACTATATCCCCACTAAAATGACCAAAATGAAAAGGACAGAAAACAACAAGAGTTGGCAAGGGTGTGGAGCAACTGGAACTCTCAAACACTGCTTAGTGGGAGTATCAATTGGTATAACCACTTTGGAAAAGTATCTGGCAGTTTCTATTAAAGCTGAACATATGATTATCCTATGACCCCAAAATTCCGCTCTTTACAAAGACAGGGAAAGAGTTAAAGGAACCAACAAAGGATGTTGAAGCACCCTGAGCTAACCTCCCTGTAATAGCTTCCCAGGGACAAGGAGAGGGGAGGTTCTGAAACACAGCAAGAACTGTAGCTGTAGGAGAGGCCAGCCAACAGGACCTGTGGCCTTCCATAGAGGAATGCAGCCCCAGAAACCTGAGGCCCTCTCTCCAATTTCCCTTCCATTATTCCAACTGGAAACCAGAGGGCAAAGGAGCCAGTTGATACAGTCCATACAGCTCAGCCTCCTGGGGCCCAGAGCAGGGTGAAGGGCAGAGCATGGATCTGGAGGAGTAAAAGGAAGAAGTTGAGCACACTGTCTAGTGTCAAAACTGGAGCACGGACTCTGGCGTCAGGTAACCTGGGTTCAAGATTGGGTCTCCCACATACCAGCTGTGAGGCCTTTAGGCAACACAATTAACCTCTTTATGCCTCAGTTTCCTCATCTATGAAATGGAGATAATAATAATAGTCTACCTCACAGAGTTGTATAATAAGCAAAAGAATGAATACATGAAGTATTTAGCATGTAACAAGTATCCTATAAGCAGTAGCTATCACTATTTTAAGCATTCCCCTTCACTTATCCTATGCTCATTTAAACAGAGAAATTCATTAAATCTACATATACCCTGAGACAGTTCTGATGGCCTAGTGGTTAAAGTGCGGTGCACTCCGCTTCGGCAGCCCAGGTTCAGTTCCCGGGCACGGAACCACACCACTTGTCTGTCAGCAGCCAAGCTGTGGCAGCAGCTCACATAGAAGAGCTAGAAGGACTTACAACTAGAATATACAACTAGGTACTGGGGCTTTGGGGAGGGAAAAAAAAAGAGGAAGATTGGCAACAGATGTTAGCTCAGAGTGAAACTTACCCAGGAAAAAGAAAATCAACCCTATATATGTGCCTATGCTTATGGAGCCCCTTTCAACAGGTATGTGCCCCAATCTTTTTTCTAGAAGCTTCCGAGATGCTTCTCAAATGTGGCTTTCTCCAAAAAGACCTCCCTGGGCCCCTCACCCAGAAGGAGCCTCTTCTGTGCACCCAGAGACCCATGCCCACTCCTCTCCAGTGGTGCTTACCACAGTCGTCACAGAGATACAGCCCAGTGTGCACATGTCTATTCTCATTTCCTTAAAAGCAGGAACCATATCTCATTCTTATTTATTTTGGGGATAACTATAGTGCCTAACACAATACTTTATCTACAAATGTTTGTTACCCTGAATTATATTGGAATTTTGATGTATTGAATATTGCTTGAAACAGGTTCACCATTGGTCGACATTTTAAAATCCCTTAGTTATACTGAGTATTTGTTGAGTTGGTTTTTATTCTGTATCATCTCTGGCAACAAAAGGAATCTAATTGTAACTACTTTTTACTGAGCGTCTATTCTGTGCCAGGGCTTCACATATTACGTCATGTAATTCGCACAACCAGCCCATGCGCTAGGGACAGATGAGGGAAGTAAGGCTCAAAGAGATCATGTGATTTGCCCAAGGCCACAGCAGCTAGTAAGCGGCAGAGCTGTGATTCCCACCCAGACCTCCACAAAGCCTCTGCTATTTCTATGATGCCACGTAGCTTCCTACAATTAGTACAGACTGATGTCAGGTGTGAACAGGCGCTCTGGGCTTTACCTACTTGCTTCATTTGTACAATGAGAGAGGATTGGATGCTCTCTTAGATTGCTTCCAGTTCTAAAACATATAATTTTAAAGAAGTGGCTTTGTCTATTCCTATCATGTGCCTGTGTTGATTACTGCTGGGGACATTTCTTCCTTCATAAAATCAGTTAGAAAATAACAAGTGTTCTTGGTTTCCATCACGCAAATGCAAGAGGCAGGTTTGTGAAACTGCCTCCTATGGGGCTCAAATTTCCCCTGCTTCAGTTTCATGGGTTACAGTGAAGTCAACAAGAGTGTAATTTGTGTTTGCATAAAACCAGAACACAAAAGAAAAGATCCAGGCATTATTGAGTATTTTCACACTGAAAGGGCAAAGTTCAGTTTTGTTAGCTGCTCTCATTGTTTAGCAAATATGCCTCTCATCCACTGGTAATATCCCAGTGCCAGATCTCTCTAGTTTTCCCATTGCCTTTGGGAGATAAGCAGACATCCAATTACTATTTTGTTAAACTAGAATATATTTGTTGATTAAAGGAGTGGAATTAAGGTAGCATTAATTCAGCCATGCAACTTCTAAACAGTATGTTTGTGATTCACAAAGAAAGAAAAAGTCAACCATTCCTCCTTATATGCTGCCTAAAAGAGGAAGATCTCTTCCTCATCCTTCCCTTCCCTTCTATCTATCTATCTATTTATCTATCTATCTATCTATCTATCTATCTGTCTGTCTGTCTTTCCATCCATCCATCCATCTGTACCTCTATCGATCCATCCATCCATCCATCAAACCATCCATCCATCCATCCATCCATCTCTACATTCATCTGTCTATCTATCTATCTATCTGTCTTTCTATCTATCTATTCGTTCATCCACCTATCTATCTATCTTCCTTGAGCTATCTATCCATCTGAGACTCAGTCCAGCACAAGAAAGGTAGGCATACAGCAGGAAAATTGCAATTAGAACAAGTTACCCCTATCTGAGTGAACTCTCTGAGTTCACTCATCTGAGTGAACTGAAAGTACAAAATCTCAATCTGTAAACATGAAATAAAAACCTGCCCAAAGAAGCAGCCTATCTCTGATCATATAAATTAGATTGTTCTATCTCACTACCCAGGAAAATACAAACCTACATGATTAGGGTCAAGAGAACAAACTAGAATTCACACCAAAAGAAAAGACTGAAGACTTCAAATCACACTGCCTTGCTCAAAACCCTCCAGTGGTTCTCCATGCCAAAGTCCTCAGACTGGCCAAGGGTCCCAACACCATCTGGCTGCCCACTACTGTCCTCCTCGCTTGCTCTGCTCCAGCCACTCAGGGCCCATTTCCTGATCTCCTAGCACGTCAGGCATGCCCTGCTCAGGACCTTGGACTAGCAGTACCCTCTGCCTTGAATATTCTTTTCTCAAATTCTCCATGGTCCACTGCCTTACCTCCTTGTTTTTCTATTTCATTGATTTTCATTCTAATCTTTATTATTACTTTTTTTCTGCTTACTTTGAGATAATAAATTATTTTTAAAGCACTAAATGTGGGAATTATTTTGTTACTTAGCAATAGATTACTGAAATACAAAGGAAAATAGTTTTTCTACAAATAAGCTACTTTAAGAGGTTCCAGGAGAAGTTTTAGTTAGCCCAGACACACTGTTGGGGTTAAGAGTTGTTATGGTGTTTGGCTGATATGTCGTGAGATCAGAAATCATACAATGTTAAAATGAGTAAAAACATCTTTTGCTCAGAGAGCTGAAGTGACTTGTCCAAGATCACACAGCTAAGTAGGAACAGATCTAGGAATAGAACTGGAGCTTTCTAACACTCAGCTCACTATGCGTCATTTGTGCTACAAATATTTATTGAGCACATTCTCTATGTGAGGCATTATGCCAGGAACCGGGGATACAGAGATGGTCCTTGTCATTAGAGAGGTTACATTCCATCAGAGGAGACAGACCTTAAGCAATGAATTACTTAATTTTTTGTTTGTTTAATTACAACTGTGATAAGAGTCACAAAGGGGAACAGGGTGTTTTGAGAGTATAAAATAGGGGGACGGGGTTCTGACATAGTCTGGGGAAAACAGAAAGAGACAGTTAAGCTAAATCTAAAAGACAAGTGATAATTAACTGAATGAAGAAGGGAATGGGGAACATTCCAGGCAGAAGTAAAGGCACATATCCTTTACACTACGTCAGCTGCCGCTCACATGATAGTGTGATGGTCCTTAGTCTTCAATGCCTCGGTCAGTAAGATAATTAGGAGATAAGAATAGCAAGTGGAAATATATAGTAAAAAAGAGAGAGAGAGATCAAATAAGAGGGGAATTCTCCTGACAGAGATTTAACAGGGAAATCGAGTAGTCCAAGGGAACCTGTGACACCATGAAAACTGAAAGATGGAAAATATTTAAGCTGTTAAAAAATGGTTTCGGGCCAGCCCCGTGGCTTAGCGGTTAAGTGCGCGCGCTCCGCTGCTGGTGGCCTGGGTTCGGATCCCGGGCGCGCACCGACACACCGCTTCTCCGGCCATGCTGGGGCCACATCCCACATACAGCAACTAGAAGGATGTGCAACTATGACGTACAACAATCTACTGGGGCTTTGGGGGGAAAAATAAATAAAATAAAATCTTTTAAAAAAAATGGTTTGGGTTATATACCCTCAAGAAGAAGGGTCTCACTAGGAAATCCTGTACCTCCAATAATCTGTCTTTGCCCATTGCCTTCATTAGGGATACCTACTGTCCAAAGGCTCAGATGCAAGAAATGATGGCATCTCGGGGGCCTGGGACAGGTAAGAGCTGCATGTTCAGTGCGAATTTCTCGGGTACCTGCCAGTCCTCTGTGCTGACAGTGTCCGTGAGGATGGCCTGTCCAACTCCCTAACCCTGCAGTGCTTTGACCTCCTCACCCCGGAAACTTTCCCTCCACTTGATTCAGGCCTCTGTGCCCACGCATATCCTAGACCTGTCATTAGGCAGAAATGCTCTAACCCACAAATCTTAAATTTTTACATTCCAAACTCTGAACACACCCTCCTAGTGGCTTAATCTTGCCACATGTTCTCCGCGTTGTGTTCATCACATATATTCTTCGTTCTTAACAATATCTTTGGTCCATTGGCACCACCATTTTCTCCCAAACTATTTGTTCCTTCCTACCTTCAAGTCCTTTCTTATCATGCCTGGCCCCTTGTCTTCCTATGACATTCATCTACTTCCATCTTCATCTACTTCTACTTGTGCCATTTACTTCCCTGTTTTTATATACAGGTTGCTGAGTGCTGAAGGAAATGATACCACAATACTGATTGGTGCTGCAAAAATATCATGGTCTCTCTTGTAAGTTGACAATCAAAGCTGATCCCATCCCCCACATTAGCCACATATTCCCCACATCAGATGTTCACTAACCTTCTCAACGACTTTGACTATTATGTCTCCCACTTCAGAGAAAATAAGAGCCTACAACACCAGAACCACATCAACTTCCTGCTCCTCTACTATCAGATAGGGTTTCCTAGAAGTAGAGCCAGTGACAGAGATTCACGCACAAGTAATTTACTGAGAGGTGTTCTCAGGAGAAACCTTAAGGAAGTGAAGGAGGCAGGATGGCACAGAAGATGTGGTTCCAGCTGAAGTCTATTCTCAGCCTGATCTCATAGGATCAGCATGAAGAGCACCACAGAGTTGTCCACTTTGAGGCAAGAGGGCCAGATTTTTGTACTTTCTTATCAATCAGTCATTGGCTATGGGCCATCCCCGGGGGAAAGTACATAACCTCTAGGCATTTTCTGCTCCTTTCAGCAGAGAGTAATTTTCCATGGGAGAGTACAGCTGGGAGCCTTACAGCCGACACAACAGCTCAAGGTTGGGGACACCCATCAATCAAGGAGGCCTGGGCACAGCACCAACAGCAGCTCTTATAGCATCTAATCCCACAACCTTACCTACATCTATAGTCTTCCTCTCGCTGCTGAACTCCTCAGTGTCCGCTACCCCCAATATGCTGCACCCAAGAACTATCACCACTGCACCCATTACACTGTAGTTTAACCATCAGCTTTCTCTCTTTCATAAGCTCCCAGAGAGTGGGGGCCATTCATTCTTCTCAGTATCCCTGCTGCCTAGCACATAGAAGAAAGCTGTTCCAAATGAATGTTTTCCACTCATTAGTGGTTCAAGTCTCATGAATTTCAAGTCACTTAGGTAAGAGTTTCTTAAAAAGAGAAGAGCCTTCCACCCTATGAATCAGATTGCATAGATGACGAACTTAGGCAGCCCCTTTAGAACCGACCTTGACCAATGACCTCCATTTGCCAAATTCCATATCTGGCATGCTGGGCACCAAAGGCTACAACACAAGGACCACTGAGAGCAGCACACAGAAGGTACCACAAAGAGCCCTTCCTACTATTCATCCTTGGGATAAATAACTAAAAAGCCAGGGTTTGTGGCTGCTCTTGAGTTACCAATATTTCGGGGGGATGGGGACTTCCCCTTATCATTAGGCACCTACCTCAGCCATTTCTCGTGCCACGTGTGTGTCAGTATCAGCATGTTCTGTCTTTTTCTCGTTCATTCTTTTGCTACTTTTAACATAAGGGCCTTGTACCCTGGAATGCTTACCATCTGGGAGAGGCCTCCTCCATTTCTCCAGCTCAGCAGTCCTCTTGTTTCATGGGAAAGTACAGTTACCCAACCCAGAGGTGTTAAGTGATCTTGTTTGACAAACAGGAACAAACCTAGCAGTGCACAATGTTGATTCCGCCTCTGAAGTGCTACAGGCAGCTCGCTACACACCAGGGCGGAAACCAAGTGCAATGTCATCCTTCCATTTGCTGTCAAGACTCCTGCTTCTTACTTCCTTAAAGACATGTTCTGGGGGTAAAGAGTGTACAGACAACTGAATGACAAGCATAAATAAAATCTGAAAAGGCCCAGAAATTTAGAAAAGAATTTGAGAAATTTGGTAATCATTTTTCTATTGAGAAATAGCTCTGGGGGAAAAAAATCAATCTGGGCCACATACCAGCAGAAATCAATTCAATTAGGGAGGGAGCAGTGAGCATGGAGAAGGGAAAAAATAAACAGGGGCCAACCCACTCCTTTCAAATTTCAGAACAAGGACCATAAAAAAGATGTCATAACTATAGCCTACAATAAGAAGTTAATATTTTCATTTTTGTTAAAGCCAGTTAAAGGTGAAAAGGGATAGGGGGTAGAGATGTTCAAGGACAAATGAAGAACTAGAAAGGAGAGGGAGAGCTCTCTTCTCTAGTTTCTGATATATACCCCACTCTTCTTATTTCCCTCACCTTTGGCTGAACTCACTCAGCCTCCTCCCAGGACATCAGTTCTATCAAACCTACAGAATCCTCCGGAAACTCATCCTTTACCCCTTCTTGAGCAACTTAGGCTAATGTTATTACCATGAATTATTCCTCCCAGAATTAGGGTTGCCAGATTTACCAAACACAAAATACAGGACTCGCAGTTAAATCTGAATTTCAAATAGATAATGAATCATTTTTTAGTATAAGTATGCCCCGTGCACTATTTGGGACACACTTATACTAAAAAATAAAATTTTTATTTACCTGAAATTCAAATTTAATTAGGAGTCCTGTATTTTATCTGGCATCTCCACCCAGAATCCCACCATCAGAACCAAATTTTGTTGGGACTATACCTCTAGCAAGATTCTTATTTGTTTCCCAGTGTGTTCCGTCAGAGAGGAGTGTAGAGAAGACCCACAGCCCACACCACCTGTCATGCAGAACACAGGAATCTGTGCCCACGGGCGTAGAAACTCTAAGCCCGTGCGGACAGGATCTTACACATGATTTAGGCAAACATTTTCATTGACAAATATGGAAGCTCAGAAAGATTAAACAATTTTCAGGAAGATTAAAAGATTAAATGCCTGGGTGGTAGTTATTAATGCAGACTAGAATCTATGTTTTTTTTCCATTCCTTTCTCACAAGAATTTTCTTATCATAAACTTTATGTATAGCACAGAAAACTTCAGGAGCCAGATGGCGAAGTGGGTACTAAATTCTAAACTAGTTTTGTAAACTTAAAAAGTATAAAGTGAGTAAAAAGAGGAGTGTAATAAAGAAAGTACTGGCTTTTGTGAAATCTAATTTATAATGTACCTTTTCAATCTCATTTTGAAATTCTGCAATCGATTACTTTTCGGTCAATCAGTCCTTCAGACCTCCAGAACGCGTACTTGCTCCAATTCAAAAGCTCCCCAAAGCAGGCTAATTCTCAGCAGCGCACATCCATCACTGGCCTAAACGTGCCTCCCCGCCCGCACACAGCAGCAAACGCACGGAAGGTGGGAGGAAGCAAATGAAAAGAGCAGCAGCAGTTGTGAAAGAAGAAAATGCTTCTTGGCCTGGTTTGTATCTAGGGGCTGTGGGAAAGCCTCAATTTACTAATGAGCCCTGTTGTCATTTAAGAAGCACAATGCAACACTGAAACCTCACAAGGACCCTCACCTAGCAGCAAACTGGGCCTAAGAACGGGGCCAGGCTGTTTGACCATTACAGACTTTTGTTAAAAAGCCCTCATTTTCTAGAAATGGTATCCAAAGTGTGTTCTCCTCTTTAGGAACTCCTGCTATTTTGGAGGCTTCAGTGGACAATTCTGATGATCACTCCCCATATGGTATTTTTCCAAAGTTGGTATCTAAAAGAGAAAATATAACCAGACTTGGATCCCAAGGTATTCTGGGACCTGCATAAAGTCTACATCAATTTGGATGCTCTGGCTACAAATAACAGAACACCCATCTGAAAATGGCTTGAACAACGGGGGTTTGTTTTTTTCACACGACAAGTCAAGAGATGGATGGTCCTGGTGTTGTTTCAGAGGCTCCTCAATGTTAGGGCTCTGAGTCAACTTCCCACCTGTTTTCTTGACATACGCCTCAAGACCACAAGATGACTGCAGCCGCCCCCTATATGATAAACTTGCTTTTGAAACCCAAAGCAGAAAGAGATTTTTCTCACTAGACTTTTTGTCATCAGAGAGAAAATCTTTCCCAGAAACCCCCAGCAGGTACCCACTTGTGTCCCATGACCTGAGCTCAGACCAGTCTCATGAACAGTCTCAGACCAGTCACATGCAAGGGAGTCTAGGAAAGCAAGAATCCAGAATTTTTAGCTTCTATGGAGTGAGACGAAGGCTCTGAGAGCAAGGAAAGAACCGCCACACTTTTCCCTAACTTGTATCCCTTGCACATCAGTGCCCCACTGTCACTACAGGCCCAAAACAGGCCTAAAAGTCTTTCCAAACTGGCTTTATCTCCTGATTTCTCTGTTTCCATTCGTGATGCCAGCAATCTTTCTGTCACTGTTCTGGAGACCCCAGATTCATCTTGGACTCCTTCCTTTTCCTAGTTCCCACAACCAATCAGTCTCCATGTCTCAAGATCATCACCCCTTCTCAGGAATCATCATCCCTATCCCTCCCCTCCTTTTGGTTCTAACCCAGCATATTAATTCAGACTCATCACTTCACAGTCAGACTAACGTGCAAAAGCCACCAAACTATTCTGCCCTCATTCCAGACTCTACTTTTTCATGTTTCCTCTTCAGAAATCTTTCAAGGATTCCTCCATGAACCACAGAACATATTTCAAAACTTTGAGCCTAATCCTTAAGGTCAGCCACAATAGACTGCGGTGGATAAGAAAGCTGACTTCGTAATTAAATGACTTGTGTGATATTTGGCCACTGACTTAACGCTCCAAGACTCAGTTTATTCATTCATAAAATGGAGGTGACAATAACACACAGCACACATGGTAAGTGTCAATAAATGGTATTATTATTTTTGCTGTTGTTCTTGTTATTAAGTAGCAGACATTCTACTAGATATTAGGATGTATGAGTGGGTAATATATATTTGGTGCCTGTCTTCAAGGACAATGTGATTTCAATTGCTGAAATAAAATTCAACTATCCCATTGGCTGGATGCACCTCTAGTTCACCACTCAATATCCATTTTATAAACTGATTCTTTGTCTTTCTCTACTTGACTAAGGACAGTCCCAAGGGTAGCACCATTTTTGGTCATGCTCATTCTTCAAGGAAGCTCCCTCCAAAATCCCAAAACCTCATTTTGTCGTCAAGAAGACTTCATTTGCTTTGAGGCCATAAACCGTGGCTCATGTCTTGACTCACTCTTTCAAAGCACACTACACTTCTAGAGCTGTTAACAGTGTTTATCTTCATCTGACATCTGTGCAAGTTTAAAAAGCAGAAATGAAACATGGTGGCTCTTTGTTTCCTTATACCACAGTTAGATTGTTTCTGTAAATTTTAAGTACTGGAGGTTAAAGGTCACACCAGGGATTAAATGGACACACAAATTACATTCTTCTCACTTGGCTGTGGTCTTGTGACTTAGCTTTTTCATCTTCGAATTTTGACACCTCTTAATTTGACTCTTGTACCAGTTCCCACAAACCAGCCATAATAAAAGACAATACTGTGTACTAGGGTACTCATTCTCTGTTTAAAAAAATAATAGGGGCCGGCCCGGTGGCGCAGCAGTCAAGTGCGCGTGCTCCGCTGCCGTGGCCCAGAGTTCGGATCCCGGGCACACAGTGACACACCGCTTGTCAGGACATGCTGTGGCGGCATCCCATATAAAGTGGAGGAAGATGGGCATGGATGTTAGCCTAGGGCCAGTCTTCCTCAGCAAAAAGAGGAGGACTGGCAGGTGTTAGCTCAGGGCTGATCTTCCTCACAAAAAATTAATTAATTAATAATAATAATAATAAAAGGTATATCTTAAAGACAAGCAAGATCTGTACCCTGCTGATACTTTCTAGCCACAAAAGAATTTCACATAACTGATGCTTCTTTTGCCCTCTGAAATTATCCAAGCAGTGAAAGGCCAGGGCACTTCAGTTCACCAGTTCATTTTGGCAAAGTGCTAGTACACAGCCGAGTCCTACCCTCTCTCCTTTCTCCAGAGCTCTAGCCAGAGGCAGATGTGAGAGTTTCTCCGTGTTTCCAGTCTGTGCAGGAACACTTAAGTGTTTAGGGGTACTGACTCTAGAGCTAGACGACCTGGGTTCAAATCACGGCTGTGTGACCTTGGGCAAGTTCCTTAACTTATTTGTGCCAGAGTTCCCTCATCTAAATTAAGGATAAAAACTGACTGGCCTCATAGAATTGCTGTGAGAATCACATGAGTTAATACACATAACATGCGGGCTGGCCCCAGTGGCATAGCGGTTAAGTGCTTGCGCTCCGCTGCTGGCGGCCTGGGGTTCAGATCCGGGTGCGCACCGATGCACCGCTTGTCAGGCCATGCCGTGGCAGCATCCCATATAAAGTGGAGGAAGATGGGCACAGGTATTAGCCCAGGGCCAGTCTTCCTCAGAAAAAAGAGGAGGATTGGCATGCATGTTAGCTCAGAGCTGATCTTCCTCACACACACACACAAAAAATACATGTAACATGCTTAGGGCACTGCACAGGATTAAGAGCTATGTAGGTGTGAGCTGTTGTTATCACTAATACTCCTTCCTTTGGCTGGGCTAGCTGTCAACAGTCTTGATGGCTTGCTGGAACACTTCCTAAACATTCCTCCAAAGCTCTCTATTCAAAACCTCAGGCCAGCCTATGAATCGACCAATTTCATTCTGTGGAAAAGAGTCCAAGAAGAATAAATGGGGAATGCTGGATACGGTGGGGCTCATGCTTTATCATGTTCTTAAGAAATCTAGACAATAGAAATGCAAACTGCTTTGCTTAAAGGGGAGTCCATATTTTATTCCTCTTCAATGCAAGAATGTTCTCCTTAAAAGTCAAACAGCATCCCTCTCACTGCCACTGTTTATAACCTCCTTCTCAAATACACATGCCACTAAGAAAATTGTTAATGTTTGCACAGTTCAAATAGCTTTGGCTCATTAAAAACCAGACTTTTGACAAGTCCATTAATCCTAGGATTTCAGCTGTAAGGTAATGTTCACTTTGCAAAGTCATAACCAGAGCACCTATGTATAAAGTTACTCTTATGATAAAAATATGGTCTGTTTTTAAAAATCTTTCTGGTGGTTCTTATTCTCACTTAGACATCCTTTTTTTAAAAAAATAATGCTATAATTTATACACTTAAACAATTTGCCTCCAATACTGTAACTTCTTTTTATCATCCTTAATAATACCTCTAATAGCACAATACTAGAAACTTAGAATAGGTTGAAAGAAGCAGGCTGGAACTTCTTCATAGTTTCAGGATAAACAACACAATTTACAAGACACATAAAAACCATGATGACATACTTATTAAAAGTTCTTTTCACCTAATGACTATAAAAATACTTTGGCTGAATTATCTGTGTTTCAGGTCTCTTAGCTTAGTAAGTGGCACTAATGAAAAGCGAAAACGCCAAAAGAAAGAAGGATGGCAAGGAACTAAGGGAGCAAAGGCCTTAGAATAATCTGAAGTTGGCTCCATCCATCCTTTGAGAGTTGACTAATGGAAACAGGGAACCTCTGTTTCCACTCTATAGCTCTAATTCTTAGTGAATACTGTCTGTGTTCCAAGTGCAGTAGCAAAATAATAAATCAGAGTGAATTCAATGTAAGTATGACCCCATTCGAAGAGACTAAACATTTAGCACAATTCAGTTTTTTTTTTGGTTTACCTACTGGTTCACAACATGGCTGGGGGTGGGGAGTAGAAGGTTGGTTTAGAACCAAGAAGTACCAGCCAAGCGAGATGCAAACCATTAATAAGATGACTTCTAATATAATAGTTAATAATGGAGATATTTTTAAATTAAAAATTGCCTTTCTCCCCAGCAATTCTACTCCTAGGTATATACCCAAGAGAATTGAAAATATATGCCCACACAATCGATACATGAATCTTCATAACAGCATTATTCATAACAGCCAAAAAGTGGAAATAACTCAGCCACTAACTGATGAATGGATAAATAAAATGTGTTATACCCACATAATGGAATACAATTTGGCGATAAAAAGAAATAAAGTAGTGATACAGGTTAAACCGTAGATGAACCTTGAAAACATTGTGCCAAGTGAAAGAAGCCAATCACAAGAGGCCACACAATGTGTGGTTCCATTTATATGAAATGTCCAGAGGAGGCAAATCTACAGGGACAAAAAGTAGATTATGGTTGCCAGGAGCTGGGGGAAGGAGGGAACAGGGAGTAAATACTAATGAGGATGCGGTTTTTTGGGGAAAGTGATGAAACGTTTTAAAATTGATTGTGGTGATGGTTATACTACTCCATAAATGTACTAAAAATCATTGACTTATATACCTTAAACGGGTGAATTTTATGATATATGAATTACATTTCAATAAACCGATTTTTTTTAAGTTGCTTTTCTCTCATTTCTTCACTGAATAGGTATTTCTGAAGTAGTTACTCAGTATAAATTACAGGGTTAATAGTGAAGTATATAAGATACACAGTAGATCTTTGTCCTCACAAGGGATACTTCTGGAAATATTTCCAAATCGCCAAATAAATGATTACCACTAGAGCTGAGACATTGCACAACTACAGGGGGTGTCATTCATTTTGGAATCTATGCGAATGGTGCCCCCAGGAGGCCGGCAGAGCAAAATCTCATGGCCATACAGGGTGGTCCTGGCTACCACTAAGACGCTAACATGTGGCTTTCTTTCCTGGAACTCCCCCTCCCCATCACTATCAAAGTACGAGTTCTTTTTTTTTTTTTTTACTTTACAAGAATTATTGAATATGTGCCAATGGATTGGGATAAGGATAGTGGTTAGTCAGCCAGGCTATATGGTTTATTCCCCACAGGGAATCCAGCACTCATAAGGATCTACAAGGAAATGTTCCATGATCAATCCTACTGCCTTGACTCCATCTCATTCAAATATTTATGAAAGAGATGCCAATCTACCATGTGGTTATAAATCGTCAATCTTATTTACAGGCAAACAATCTTTTTCTGTATATTTTAAACATCTTTTTCAAAATATACTAATTGCCATCCACTGTCTGCTCTGGTTTTTTGAATTGCCAATTAAATATACAACTTTCTGCACTTTTGAAGTAAATATAGTTAGCAATGCAAATACTTATGCTTATTGATCAAACACATTAGTGTTCACTTCCACCCCAGCCCATAGTGATGGAAGCCACTGATATTTAAGCAAATGGCAGTGGACACATTTTTTCTTCTGTAAGTCAGAGACAGTAGGAAGCAACTAGTCACATCCGTAGAATAGCATTTGTGTTTGTTTAAGGGGTAGGAAAGCAGAAAAAATGGAAATGACCAAACTGCGACCATATTAGGACCTATGCAAATGAATCATATCACTATGTAGGACTAATTTCCCAAAATAATTTGTTCTATTTAAGTGGGTTTTTTTTTTTTTTCGTTTTTTGGTGAGGAAGATTGACACCGAGCTAACAACTGTTGCCAATCTTTCTCTTTTTGCTGAGGAAGATTCTCCCTGAGCTAACATCTGTGCCCATCTTCCTCTATTTTGTATGTGGGACGCTGCCACAGCATGGTTTAATGAGTGGTGCATAGGTCTATGCCCAGGATCCGAACCTGCGAACCCCGGGCTGCGGAAGTGGAATGCATGATCTTAACCACTATGCCACCAGGCAGGCCCGTATTTAGTTTTTTGTTTTTTTTTTTTAATTAATTATTATAATACATTTCAGACATATAAAGCATAAAGAATAATGAAACATCCCTGTGTCTACTACCACCCTACATAAGCAATAAATACAATTGGAGCCCCTGATCACATTATTCTCTCTGCTATTTGTTTTCAAATGACTTGGGAAAGGACAAAAATGTGATGCACAATCCTTTTCAGGAACTGCAGGGCAAAACATGAGTCACAGCCCAGCCAGCATTCTGTAAAGATACTGCCTTTTATAGTCTGATATAAAGGGATTACCTGGCCTAAGCTCACTCCGCTGCCCCAGATCCTTTCTGCCAGGATGTCTCAAATACTCCTAGTTCCTCTTTTATGCCACAGCAGCAGAGCCTCCATACAGAGGTCAATAAACACATCTTACCGATTCATAGTGGACAGCTTCATGAAAACACCAAGAATGGCTATATCTCTGAATATTTGTTTCTGAAACAAAATGTTACAAACAACTAAACATACAACTCTTCTCTCATAAATGTTCCATCAATTTTTCTATTTATATTTAGTAAAAAAATACTCAATTAGGAGCTTACCTACTTTCCAAACCTTCTTACTAATTCTGGCCAAAGAGAGTTTTGAATCCTCCTATTCACGTGGGAAAAAAAAAAAAAAGCCCAGAGCCCAGGCTATTGCAGGCAGCTGCTGTCAGTGAGAGGCAGGAAGGTGAGGACATAAGATAGGGGGAGTAAGAGATGGTTGACCCCTAATTTGACATCTCAACTCCTGAAGCCAGAGAACACACAGGACGTTGAAACAACATGGAAAGTTGACTATAATGGGTTTCCTCTGTGATCTGAGAAGGGAATGAGTTCCTCTGTGATCTAATATTGACTGCGAATTTGTTTATTGCATTAGATTCTATCTCCTAACAGAGACCTGAGGGAACAGACCGAGGCCGGCTACGTTTTGGTCAGCAGCATAGAGAAGGAAGAATGCAGAGCTTCAGTGCTTCCTCGATTTGACAGGCCTGGCTGGGCAGCATGAGAACTGGGGTCCCAGAGAGGAAAGTGGGGGAGGGGAGGAGGGAGACAAAAGGGCTGGCCCTGTCCATTTTCTCAAATGTCGCCCACTGCCCAGGCTCTGAAACTTAGATTATAATCACAGCCCTCTTATTTTCTGCTAACAGATGTTGAGTCTCCGAGTCACTACATCACAACCACATCTTTGCAATCTGAGTAAAATCCCTAGTGTTAGAAAGAAAAGAAAGTTGAAAGACTGCTCCTGCTGAACTATAATCAACTCTCTCAAGACCTATTTTTTTATTCACTCTTTGTTTCGTGTCATCTTTCTATATTTCCTGCTCACAATGAGCTTAGTGTTCCCTTGATATAAAAGAAAATGCTAACTAAAGGTATAGACAGAAAAAGAACCACCCTGCACCATGTGTTCTTTACCACGTATTTATTTCTCACTTCTTTCCAAAAACAATCATGGATGACATAAATCATGACAATGACTTAAAAATTTAAAAATTTATACAGTCGCTGTAACTGAGCATTAGTTTTGAGCCTCCAGACAATGCAGGCAAAAATGGAAAAACAATAAGTTGTGCATAATCTTGCAGCAAGGGGCAGTGGTCTGAGTTTACCTAAAGGGGGCTGTTCTTTTCTCTTTCGATACATCAAGTTAAGCAAATCTTATTTAGTTTAAGAAATGTTGCTCCCAGTCTCTCTGTCTTATTTCAGCCATTTGAACTAGTTAAGATAGATTTCATGAACATGCTCTTATATCTCTAATTTTTAATTATTCCTCTAAACTCATAGGAACTCCAGATTCATAGAAATTGTAGCCAAGCCTATCCCAGCTCACCAGCAGACACGCACATCGTAGAAACCCATAACACATTCCAGGAAGCATTATCTTAATGCAATAGGTTATACATGGGGGATTAAGAGATGAAAGGAGAGGCTACATATCTTAATTCGTAATCTTCTGCTATTTGTGCTTAAGAAAAAGAAAGGCGTTTCAGTAGACCAAAAAAAAAAAAAAAAAAAAATTTACACACAGTAAATATCTAAGACAGGTTATATGGTCAGATCTTTAGAAATTAAGTAAAGTTGATAACCAAATAGGCCCACGGACTTATTTGCAGCTCTTCTGTAACCAAGAAACAGAAAAATAGAGAGGCTCAGCTAAAAAACTCAATGTCTAGAGATGAACTGGATTTTGTTGCCACTAAGCTGGTTTACAAGAAATGCAGTAATCTGATGCTCAGAGGCCAAGTCTCTTTAATAATGGATGGATCAGCATACAGAAAACAGATCCTAGGCCAGACCTTCAGTCTTCGGGAGAGGTCATACAATTGAAGCAAATGGCTTTGAGAGTCTAGGAAAAGAGTGGAGAGATCATCTCTCCTTGTATATGAAACACACATGCCTCTCTAACCTAATTAGGTAGCTAACTCCTCCAAAACAAAAGCTTTCAAATTACTCTAAAAAATTGCTGCCTGATTCAGATACGAGGTTCTCCCACCAAAGTCTCATTCTCCCACATATGCTAGTACTCAGTATACTGCCTGACTCATAGCAATATTCTGCTGGCACAGCTGCCCTAAGATTGTTTTGTATACCTATGCAGTTCATCAGGTTTAAATAAAATAGAATAGAATTGTAATACAGGCAAGATTGTTTCACGGAATTTCTAGAAAGAGGAGGTTTTTTTTTTAGAACAGTATCGTTTTGTGTTGACTAAAACGCATGGATCTCAGGGCCGGCCCAGTGGCATAGCAGTTAAGTTCACGAGCTCCACTTTGGCTGCCCGGGGTTCGCTGGTTCTGATGCTGGGCGCAGACCGACGCACCGCTCATCAAGCCATGCTGTGGCGGCGTCCCATATAAAGTAGAGAAGGATGGGCACGGATGTCAGCTCAGGGCTAATCTTCCCCACACAAAGAAAACACATGGATTCCAAGGATTATTGTAGAAAACACTAGAAGAATTTACTACTGAATGTTTTCTCATTCACTGTAAATTTTTTTTCCCACCATGGAATGTTAGATTAAAGAAGGCTGGTGTGAACGATGAATTGGCAGTTATATTTTACTGAACCTGTCTTTCTGAAGAACTGTGTTGAGGAAGTTAAGTGTTGTGTATAAGTTCAAGTGGTTTGATTTGAATTCCTTAACATTCTAGTTCAGCCTGTAGTTTTCAACCCAAAAAGCCAATATTTGCTCTATAAGCTTTCAAAATGTCCAGTATACTCAAAGAGCAATGTGGGAAGCAGATTTTATACATCTTCTGCATTTAATATTTTACTTTAAAATATATTTATTAAAGCTTCCAAATACTAATTTGATCATATTTCTAAAAATTCTGTAAACAGTTAACTCTTCAACAAAAGTAGAAATTGACTACAGTAAAATATAGAGTAAAAAAGGCCTTTGTCTCTGACCCAGGAGTCTTGTGTCTTCTACCAGCATCCATGCAACTGGGGCAGGCTAACTTGTTAGCTTGCTAGTAGGGTAAATTCTCAGATCCTTCACAGTTCTTGACAACTCTCACTGAATTAACATAATATGTGTCCTGCTGAGACCTGGATGGATACACTAACATATTTTCCCTTTCCTGCTCTCCAAATCAGGCATCTATATTAGTGAACATGACAAAAATCTCACTTTCATCTTCTAATTTTACCTATCACTTCTTTCCTGTGAAGGAAAGTCATGTCTATATATATCCATAATGCTTTATATTATTGTGAAGGTTTATATAATTCAATTTACCAGGCTAATATGATCAAGTCCTTTGGGGGAAAATATCTAAAATTATATATATTCCCCAACACAAAACTAAACTGCCAAATACAAAACTACTTATACTCTTTAATACAAAACCTAGGAAAGATGCAGAGATGGTGACGAAAATAATGCTGGACTAAATTCCTCAACTAAACTCTAATCACATTACTTACTTTCTCAATAACCTTTAATGATTCTCCACTTCCAGCAATGGAAGGCCTTTATAATTTGATTCCAATTTATATTTTCAAATTTATTTCCTATTACTTTCTTTATGCACTTTACAATTTAGTCAAATATAACCGTTACAAAGCATGAAACTGTCCTATACTCTATATTTTATTTATTTTATTGGGATATAATTCACCTACCATGATATTCACCTTGTTAAAGTGTACAGGTCCATGGTTTTTAGTATATTCACAGAGCTTTGCAACCATTACCACTATCTAATTCCACAACATTTTTTATTACCCCCAAAAGAAATTCTGTACTCCTTAGCAGTCGCTCTCTAATCCACCCTCCCCACCACCCTTGGCAAACACTAATCTACTTTCTGTTTCTATGGATTTGCCTATTCTGGACATTCCATACAAATGGGATCATACAATGTGTGGCCTATTGTAACTGGGTCTCTCACTTAGCATAATGTTGTCAAGGTTCATCCATGTTGTAGCAGGAATCAGTACTTCATTCTTTTGTATGATTGAATAATATTCAATTGTATGGATATACCATATTTTGTTTATCCATCAGTTGATGAACATTAGGGTTTTTTCCCCACTTTTTGACTATTACAATAGTGCTCTTATAAATATTCACGTGTAATTTTTTGTGTGGACATATGTTTTTATTTCTCTCGGATATATAGCTAGGAGTGGAATTTCTAGGTCATGTGGTAACTCCATGTTTAACTTTTTGAGGAACTACCCAATTGTTTTCCAAAGTGGCTATACCATTTTATATTCCCACCAGCAATGTATGAGGATTCCAATTTCTCCACATCCTTGCCAACACTAGTTATTGTCTGTCTTTTTCATTATAGCCATCCTAGTGGGTGTGAAGTGGTACCTCATTGTGGTTTTGATTTGCATTTCTCTGATGACAAGGGATGTTGGCTATCTTTTCACGTGCTTGTTGGCCATTTGTATATCTTTTTTGGAGAAATGTCTATTGAAATCTCTTGCTCATTTTTAATGGGTTTGTCTCTTTTCATTGTTAAATTGTAATAGCTCTTTCTTCTTTTCTTTTTTTATTTTAGCTTTTTTGAGATATAATTAATAAATGTAATAGTACTTTACATATTCTAGATACTAGACTTTTATCAGATATATGATTTGAAAATATTTCTCTCATTCTGTGGGTTGTCTTTTCACTTTCTTGATAGTGTCCTTTGAAGCAAAAGTTTTAATTTTGATAAAGCCAATTTATCTGTTTTTTTCCTTTGGTTGCTTATGCTTTTGGTGCCAGATCCAAGAAACCATTCCCTAATGCAAGGTCAGAAATACCCCACAATTTTTTTTATTGAGATATAATTCACATACCATACTTAAAGACTTCTTATTGTGAATATAGCACATACACCAAAAGGTACACACAACAGGGCCAGCCTGGTGGCGTAGCAGTTAAGTTTGCACGTTCTGCTTAGGCAGCCTGGGGTTCACTGCTTCAGACCCTGGGAGCAGACCTACTCGCTGCTCATCAAGCCATGCTGAGGCAGTATTCCATATAGAAGAGCTACAACTCTACAACTATGATACACAACTATGCACTGGGGCTTTGGGGAGAAAAAAGAAAAAAGTGAAAGATTGGCAACAGATGTTAGCACAGGGCCAATCTTCCTCAAAAAAAAAAAAGTACATACAACATAAATGCATAATGTAATTATTATAGAACCACCACCCAGGTCAAGAAATAGTATTGCCAGATCCCCAGAAGTCTTCCTCCACTGCCCCACCACTGCTTCCCAATCATAACACTCTCTCATCTCCACGACAAGATTGTGGTTCTTGAAGGCAAGTCCCAAGTTAGATCCATATTTGTGCTCCTACAGCATTTATTACAGTATTTGATAGTAAATATTGCTAAATGAAGAACAAAAATAGAAAGTCAGTTAACTTTACTATCTAATAGCATTTCCTGTAAATATTTGATTGGTGAAGAGGTTTAAATTATTGCACAACGCTGTGTTTCTCAATCTGTTTTTGTTTTTTGTTTTGCCCCAATCCACCTGAGGTATATGATGCATTTTGATCAATTAATGGCTCACTCTATGTAGGGGAAGGAAAATAATAATATTAATAATAAAATAGCTTATATTTATTTATTACATGCTTACCATATACCTGAAACTGTGTCAAGCACTATATCAGCCAATCTTCACAACACCTTTAATGGGATAAGTCTATTTTTATCTCCCCCTACTCCCCTCCCCATCCCCTCTCCTTCTTTTATTTTTGCCAGCAGAAGCACCAAGGCTTACCAAGGCTATGTAACACAACCCAGGTCACACAACTAACAAACAGCAAAGACAGGATGCAAATCCAGGCAGTCTGACTCCAGAGCCTATATGATACAACCCTCAACTCTTCCCAGGTAATTTTGATGCCCAAAGTACCTGAGAGCTGCCCTTAAATCTGTTTAAGTAAAAAGGTGCTCACTGGCTCCCTGGTGTCTCTTCAGATGGTCTTTCAGATGTCAGAGCCTGGGAACACTAAGTGTTCAATAAATGGCGTTTATTATAACACATTTTCCTATTGTTAGATGTTGGACCCATTCTTGATGCACTCACGTGTCACTTTCTGATTGGGATAGCAGGCTTCATGGGTGTTAGGACTAAGTAAGGTCCCTCCCATTTTGGTTAACATTACAACCGTCTCTGCTTTTAGATTTGCCTCATAAGGGAAAGCATGTGGCCATAAAGAAAGCAAGAACTACTACTTATAGGAGATAATTATCTTCAGGTAAACTTAGAGCTGTGTGATTCCATAAAAAGATATCCATAGTAGATTAATGGTTACCCAGAGGTGCTTTCTTTGGTCAAGAAATTTACCCATTCTTTTTTGGTATGAAGATAAGTGACCTTTCATGACAAAAGTGGAGTTGAGTTTTATAAAGGAGCATGCGCGCACACACACACACCTTCTACCTCTTCCTCTTAAAAAGGCACAGACACAGCACAAGATAGGAACGTGATATCCTTGGCAAATTTTTGGACCAGCTTTCAATGGGTGTATAACCAAGACTGGACTAAACAACTCTCCGTTAACATCACTACTTTCTATTTATGGCATTACTGACAGGCTGTCACCTGATCATAGGGTCTCTGTCTCATTTATGGCACACAGAAGTGCATGTATTCGACGAATTAAATTCTGCTTGAAATGTGCTGTGCTAAATTGCCCACGGTTGGCTTGGTGTAAGTACTCTAATAATATAATGAATTCCGCTTGAGCCTGAAGAACACATCCTTGGCAAAAGGCTTCTTGGCATTTTCAGCCTCATTCATTAAGTGGGGATACATTTTCCAAGAGCTTCATTAGCAGTTGAAGGTGGGAACAATCTATTAGGCCATGCAATTATCCTTTGATAGCCAGGTCAGTCCTGTTCCAGACACCGTTCTATAAAATGTGGCAATGCAATCACAGTTTACAGCTCTGTGAAAAACTCTCACCCCATCAAAAAAGGCCATTTAAAAAAATTACAACTTATCTTGATTGTATGTCAGTTTTTCTTCTTATCCTTGTGTTCTTCTTAGTACTTATTTGGCTATCCAAAAATGCTCCTCTAATTTGTGGGTTATTTTATTTTAGCTTCGACCGTAACTTGCTTTCCAAGTACTGTATTTAAAGGATTGTTCCACAGAATAGAGTGAATAACATTCTATCTTTTGAGAACTAGCTTTTAAGTGTCTATTGCTTTGTGGTTTTCAAAGTACTTTCACACATAAAAACTCACTTGATTCTCACCGAAACCCTGTGAGGTAGACAGAGAGACACAGTGAATAAGTACAGTGAGTATTATGAGTCTGGGGTCAAATCCCTTGGTCTTTAAGTCTCTTTCCTCAACTGTAAAATGGGATTTATAATAGGGCCTACTTCATGGATGTGTCATAAAGAATAAATGTGGGTCTCCAGTCAAGATGGCGGCGTAGGCAGACTCTGAACTCACCTCCTCCCACGGACATAGCCAATTTACAACTACTCGTGGAAAAATTACCCCTGAGACAGAACTGAAAACTGGATAAGAGGAACTCCTGCAGTAACGGACAATCCTAACTGAGGTAGAAGAGGCAGAAACTCCCTTCTGGAGAGGAAAAACGCCGCTTTCACAAGCCGCCAGCTTCACGGCCGCCGGGGAGCAGCCCACAGGTACGCAGCCGTCCCTGGAGGCGCGGGGCCCTGAGCCGAGAGCCCCCGCTGTGGGCATTTTGTGGACCCAGCACAATCGAGACGAGTGGCAGAATAACTGACTTTGCCTGCTACTAAAGCATTGGGGAGTACCCCCAGAAAAGCTGGTTCACAAAGAAACTAAAACCGGCTCTTAAAGGGCCCACGTGCAAACTCACCTGTTTCAGAAAGCAACCTAAAATCACCAGAAAGAAAGGTGCACAGTGCTTTGGTGAAAAGAGACTCACCTGATAGGCCCTGAATGCATCTCGTGAGAGGAGAGACCTCTCCAGGACTGGGACATTGGCGGCGGCCATTGTTGTGGCCTGGTGTGGGCGTGCTGACACAGATGCCATTGGAGTTCTCCCTGGGGCCTGCTAGCCCACGGTCTGCCCCACCCGCTAGAGCAGCTCAGCCAGGGCAGGCAGCCCACCCTAGAGACTGGCCCCACCCAACAACAAGCCCTCAGGCAACTTGTGGGCCTGCATAGATTGGTGACTGGATTCTCTGCAGCCTGGCAACTGAGCCGACTTCAGTGGGGCAGGGTGTGCACAAGGAGTGGGTGGAGGGTGTGGGGCTGTGGTGGAGTGTGTGGGGTCCCGCCGTGGAGAGACTGGGTCCACTTCGGGAGGTCGGGGTGTGCACACGGGGCAGGACTGTGTTGACTGTGTGTGTGGACCTGTGGGTGGCAGGGCTTGTCAGCTGCAGAAGACTTGTGCTTCTCAAAGACCCACATGGGGGTTTGCCCCACCTTCCAAAACCTGAAACAATTGGGTGCTCCCATGCCTGAGGCCAGCCCCACCCAGCTGCAATCCTCAGAAGTCTGACAAGAGACCTAAAGGCTGGAGGCTTACAGCAATTGTAAGGCCCTGAGCCTGACAACCTGCCATGCTGGAGGCCTACTCACTTAAAAGAAATACTGCAACAAAAATGTGGTATTAGAACTTGCAGCCAACTGTGCTGGGGCTCCCCACACCTGATAAAGAGACTGAAGGGCCCACAACAACTACAAGCAGCTGAACATTACAACAGCTGGCCAGGAGCATAACTCGGCCTCCCTGGGCGCCTACAGGGAGAGCAAACAGGCCACAACAGAAGGACACACGTAGCCCACATAGGGGTCACCCCTGGAACGTTGAGAAGTGAGGGAAGCACACTGCAGGCCTCCTAAGCCATTACTTACATAAGGTCACCTATCCAAGAGCAGGAGACGTAGCTGACCTACCTAATACATAGACACAAGCACAGGGAAAGAGGCAAAATGAGGAGGCAAAGGAATACATTCCAAGTAAGGGAACAGGACAAAACCCCAGAAAAGGAACTAAGTGAAAGAGAAATGAGCAACCTACCTGACAGAGAGTTCAAACTAAGAGTGTTAAGGATGCTCACTGATCTGGGGAGAAGAATAGATGAACTCAGTGAGAATGGCAACAAAGAAATGGAAGATATAAAAAAGAACCAATCAGAAATGAAGAATACAATACTGGAAATGAAAAATTCACTAGAGGGACTCAAAAGCAGAGTAGAGGATACAGAAGAACGGATCCGTGAGCTAGACGAAAGACTAGAAGAAATTACCCAAGCTGAACAAGTAAAAGAGAAAAGAATTAAAAAGAGTGAGCACAGTCTAAGGGACCTCTGGGACAAAATCAAGCGCACTAACATCCGTGTTATAGGTGTCCCGGAAGGAGAAGAGCAAGACAAATGGGCAGAGAATCTATTTCAAGAAATAATAGATGAGGAGAGTGACGTCAGCATCATGGCGGAGTGAGCTTTCCCGTGAACTCTTCCCTCGACAAGATACAACAAAAGCAACAGTCACAGACCAACAACGGAATCCCAGACAGTGAAAACCTAGAGCGGAGGGATCCACACTGCCACACATCTGAGAGCGGAACGTGCTGGGCCCCCGGAGGAAGTGGGGAGAGGTAAGGAGAACTCCGCTCCCTCCCCATCAGATCAGCGATCCCAGTCCGCGCGGCTCCCAGGGAGGGGGGAGGGGCGGCCCTCGGCGGGGAAACCGTGGCTCTTCGGACTCTCTCAGCCAGTGGGAAACTCCCGCACAGAGGACTCAGAGGAGCCACAGGGCTACCATCAACATCTGAGCACCCCAGAGAGCGGATAAAGAGGGGCAAACGAGAAGCCTCCCACGTCAGGGACCCAGAGGGCAAAAGAGAGAGCTCCCCCCTCCCGGCAACCCAGACTCTGCAGCTCGACCAGACCAGACCTAGCGATCCGAGGCAGACCTGATCAAACGACTGGACCTGTGGATCGCAGCGGGGGAAAAAAAAAAAAAAACTGCAGATCGCAGCAGAAAAACTGGGGCAGAGCGCAGGGGGCTTAGACTACATAGCCCTTTACCACCAGACAGTGGTGGCAGGTGGAAATTGCAACCAGAGACTTCCAGGATAAGGAAAAACAAAACCAACACAGGAACCACAATACAAAAATATATGAAATCACCAGACCAGAAACAAAATGACAAGCACCCAGAAATCAACCCTGAAAACACAGAAATCCATAAACTAAATGACAGAGATTTCAAAATAGCTATCATAAAAACACTGAGCGAAATACGAGACAACACAGACAAACAATTCAATGAGATTAGGAATTTCTTCACAAAAGAGATTGAAATCATAAAGAAAAACCAATCAGTGCTGATGGAGATGAAGAACACAATGGAGGAGATAAAGGAGAATCTGGAATCTTTAAAGAACAGAGCTGACAATATGGAGGAAAGAATTAGTACTTTAGAGGATAGGAATACAGATATACTCCAGATGAAAGAGGAGAGAGAACTAAGACTAAAAAGAAATGAAGAAAGACTCCGAGAAATATCTGACTCTATTAGAAAATGTAACATAAGAATTATAGGTATTCCTGAGGGAGAGGAGAGGGAAAGAGGAACAGAGAGCCTATTCAAGGAAATAATAGCTGAAAATTTCCCAAATCTGGGGAAGAAGCAGGAAATACCAGTAAGCGAAGCCAACAGGACACCTATGTATATTAACAGACAAAGGCCTTCACCACGACACCTAGTGGTAAGGCTAGCCAGGGTCAACGACAAAGAAACAATATTAAGGGCAGCTAGACAAAAACAAAAAATAACGTACAAAGGAACTCCCATCAGGCTCTCAGCGGATTTCTCAACAGAAACTTTTCAGGCTAGAAGAGACTGGAATGATATATTCAAAATACTGAAAGACAAAAACGTTCAGCCAAGAATACTCTATCCAGCAAAAATATCCTTCAAATATGATGGAGAAATAGTAACTCTCCCAGATAAACAAAAGCTAAGGGAGTTCATGGCCACGAGACCCCCACTACAAGAAATACTCAAGAAGGCCCTCAGGCCTGAAAAAAAGAAGAGAAAGGGAACACAAAGCTTGGAGGAAGGAGAAAAGTAGGTAGACAAAATCAGAGAAATAGTAGATCTTTACCGGAATAGGTTAGCAACCACTTAAATACTAAACTCAAAGATCAAAGGAAGAAATTCACCAAAAATAAATTTAACCTCATCACTGTAAACACACAGCCACAACACAAGATAGAATAAGGTATAACAAGAGCAACTTAGAAGGGGAAGAGGAAAGTGACTGAATTGACTTAGTATAAGGAAATAGGAGGCTATCAGATAATGGACTATCTCATACACAAGATTTTTTGCCCAAACCTCAAGGTAACCACTAAACAAATAATCAAAGCAAAACCACATATGATAAACAAAGAGAAAACTAGAAGAATCATAAGACAGAACAACCAAACTGAATTGGCAGTCCAAAACAAATGGGACAAGAAACAAAGGAAATGCAAAAGAACCAGAAAATAAGTGACAAAACAGCAACATTAAGCCCTCATATATCAATAATTACCCTAAATGTAAATGGATTGAACTCTCCAATCAAAAGATACAGAGTGGCAGGATGGATTAAAAAGCAAGACCCAACAATATGCTGCCTTCAGGAAACACATCTTAGCACTAAAGACAAGCACAGGCTCAGAGTGAAAGGATGGAAGACAATACTCCAAGCTAACAGCAAACAAAAGAAGGCAGGTGTTGCCATACTCATATCAGACAAAGTAGACTTCAAGATAAAACAGGTTAAGAAAGACAAAGAAGGGAAATATATAATGATAAAAGGGACACTACATCAAGAAGACATATCACTTATAAATATATATGCACCCAACATAGGAGCACCAATGTACATAAAGCAACTATTAACAAACCTAAAAGGAGAAATCAACAACAACACAATAATAGTAGGGGATCTTAACACCCCACTTACAGCAATGGATAGATCATCCAGACAAAAAGTTAATAAAGAAATATTAGACTTAAATGAAAAACTGGACGAGATGGACCTAGTAGACATATACAGAGCACTCCATCCAAAAACAGCTGACTACACATTCTTCTCAAGCGCGCATGGAACATTCTCTAGGATAGACCATATGTTGGGAAACAAAGCAAGCCTCAATAAATTTAAGAAGATTGAAATCATAACAAGCATCTTTTCAGACCATAAGGCTATGAAACTGGAAATGAACCATGAAAAAAAAACTGGGAAAGTGACAAAAATGTGGAGATTAAACAACATGCTACTGAACAACCAATGGATCATTGATGAAATTAAAGGAGAAATCAAAAACTATCTGGAAACAAACGAAAATGATAACATGCCATATCAAACCATATGGGATGCAGCAAAAGCGGTCCTGAGAGGGAAACTCATAGCGATACAAGCCCACCTTAACAAAGAAGAAAAAGCCCTAATAGGCAACCTTAAATTACACCTAACAGAACTAGAAAAAGAAGAACAAACAAAGCCCAAAGCCAGCAGAAGGAGAGAAATAATAAAAATCAGAGCAGAAATAAATGATATTGAGACCAAAAAAACAGTAGAAAGGATTAATGAAACAAAGAGTTGGTTCTTCGAGAAGATAAACAAAATAGACAAACCCTTAGCCAGGCTTACTAAGAAAAAAAGAGAAAAGGCTCAAGTAAATAAAATTAGAAATGAAAGAGGAGAAATTACAATGGATACCATGGAAATACAGAGGATTATAAGAGAATACCATGAGAAATTATATGCCAACAAATTGGACAATCTAGAAGAAATGGATAAATTCTTATACAACCTCCCAAAATTGAACCAAGAAGAAATGGAGAATCTGAATAGACCAATAACAAGCAAAGAGATTGAAATAGTAATCAAAAACCTCCCAAAAAATAAAAGTCCAGGACCAGATGGCTTCTCCAGTGAATTTTACCAAACATTCAAAGAAGATTTAATACCCATTCTCCTCCAACTATTCCAAAAAATAGAGGAAGATGGAACACTTCCTGAATCATTCTATGAGGCCAACATCACCCTGATACCAAAACCAGACAAAGACAATACAAAGAAAGAAAATTACAGGCCAATATCGCTGATGAACATTGATGCAAAAATCCTCAACAAAATATTGGCAAACCAAATACAACAATACATTAAAAAGATCATACACCATGATCAAGTGAGATTTATACCAGGGACGCAGGGATGGTTCAACATCTGCAAATCAATCAACGTGATACATCACATCAACAAAACAAAGAATAAAAACCACAGGGTCATCTCAATAGATGCAGAGAAGGCATTTGACAAGATACAACATCCATTTATGATAAAAACTCTCAATAAAATGGGAATAGAAGGAAAGTACCTCAACATAATAAAGGCCATATATGACAAACCCACAGCTAACATCATACTCAACGGGGAAAGACTGAAAGCCATTCCTCTGAGAACAGGAACGAGGCAGGGCTGCCCACTCTCACCACTCCTGTTCAACATAGTACTGGAGGTTTTGGCCAGAGCAATTAGGCAAGAAAAAGGAATAAAAGGAATCCAAATAGGTAACGAAGAAGTGAAACTCTCACTATTTGCAGATGACATGATTGTATATATAGAAAACCCTAAAGAATCTGTTGGAAAACTATTAGAAACAATCAACAACTACAGCAAAGTTGCAGGGTACAAAATCAATCTACAAAAATCAGTTGCATTTCTATATGCTAATAATGAACTAACAGAAAGAGAGCTCAAAAAGATAATACCATTTACAATTGCATCAAAAAGAATAAAAAACCTAGGAATAAATCTTACCAAGGAGGTGAAGGACCTATACAATGAGAACTACAAGACATTATTGAGGGAAATCCATGATGACATAAAGAAATGGAAAGATATCCCATGCATGTGGATTGGAAGAATAAACATAGTTAAAATGTCTATATTACCTAAAGCAATCTACAGATTCAATGCAATCCCAATCAGAATCCCAATGACATTCTTCACAGAAATAGAAAAAAGAATACTAAAATTTATATGGGGCAACAAAAGACCCCGAATAGCTAAAGAAATCCTAAAGAAAAAGAACAAAGCAGGAGGCATCACAATCCCTGACTTCAAAACATACTACAAAGCAATAGTAATGAAAACAGCATGGTACTGGTACAAAAACAGACACACAGATCAATGGAACAGAATTGAAAACCCAGAAATAAAACCACACATATACGGACAGCTAATTTTCGACAAAGGTGCTAAGGACATGCAATGGAGAAAGGAAAGTCTCTTCAATAAATGGTGTTGGGAAAACTGGACAGCCACATGCAAAAGAATGAAAGTGGACCATGTGCTATCGCCATTCACAAAAATTAACTCAAAATGGATCAAAGACCTGAAGGTGAGACCTGAAACTATAAAACTCATAGAAGAAAATATAGGCAACACACTATTTGACATTGGTTTTAAAGGAATCTTTTCGGATGACATGCCTACCCAGACTAGGGAAACTAAAGAAAAAATAAACAAGTGGGACTTTATCAGATTAAAGAGCTTTTATAAGACAAATGAAACTAGCATCAAGATGAACAAACAACCAACCAGCTGGGAGAGAATATTTGCAAAACATACATCTGACAAGGGGTTGATCTCCATAATATATAAAGAACTCACACAATTGAACAACAAAAAAACAAACAACCTGATCAAAAAATGGGCAGAGGAGGGGCCGGCCCAGTGGCGCAAGCGGTTAAGTGCGCGCGCTCCGCTGCGGCGGCCCGGGGTTCGCTGGTTCGGATCCCGGGCACGCACCGACGCACTGCTTGGCAAGCCATGCTGTGGCGGCGTCCCATATAAAGTGGAGGAAGATGGGCACAGATGTTAGCCCAGGGCCGTCTTCCTCAGCAAAAAAAGAGGAGGACTGGTGGATGTTAGCACAGGGCTGATCTCCTCACAAAAAAAAAAAAAAAAAAAAATGGGCAGAGGAAATGAACAGACACTTCTCCAAGGAAGATATACAGATGGCCAATAGGCACATGAAAAGATGCTCAATATCACTAATCATCAGGGAAATGCAAATCAAAACAACACTAAGATACCACCTCACGCCTGTTAGAATGGCTATAATCACCAAGACAAAAAACAACAAATGTTGGAGAGGATGTGGAGAAACAGGAACCCTCATACACAGCTGGTGGGAATGCAAATTCGTGCAGCCTCTATGGAAAACGGTATGGAGATTCCTCAAAGAATTAAAAAATAGAGATGCCCTATGATCCAGCCATCCCACTACTGGGAATCTATCCAACGCACCTGAAATCAACAATCCAAAGAGGCTTATGCACCCCTATGTTCATTGCAGCATTATTCACCATAGCCAAGAAGTGGAAGCAACCTAAGTGTCCCTCGACTGACGACTGGATTAAGAAAATGTGGTATATATATACAATGGAATACTACTCAGCCATAAAAAAAGACAAAATTGTCCCATTTGCAACAACATGGATGGGCCTGGAGCGTATTATGTTAAGTGAAATAAGCCAGAAAGAGAAAGACAAACACTGTATGATCTCACTCATATGTGGAATATAAACCAACACATGGACAGAGAAAACTGGACTGTGGTTACCAGGGCAGTGGGGGTGGGGGGTGGGGGGTGGGCACAAGGGGTGAAGGGAGTCATATATGTGGTGATGGACAAACAAAAATGTACAACCCAAAATTTCACAATGTTAGAAACCATTAAAACATCAATAAAATAAATAAATAAATAATTAATTAATTAAAAAAATAAAAAATAAAAATAAATAAAGAAATAATAGATGAAAATTTCCCTAACCTAAGGAAGGAAACAGACATCCAGGTACAGGATGCACAGAGAGCCCCAAACAAGATAAACCCAAAGAGGCCCACACCAAGACACATCATAATCAAAATGTCCAGAATTAAAGATAAAGAGAGAATCCTAAAAGCCGCAAGAGAAAGTCAAGTTACATACAAAGGAAACCCCATAAGGCTATCAGCTGACTTCTCAGCAGAAACCTTACAGGCTAGAAGAGAGTGGCACGATATATTTAAAGTGCTAAAAGGAAAAAACTTACAGCCAAGAATGCTCTACCCAGCAAGGTTATCATTCAAAATGGAAGGAGAGATCAAAAATTTCCCAGACAAGCAAAAAATTAAAGGAGTTTGTCACCAAGAAACCAGTGCTGCAAGAAATGTTAAAGGGACTGATTTAAGTGGAAAAGAGAAGACCACAAACAGGAAAAATTATCTATTTCCATGATAAAAGGGTAATGGATACAAATGCACAAAAAATAAGTTAGATATGATATCAAAAACATAAAAGGAGGGAGGAGGGGAGTTAAAGAGTAGAGCTTTCAGACAGAGGTCAAACTAAAGAGACCATCAATTCGGTATAGAAGAAGAAAGGAACAGAGAAGGACTACTAAAACACTGAGAAAAAAAGTTAAAAATGGCAGTAAGTACATACTTATCAGTTGCTACTTTAAATGTTAATGGACTAAATGCTCCAATTAAAAGGCATAGGGTGGGGGCCGGCCCGGTGGCGCAAGCGGTTAAGTGCACGCGTTCTGCTGTGGCGGCCCGGGGTTTGCCGGTTCGGATCCCGGGTGTGCACTGGCGCACCGCTTGTTAAGCCGTGCTGTGGCAGCGTCCCATGTAGGGTGGAGGAGGATGGGCATGGATGTTGGCCCAGGGCCAGTCTTCCTCAGCCAAAAAAAACAGGAGGATTGGCATTGGATGTTAGCTCAGGGCTGGTCCTCCTCACAAAAAAAAAAAAAAAAAAAGGCATAGGGTGGCTGATTGGATAAAAAAACAAGACCCATATATATGCTGCATACAAGAGACATACTTCAGACCTAAAGACACTCACAAACTGAAGGTGAAGGGATGGAAAAAGATACTCCATGCAAATGGTAATGAAAAGAAAGCTGGGGTAGCAGTACTCATATCAGACAAAATAGACTTTAAAACAAAAACTGTAAAGAGAGACAAGGAAGGGCATTACGTAATGATCAAGGGAACAATCCAACAAGAGGATATAACACTTGTAAATATCTACGCACCCAATGTAGGTGCACCTAAATATATAAAGCAATTATTAACAGACATAAAAACAGAAATAGACAGTAACACAATAATAGTAGGGGACTTTAACACTCCACTTACACCAACAGATAGATCATCCAGACAGAAGATCAATAAGGAAACATTGGCCTTAAATGATACACTAGAACAGATGGACCTAGTAGATATATACAGAGCATTCCATCCAAAAACTGAAGAATACACATTCTTTTCAAGTGCACATGGAACATTTTCCAGGATTGATCACATATTAGGCCACAAAACAAGTCTCCATAAATTTAAGAAGATTGAAATAATACCAAGCATCTTTTCTGACCACAACGGTATGAAACTAGAAATCAACTATAGGGAGAAAATCAGAAAAGCCACAAATACATGGAGATTAAACAAAATGCTACTGAACAATGACTGGGTCAATGAAGAAATCAAAGAAGAAACCAAAAAATACCTGGAGACAAATGAAAATGAAAACACGACATGCCAGAATTTATGGCATACAGCAAAAGCGGTTCTAAGAGGGAAGTTTATAGCGATACAGGCCTATCTCAACAAACAAGAAAGATCTCAAATAAACAATCTAACAATGCACCTAAAGGAACTGGAAAAAGAATAACAAACAAAGCCCAAAATCAGTAGAAGAAGGGAAATAATAAAAATCAGAAGAGAAATAAATGAAATAGAGACCAAAAAAAAAATAGAAAAAAATTAATAAAACCAAGAGCTGCTTCTTTGAAAAGATAAACAAAATTGACAAACCTTTAGCTAGACTCACCAAGAAAAAAAGAGAGAAGGCACAAATAAGTAAAATCAGAAATGAAAGAGGAGAAATTACAACAGACACCTCAGAAATACAAAAGATTATAAGAAAATACTATGAAAAGCTATATGCCAACCAATTCGACAATCTGGAAGAAATGGATAAATTCTTAGAATCATACAACCTTCCAAAACTGGATCAAGAAGAAGTAGAGAATTTGAATAGACCAATCACCAGTAAGAAGATTGAAACAGTAATCAAAAACCTCCCCCAAAATAACAGTCCAGGACCAGACGGCTTCCCTGGTGAATTCTACCAAACATTCAAAGATTTAATACCTATCCTTCTCAAACTCTCCCAAAAAATTGAGGAGGGGGGGAAGCTCCCTAACTCATTCTACGAAGCTGACATTACCTTGATACCAAAACCAGATAAAGACAACACAAAAAAAGAAAATTACAGGCCAATATCACTGATGAACATCGATGCAAATATCCTCAACAAAATACTAGCAAATCGCATACAATAATACGTTAAAAAGATTATACACCATGATCAAGTGGGATTTATTCCAGGTATGCAGGGATGGTTTAACATTCACAAATCGATCAACGTGATACACCACATTAATAAAATGAAGAATAAAAAACACATGATCATCTCAATAGATGTAGAGAAAGCATTTGACAAGATACAGCATCCATTTATGATAAAAACTCTGAATAAAATGGATATAGAAGGCAAGTACCTCAACATAATAAAGGCCATATATGAGAAACCCACAGCTAATATCATCCTCAATGGTGAAAAACTGAAAGCTATCCCTCTAAGAAGAGGAACCAGACAAGGATGCCCACTGTCACCACTCCTATTTAACACAGTACTGGAAGTCCTAGCCAGAGCAATCAGGCAAGAGAAAGAAATAAAAGAGATCCAAATTGGAAAGGAAGAAGTGAAACTGTCACTATTTGCAGATGACATGATTTTATATATAGAAAACCCTAAAGAACCCCCCAGAAAACTTTTAGAAGTAATAAACGAATATGGTAAAGTTGCAGGATACAAAATCCACA
Organism: Diceros bicornis minor; assembly: GCF_020826845.1. NCBI lineage: Eukaryota > Metazoa > Chordata > Mammalia > Perissodactyla > Rhinocerotidae > Diceros > Diceros bicornis. The sequence continues at coordinate 61,942,513 of NC_080747.1, read as the reverse complement.
CACAAAAATCAGTTGCATTTCTATACACTAACAACGAAGTAGCAGAAAGAGAAATTAAGAATACCATCCCATTTACAATTGCAACAAAAAGAATAAAATACCTAGGAATAAACTTAACCAAAGAGGTGAAAGATCTGTACACAGAAAACTATAAAACATTGCTGAAAGAAATTGAAGACGACACAAATAAATGGAAAGATATTCCGTGCTCTTGGATTGGAAGAATTAACATAGTTAAGATGTCCATACTTCCTAAAGCAATCTATAGATTCAATGCAATCCCTACCAAAGTTCCAACAACATTTTTCACAGAAATAGAACAAAGAATCCTAAAATTTATATGGAACAACAAAAGACCCCGAATAGCTAAAGGAATCCTGAGAAAAAAGAACAAAGCTGGAGGTATCACACTCCCTGATTTCAAAATATACTACAAAGCTATAGTAACCAAAACAGCATGGTACTGGCACAAAAACAGACACACAGATCAACGGAATAGAATCGAAAGCCCAGAAATAAACCCACACATCTATGGACAGCTAATCTTTGACAAAGGAGCCAAGAACATACAATGGAGAAAAGAAAGTCTCTTCAACAAACGGTATTGGGAAAACTGGATAGCCACATGCAAAAAAATGAAAGTAGACCCTTACCTTACACGATACACAAAAATTAACTCAAAATGGATTAAAGACTTGAATGTAAGACCTGAAACTATGAAACTTCTAGAAGAAAACATAGGCAGTACGCTCTTCGACATTGGTCTTAGCAACATATTTTCAAGCACCATGTCTGACCGGGCAAGAGAAACAATAGAAAAAATAAATGGGACTACATCAAACTAAAAAGCTTCTGCACAGCAAAGAAAACCATCAACAAAACGAAAAGGCAACCTAACAATTGGGAAAAGATATTTGCAAACCATACATCTGATAGAGGGTTAATCTCCAAAACATATAAAGAACTCACGCATCTCAACAACAAAAAAACTAACAACCCAATTTAAAAAATGGGCAAAAGGCCTGAACAGACATTTCTCCAAAGAAGATATACAGATGGCCAACAGACACATGAAAAGATGTTCAAAATCATTAACTATTAGGGAAATGCAAATCAAAACTACAATGACATATCACCTCACACCCGTCAGAATGGCTATAATTAACAAAACAGGAAACAACATGTGTTGGAGAGGATGTGGAGAGAAGGGAACTCTCATACACTGCTGGTGGGAGTGCAAACTGGTGCAATCACTATGGAAAACAGTGTGGAGATTCCTCAAAAAATCAAGGATAGAACTACCATATGATCCAGCTATTCCACTGCTGGGTATTTATCCAAAGAACTTCAAAACACAAGTGCATAAAGATACATGCACCCCTATGTTCATGGCAGTGTTATTCACAATAGCCAAGACTTGGAAGCAACCTAAGTGCCCATCAAGGGACGAATGGATAAGGAAGATGTGGTATATATACACAATGGAATACTACTCAGCCATAAGAAACGATGAAATCCAGCCATTTGTGACCACATGGATGGACATTGAGGGTATAATGCAAAGTGAAGTAAGTCAGAGGGAGAAGGTCAAATACCGTATGATTTCCTTCATTAAGTACTAGATAATAACAACAATAAACAAACACATAGAGACAGAGATTGGATTGGTGGTTACCAGAGGGGAAGGGGGGAGGGAGAAAGGCGAAAGGGATAATTCGAGACATGTGTGTGGTGAGTGGTTGTAATTAGTATTTGGGTGGTGAACATGATGTAATCTATGCAGAAATAGAAGTATAATGATGTACACCTGAAATTTATACAATGTTATAAACCAATGTTACTGCAATAAACAAAAAATTAAAAAAAAAAAAGAATAAATGAGTTAATGCACACAGAGCACTAAGTTTGGGCACTTATCAAGTACTAATTAAGAGTGAGCTATAGGGCCCGCCGGGTGGCGTAGTGGTTAAATGCACGCGCTCCGCTGCGGTGGCCCGGGGTTTGGATCCCCGGCGCGCACCGACACACCGCTTGTCAGGCCATGCTGTGGCGGCGTCCCATATAAAGTAGAGAAAAATGGGCACAGATGTTAGCCCAGGGCTGATCTTCCTCACAAAAAAAAAAAAAAGAGTTAGCTATAATTTTTGTTTTTAAAAATGTTTTTAAATCTGTGTGTGTCAATGAAGGGTGAAGATTTAAATGAGATCTTTTCAGAATTTTACCAGCTAGAACTTAGCTGACCCATTCTTGATATTTTCACCTTAAATTTCAATCTTCCTTCCTATAGAGCTCCATGATCTTCAAGTGCCCATTGTCTTGTCTTTTCATATTAAACCTAGATTCATTCTTGACCTACGGCAATTCTTCCTGACCCTAAATCTCTTACCCATCTAGGGTACTATGTTAAAAGGTTATGGGCAAAAGAGAAAAGAAGAAAAGGCGATGATTGGAAATTTAAATGGGCAATCTGGCTGGCCTTGCCCCTAACAGCTTATTACACAGTCCCCAGTCAGCAGCCCCTCGCTCGCTCCCCACCTTCTAAGACCCACCTTTTACAGAGGTTGGCCTTGTCAGTTATGGAAGGAGTTGACCAGAACCTATAGTCACAACCAAAATTTCCTTATTAAATATTGAAATGCTTCTTATGGCAATAGCCCTACATTGAATCACCATAACAAACAAAACACTGTACCACTTTAAATTAGAAATAACTTTAACAACATAATCTCGGTTAATCTAATGTACGAATTATATATATACTATACATGTATATATGAATTGTTTTGTTTTGGCTTTATCATAATTATGAATTAAACTAGTAATGTAAAAATGAACCCGTTTATTATAGAAAATAACAGCTAAGTGGTAACTACTCAAAGCCCTAAGAGAGAATTATAAAACTGCGCAAAAAAAATCCTTGACAGTGACAAGAAATTCTGTCTGTTTGCTCTTTCCAAGAATGATGCAGTGAACATCCTTGAACAGACACCGCTGTGTACGAGTGAGTGTTTCTATAAGTTCAAACACTGGAAGTGGTATTGTGTCAATTTGTAATGCTAACAGATGCTGCCAAAATGCTTTCTCTCTAGATGTTGTAGCAATTTACATTTCCACTAGTAATGTATAGGAATGTCCCCTATATATAGAATGTTTTCCCCCACTCTTGCCAAATTTTGGCCAATAGGATAGGCAAAACTTAATCCCAGCCCTTTGGATGGAGCCCTATCACTCTGCCTTGCAGTTGAGAGCACATTTTTCCAGGGGGCTGAATCTTGTCCTCTAAGCTGTTCACTGGAGTCATCTAAGCTGTTAAGCGAACCTCTTTGTTCCCTCTTTATGTCAATTCAAAATACTGTCTGCTGTCTGTATTTCCTCATGTCGCACCTTCTAGAATAATGGAGGCAGCCCAAATCAAGCCTAAACTCCTCATTTCCATCTTCAGTATTAGATATTGGAAAGTAGGGGGCATGCCTTGGAAGTCAGCCTTATAACCAAGTCATTTCCCTAAGTCCTGGTTTTAACTTTCTCAAGCCTGTGCAACTGAGGGGTCAGCACGCCTCAAAGCAAATCAAAATTATTCAAATCATGACTAGGTTTCTGAAAGTTGGGACTATATATCTTCATCTCCAGTCTTCCTACGCTTCCCCTTTCTCCTCACTTACTTCCCTGGGGATCAGCAGTTGCAGTTTCAGTGGCTTTCTGCGTGAGGGCTCAGACCCTGGTCAGGATCAGCAAATTACATAGGGGCGGCCACCAGAGCCCCAGCCTTTGCTTGCTCTAGGCTGGAGCTCATTACTTGGCTGTCTCTGTGTTATTCCTTCTTCCCAGTATTGGCTCGTTCTTTTATAGTTTCCTGCTCCTTCTCTCTCCTCTGTAATTTAAGGTCAGATGGCCTGGGTGTGAGTCCCAGAGGGACCACAAACAGGCCATGTGACCCTGGGCAGCTTCTCTAACTTCTCTAAGCCTTAGTTTACTCGCCAATAACATGGAGATGACATGCTGACCTTTCTGGGTTTTGAGGAGGGCCAAGATAATATGTGTAAAACCCATCAATCACAAGGCTTAGCACAAACCTCAAATGCAATAAATTATAGTTTCCTTCTATTACTCCCTTGGCAGAGAAGCAAAATGCTATTTTATCAATATTTGACTTTCTCTTAAGCCTATACTGTCATTGCATCTTCAGCCCCAAACCCAGGCCTACTCCTTCCTTATCTCTTACTATTGCTAAAATGTAAAGTTGAACAAACAAAAAAGAGATTCTTTTATTGCCCTTAGGACTTGATTTTTGTTGTTGTTAGTTTTGTTTAGTTTGATTGTTTTTTGCAAGGCTTCTGCTGATCCAGACTTAGACTTATTGTTATTATTACAAAGTGAGTGTTTTAGAGTCTCCCATGGTTGAATGCATTATCATTAATGACTGAAAGCCTAAAGCATCCAAGAAACAGCAGGACCCTTATTTCTGCATTTGCATTAGGTAAAAAATATGAGAGAGTTGGCAGTGCCACAGGGCCTGTGGCTTACAGACCCTGTGCTCAGCTCCTGGGGAAGTCTGTCTACAAGGGAGAAGACACTTGATTCCTGCAACTGTTTCTGTAACCAAAATCTCTATCTCACAAATAACAATAAATTGTACTATGTCTTGAAAATTCACAGGGCATGTTAGAAGAGAACATAAAAGAGAAAGAACATAGAGGAGCAGATGCCATGGGAGAAGAGAAAAACAATTTTGCTTTCAGTTTATCTGATTAGGCTGTGATAATGCCCTCTACAGAACTGTCCGTCACTGCCTCACTTAGGTCAGACCAGAGTCTGACCCGAATGCCTAGGCGACAAAGGGCAAACAATGCCAAATTCAATTTTAGCTGATCCTTGAAAGAAGGAAAAAATATTCTTCAAGGAGCCTGTTGAGAGCACCACAGGAACCCCACATTTTTCATTTCGGACATGTTAGATCTTGTGTTAACACTTTATGATATAAAATAGAAAGTAAAATAAAGAGTAAGATAAAGAGAGCAGAGACAGATAAATGTGTAAATGCTGTCCAGGTTCCCAGTTTCTGCTCCCAATCCCAGGAATTTAATCTCTTACCCGGATCCACTTTCAAATTTTATTTCCAAGAGTGACACTTTCCCATTTAGAGCATAGATGTTTTTCTAGTGGAAAGAAACCAACTCTATTCAGGAGTTTTATGTATGGCACATTTAATTAATTTTTCAAAAAACTTTCAGTTACTAGGAAAGAGTAAAATTATGGTCCCCAGGGCCCAGCAATCTTGTACTTGTCAACAATCTAACATTCAATGGACTTGAGGCTTTTTTCCATGATTAGTTGATTTCTGTGTCAAATCAGGTCCTCTGAGGAACAAACGCCAAAGTGGAACTAGACGTGCAAGACACACATTAGGGGGAACATCTGTGGAAGGTAAAGGGCAAAGGGATCAGGAATAGGAGGGGGGAGTCTTCTGACCACAATGCATGCTGACACCTGTGAAAGGAGAGAGGGAAGGAAGGAGGACTGAGTAGGAGGAGCCTCAGCCTGCAGTGCAACTCTGAGAAAGTCTTGGCCAGGCTGATGGGGAGCCCTAGAGCAAAGATTGCCTATCAGAGCAGTCATCAGGCATCAGCTGGTATATACACACGTACCTTGGATAAACAAGTGATGTGGATCAACCTTCCTAATAAGAGTCAAGTGAAGTCTCGACCTTTTTATTGAGGGAAATTAAAGTCTCTAGATCGTTGAAAGTTTCAAGATACTGGTTCTTAATGGATACTAATTCCTGGGGACCCAAAACATCACTGGAGGTCAGTAGTCAAAGAGCAGACTGATGGTGCTCAGGTGATAATTGAGGTTTGGGTTCAAGTCTATCTTACAGGAGCCACTCTATGGTTATTGCTTTAGTTCATGTATAATTCATGTAGACACTCTTGGAAACTGCTCTAATCACCACATTGGGATGTGTCTAAAGAGCTAATACTGTAGGAGGGTCAAGTGGAAGCTCTTGGAACTCCCTCCACCCCACCCTAAACAGTAAACTAAAAGCAATACCACATCCCTAGGAGAACTGCCAAGATTAATGCCACCACCAAAGACTTAAAAGATGCAGGCATGGCAATTCCTAATATTCTCATTTAACTTACCTGTTTGGCCAGCACAGAAGATATATTCATCTTGGATAGTTATTTTTTTTTTTTAAAGATTTTATTTATTTATTTTTTCCCCCCAAAGCCCCAGTAGATAGTTGTATGTCATAGCTGCACATCCTTCTAGTTGCTGTATGTGGGACGCGGCCTCAGCATGTCCGGAGAAGCGGTGCATCGGTGCACGCCTGGGATCCGAACCCGGGCCTCCAGCAGGGGAGCGCGCGCACTTAACCGCTAAGCCATGGGGCCGGCCCCATGGATAGTTATTTTGGATTATTGTAAACTTAATCAGGCAATGCCAATTGGAGCTGCTGTTCCAGATGTGATAATTGTACTTGAGCAAATGAATACAAGTATCTGGCATCTGGTACACAGCTATTGATTTAATTTTTTCCCTTCAAACAATTCTCAAGGATTACAATCCTTTTGCTTTCTACTAACAGGGACAACAATATGCCTTCACTCTCTTATCTCAGAGCTATGTCACCTCGTCTGCCCTCTGTCATAGTTCAGTCCCCAGAGATCTTGATCATTTGTCTACTTCATTGAGGATATCATGCTAAATTGCTCCTCATGAGCAGGTAGTAGTAAATATCCTTAAGCTTATTTCCTGTATTAAATTTCCTCTGCTGAAATAACTAGTGTAAATTCTATTTTCCCATCAGACACAACTCCAAATCCCACTTTCCAAACCAAAAATTATGGACCAAATGTCTAAACCTAACCAAACATTATTGCCAAGTGTCTATTATTTTTCCATGAAAGTCTGAGTTTCTCCATAAAAGTCAGATATCTTTCATATGATTGATATAAGTACCACACGAGCTATTCAAACTAATTTCGCTACTGGACTCACAATTACCTTTGACTCTATATGATACTGGAGTAAATTCTGGTCCTTTGGCTAATTCCTCACTGTCTGTGGGGCAAAAATCCTGTTATGGGCTGAATTGTATCCCCTTCAATTCACACATTGAATCCCTAATCCTCAGTACCTCAGAGGACGGCTGTATCTGGAAATAGGCCCTTTAAAAAGGTGATTAAGTTAAAATGAGGCTGTTAGTGCGGGCCCTAATCCCACGACTGGTGTCTTATAAGAAGAGGAAATTTGGACACACAAAGAGACATCAGGGATGTGCACACACAGATGGGAGACTATATGAGGACATAGTGAGAAGGTGCTATCTGCAAACCAAGAAGAGAGGCCTCAGAAGAAATCAAACCTGCCGACACCTTGATCTTGGACTTCTAGCCTCCAGAACTGTAGGAAAAATTTCTGTTGTTTAAGCCACCCAGTCTGTGTGTGGTATTTTACGGGAGCCCTAGCAAACTAACACACACAGCCCGTGATATAAAGATATAATATGGCTTTTAAAACTTTCAGTAATAACAGACATGAAGGTCACAATACAAGGGTAAAAGTGTCTTGTCATTGTGTTTGTGCATCTGTGTCTTTATCTGGATCCCCACCTTCCCCAGTCTTTCCCTCTCTTGATGACTCCTCTCTTGTTTTTTGGGGGCTGGGGGTTTTTATTTGACCCCCTCTTTCTTCCTCCTTCCCCAAAATTCTCTTCCAATTAACTAGATGACACTAATGATACTTACTCTGTGTTAACCACTGTTCCAAGAACTTTACTTCCATTAACTTATTAAAACTTCACAATGATCTTATGAAGTAATTACCACCTTTCATCCCAATTTTATAAATGGGGAAATAGAAAGACAGAATGGTTAAATAACTTGTCCAAGGCACACGGTTAGCAAGTGACAGAGCTCAGATTTGGGCCCAAAAATTCTGGCTCTAGAGCTGATGTTCTTCATCACTATGCTATGCCCGATTTTGCATAAAAGAGAAAGATGCCTGTGGTCCATTCACAAATACGCTCTTTTTACTGAATTGAAGGCAAATGGAGACAGCATTTTAGATCTTATACCTAAGTTAAAGTCACTTTTAAACTTACATAGCCCTCAACACTTTTCCTTGGGTAAGTAATATTAAAAAAGCTGTCTCTCTTGGTAATGGCTGAAGTCCATACACACATAATCCAGAAGAATCATATACATATGACTTCTAGATTCAAATATAAAAATTTTAATGATAATGAATAAGAAGTATACCTTGATATTGTAACAAACATATGAGTTAACCCTATTTGATCTTCACAAGAACCAATATCCATACTTTACAGATGCAGAAATTGAGACAAGGAGAGATTGACAAGGAGGGAGACTGTAAGGCCGTGAGGAGGGACCTTTGGTATCAACTGCAGGCCCCTAGCTCTTTTACGAGACTCTCACTGCTTCTCAGAGACAAGGCAAGTGAGCTGACATCACCGCGAATAGGCAATGCAGCTAGAACGAGGATTTTAAAGATTTCTGTGCCATAGCCTAGACTGCCTCATGACTCAGCATCAGCGAAAGGAAAAAGTGGATCCATGGCACCATATCTGGCTGTGTGGGATTTTCCTCCATTGATTTTTTTTTTCTCCATATACTGCTCCAACTTGATCTTGTTAGTGAATGAGCCCTGACGGCAAACCGAAGCCTGAATAAAAAGCTCCCCGCTGAAGCGCTGTCACAGCCGCTCAACCTAGGCTCCCCAGAACGTTGGCAAGCGGAAGAATCCTTTGTCTTCAGACCATGACAAGAGTGGAAAAAAATGCCAACTATTCGGCTGTGTAGCATCATTCAAGCATGCCTTAATAGGGAAGGTCTAATGAGGAATGTAGTCTTTGAAAAATCGAGCTTTAAAAACTCCCAGAGCATTCTCACTGTACAATTCTACACAATTATAATTAATAGGATTCAAACTACAAACCAGAGATTACGTTACTATTTTCCCCAGTTTGATGGCCACGGATGCTTCTTTTCTTTACTGGTTATGTTCAAAGAGATGTTGGCCTGTTATTATAATCAAATGTGTAGGAGAAAACATCCCTATTCTTCGCGGATTCTATGGGGGTAGCAGGAATAAGAGAATAAAAGAAAAGCCAATTTTAAACTACCAAATGACCCACAGCTGCTTGGCGCCTTCCAATCCCGGCTTCCTCTCCTGCTGTTGACCTATTAATGGATTCCTCCTCTTGAGCTTAACTCAGCTTTCAGAGGGGAGCTGAACCTAAAACTAGTTTGAACAGTTTTTGAAGATACCCAGAGCCCATTTCCAAACATAGAACACGGGTTTGTGGCAGGTAAAATTCACTTATAATTATTCCTCTATACCTTCTCCCAGAGAAAGCTAAGAGCATTCACCTCCAACATTGTACTTCATGCATGGTTAAAATGTTTCCAATTAAAACAAAAAAAAAGGACAGGGCTAAAATACTCCAAAAGTGTATGATGGGAGATTTGTATGGTATGTGAATTATATCTCAATAAAATTATTTTTTTTAAGTATATGTGTAGTTGGGAAGGAGAAAGAATGGATAAACATAATTGAATATAGAATTTTCCTAATTTTAAAAAGTCATCGCTAGGGGAGGGGGTAATGGGAAGTTATTGCTTAATGGATACAGAGTTTCAGTTTGGAAAGATGAAAAGGTTCTGAAGATGGATGGGAAGATGGATGGTAGTGATGGTTGCACAACAATATGAATGTACTTAATGCCTCTGAATTATATACTTAGAAAAATGATTAAAATGGTAAATATTATGTGTTGTATATTTTACCATAATAAAAAAGCCATCACTATTTTTTAATTAACAAAAACCATTGCTACAAGATTACTTGTTCATTGTAGAAGTCTTAGAAAAAGAAATGAAAAAAGAGGAAAACATAAATCACTTAAAATCCCACTACCCAGATGCAATTATTTTTAATACTTTTGTATATATATACTCCCAAATTTTGTGAAAAACAAGTAAATTAATAAAACTTGGGTTTACTAGGCATATTATTTAGGAATCTCCTTCTCACTCAAAAGTATATAAATTTATATATCTTTCTGTGCTGATATATATAGGTACACATATATACATATATACGGCTGTGTATTCATATACACACTACATCTGCATGATCATTTTTAGTGGCCCCATTGTTGTTGGACATTTAGATATTTTCCAATTTTTTGCTTTTTTAGATAACATATCAGTGACATCCTTGTGCATACATCTCCCATGATATTTTCTTTAGGATAAACTCAGAGTTCTATAATTGTTGTGTATCGTATGCACATTTTCAAGAGTTAATACTTGGTGCCCTCTAGAAAAGACTGAATCAATTTGTACTCTCATGGAAAATGTATGAAATTACTACCACCAAGTGCATGTTATTACTCTTCCTCATCCTTATCAGTCTTACAGGTTAAAAAAAAAGTTTAAAAATTAAAAAAATTCCATCTCATTTCAATTTTATTTCTGTAATTACTAGGGAAGATAAACACTTTTCCTAGATACTGTTTGACTCCCTATCATTCTTTTCTTGTGAATTGCATGTTCATGTCCCTGCCAATTTAGCTTTTGGGGGGGTGGGGCTCTTGTTTATATGTAAGAGTTCTTTTATATTAAGGATCTTACCCCTATTTGTCATATTTTAGTTTATGGAGCTTTTGCCATATAGATATTTTCAATTTTTTACATAGTCAAATCTATCACCCTTTTCTTTTGCTTATAATTTTTGCCTTTGGTTATCATGCTTTCCTTCCTTCAAATGATGTAAATACTTATCTATATTTTATTTCAGTATTTAGTAAGTTAAAAAGTATTTTAGTACTTTTATAGATTTTTTAAATTGTGACATAATAAAGGCCATATATAAAAAACTCAGAGCTAACATTGCACTCAATGGTGAAAGACAGAACGTTTTCCTCTAAGATCAGGAATAAGACAAAGATGCTTACTTTCACCATGTCTGTTCAACATAATATTGAAAGTTCTAGCCAGAGCAATTAGGCAAGAAAGAGAAATAAAAGGCATCCAAACTGGAAAGGAAGAAGTAAAATTATCTCTGTTTGCAGATGACTTGATCTTATATTTAGAAAACCCCAAAGATACCCACAAAAAAAAACCCAGATAGAATAAACAAATTCATCAAAGCTGCAGGATACAAAATCAACATACAAAAATTAGTTCTGTTTCTTTTTTTTTTTTATAATTTTATTTATTTATTTCCCCCCCAAAGCCCCAGTAGATAGTTGTATGTCATAGTTGCACATCCTTCTAGTTACTGTATGTGGGACACAGCCTCAGCATGGCCGGAGTAGCGGTGCGTTGGTGCGCTCCCAGGATCCGAACCCGGGCCACCAGTAGCGGAGCGCAAGCACTTAACCGCTAAGCCATGGGGCCGGCCCTAGTTCTGTTTCTATACACTAACAATGAACAATTTGAAAAGGAACTTTAGAAAACAATTCCATTTACAAAAACATCAAAAAGAAAAAATACTTAGAAATAAACTTAACCAAGGAGGCGAAAGACTTGTACACTGAAAACTACAAAACATTGCTGAAAGACTAAAGAAGACACAAATAAATGGAAAGACATCCCATGTTCACGGATTGGAAGACTCAATATTGTTAAAATGTCAATACTGCCCCAAACGATCTACAGATTCAGTGCAATCCATATCAAAATCCCAATGACATTTATTGCAGAAATAGAAAACCCTATCCTAACATTCATGTGGAATCTCAAGGGACCCCAAATAGCCAAAAAATCTTTAAAAATAAGAACAAAATTGTAGGTCTCACACTTCTTGATTTCAAAACTTACTACAAAGCTATCATAATCAAAACAGTGTTGTACTGACATACAGACAAACATATGGACCAATGGAATAGAATAGAGAGCCCAGGAATAAACTCTCACATATATAGTCAAATGATTTTCTACAAGAGTGCCAAGACTATTCAATATTGGAAAGACAATCTTTTCAATATACAATGTTGGTAAAACTGGATAACCACATGCAAAAGAATGAAGTTGGACCCTTACTTTACACCACATACGAAAATAAACTCAAAATTGATCAAAGACCTAAATATAAGAGCTAAAACTATAAAACTCTTAAAATAAGATACAAAGAAAAAGCTTCATGACGATACTTTGGTAATGATTTCTTGGATATGACACCAGAAGCACAGGCAACAAAAGAAAAAATAGTGTGCTCCATCAAAATTTAAAAGTTTTGTGCATCAAAAGACACTATCAACAGAGTGAAAAGGCAACCCACAGAATGTGAGAAAATATTTGCAAATCATATATCTGATAAAGGATTAATATCCAGAATATAAAAAGAACTACAACATGATAACAACAAAACCAACCAATCTAATTAAAAATGGGCAATGGACTTGAATAGACATTTCTCCAAAGAAGATATACAGATGGCCAATAAGCACATGCAAAGATACTCAACATCACTAATCATTAGGGAAATGCAATCAAAACCACAATGAGATACCACTTCATACTGGTTAGAAGGGCTATTATTTTAAAAAAAAAAAGAAGAAGAAGAAGAAGGAAAATAACAAATCTTGGCAAGGATGTGAAGAAACTAAACCCTTTGTGCATTACTGGTAGGAATGTAAAATGGTGCAGCCACTGTGGAAACAGTGGTCAGTTCCTCAAAAAATTAAACATAGAATTACCACATGATCCAGCAATTCCACTTCTAAGTACATACCCAAAAAAATTGGAATAAGATATAATGGATTGAATGTTTGTATCCTCCTCAAATTCATATGTATGGCTGTATTTGGAGTAAGGAAGTATTTAAGATTAAATGAGGTCATAAGGGTGGGGACCTTGTCTGATAGAATTAGTGTCCTTATAAGAAGAGACACCAGAGAGCTCCCTTCCAATCCCACCATACCCTATCCCTGTCTGTAAGCCAGGAAGAAAGGTCTCACCAGAAACCAAATTGGCCAGAAATTTGATCTTGGACTTCTAGCCTCCAAGAACTGTGAGAAAATAAATTTCTGTTGTTTAAGCCACCCAGTATTTTGTTATGGCAGTCCGAGTAGACTAAGACAGAAGGTACTTGAACAATATTTGTACACTTATGTTCATAGCAGCATTATTCACAATAGTCAAAAGGTGGGAACAACCCACATGTCCATCAATGGATGAATGGATAAACAAAATACAATGAAATACAGTACAATTCAGCCCTAAAAATGAAGGAAATTCTGACACACAGTACGACACGATGGACCTTGAAGACACATTAAGTGAAATAAGCCAGTCATAGAAGGACAAATACTGTATGATTCCACTTATATGAAGTACCTAGAGTAGTCAAATTTATAGATACAGCAAGTAGAATTGTGGGGAGAGGTTGCCAGGGATTGGGGAGAGAGGAGAATGGAGAGTTGTTTAACGGGTACAGAGTTTCAGTCTGAGAAGATGAAAAATTTCTGGAGATAGATGGTTACACAACAATGAATGTACTTAATACCACTGAAATGTACACTTAACAATGACTGAAGCGGTAAATTTTATGGTATGTATATTTCACCATCATCAAAAAAATTTTGAGGGGCCAGCCTGGGGGTGCAGCGGTTAAGTGCGCATGCTCTGCTTTGGTGCCCCGGGGCGCACAGGTTCGGATCCCAGGCGTGCACCGATGCACCGCTCATCAAGCCACGCTGTGGCGGCATACCGTATAAAGTAGAGGAAGATGGGCACGGATGTTAGCCCAGGGCCAATCTTCCTCAGCAAAAAAGAGGAGGATTGGCATCGGATGTTAGCTCAGGGCTGATCTTCCTCACACACAAAAAAAAATTTGAAGAAAAATATGCTTTCTGAAAGAATTCAGACAATACAGAAATACGTGAAGTAAATTTATTTCACTTTTTATATGTGAATCTTTAATTCATCTGGCTTTATTTTGGTGTTAGAAATCAAGTGAATCCAGCTTTTATCTTCCCTGGTCCCAATATTATTCTTAAATAATCCTTTCCCTTTGCTATGTTCTGGTTTATAAGAAAGATATTTTTCTTTGGTCATCTGAATGACGAAAATATATTTCTCATATATATTTGGTCTTCATTCACAGTTCCTATCTCACAGCTCCCAAAACCCTTGGAATTTCCTAAGCGTTAGAAGTAATAAAGGTGTCTTTTGTTATGTTAATGAGGTGACTTTTGGAAAGAACCTAAGGATGGGGGCTGGTCACTAGGAAACAAGACCATGTGGTTAGAGGGTTGGAACTTTCAGTCCCAGCCCCTGATTTCCAAGGAGAGGAGGGGGGCTTGAGATTGAATAAGTCACCAATGGCCAAAGACTTAGTCAATCATGACTATGTAATGAAATCTCCATAAAAACACAAAAGGACAGCAGTTGCCCTCTTTTTCCTCGTTGAGAGCTTCCTCACTGGGGAACCAGAAGGCTTCATTCTATCTCATTCCCTAGGTTGCCTTATGAACAACTTTTTAGATTGTCCTGATTCCGTAAATAGTTAGGACAATGCAATGTTTTTTAGATCTTCATTTTGGTCATCTTCTCTACTACTTGAAGGTTCAGTTAACTGAATCAATACTGAGTGCTTAACATGGCAAGTAATAATCTACTTTGTGATTCTTATTTTCTTTTTCTTTTTTTGTTTCTTCTAATTTTATTACCAGAATAAAAAGTACAATTCAATCATTACAATTCATTGATTTTTAATATAGTTACAGAATTGCGTAAGCATCACTGTGATCTACTTTCAGAACATTTTCATCACCTCACAAAGAAACTTGGTACCTATTTATAACCATTCTCCATCACCGTCCCTAGCCTTAGGCAACCATTAACCTACTTTCTGTCTCTATAGATTTGCCTCTTCTGGACATCTCATATAAACAGAATTACATAATATATTGTTATTTTGTATCTGGCTTCTTTAACTGAGCATATATTTTTGAGGTTCATCAATGTTGTAACATATTTCAGTATTCAGTTCCTTTTCATTGCCAAATAGTATTCCATTATATGGCTACACCACATTTTGTTTATCCAGTGGATGGCATTCAGATTTTTTTCCACTTTGTGACTATTGTGAACAATGTGGCTATGAACATTTGAGTAAGTCTTTGTAAAGACATGTTTTTATTTTTCCTGGTATGTACTTAGAAGAATAATAGCTGGATGATAAGGTAACTCTATGTTTAACATTTTAAGAAACTGCCAACTGTTTTTACAAAGTGGCTGTACTATTTTACATTCCCGCCAGTGATGTATTGAAAGGCGGTTTTCTTGTATGTGTGTGAGAAAGATTGGCCTTGAGCGAACATCTGTGCCCATCTTCCTCTATTTTGTACGTGTGGTGAAACCACAGCATGGCTTGATGAGTGGTGTGTAGGTCCACACCCAGGAGTTGAACCTGCAAACCCCGGCCACTGAAGCGAAACACGGGAACTTAACCACTATGCCACCAGGCCGGCCTCAGAGATGTGCATTTTTAATCTCCATGAAATGACAGCCTAAATAGGGCAAACCAAGGAATTTTAACTAAAAAGAATGCATCTTAGGCTGGCCCCGTGGCTTAGTGGTTAAGTGCGCGCCCTCTGCTACTGGCGGCCGGGGTTTGGATCCCGGGCGCGCACCAATACACCGCTTCTCTGGCCCTGCTGAGGCCACGTCCCACATACAGCAACTAGAAGGATGTGCAACTATGACGTACAACTATCTACTGGGGCTTTAGGGAGAAAAAGGGAAAAAAGAGGAGGAGGATTGGCAATAGATGTTAGCTCAGAGCCGGTCTTCCTCAGCAAAAAGAGGAGGATTGGGCCGGCCCCGTGGCTTGGTGGTTAAGTGCTCGCGCTCCGATGCTGGTGGCCCGGGTTCGGATCCCGGGCGCGCACTGAGGCACCACTTCTCCGTCCATCCTGAGGCCGAGTCCCACATACAGCAACTAGAAGGATGTGCAGCTATGACATACAACTATCTACTGGGGCTTTGGGGGGAAAAAATAAATAAATAAAATCTTAAAAAAAAAAAAAAAAAAAAAAGAGGAGGATTAGCATGGATGTTAGCTCAGGGCGGATCTTCTTCACACACACACAAAAAAGGAATGCATCGTTCCCCCTGCTTGAGAGATGGGAGGATGGGAGATGGTTTTCTTCTGTACTACTTTTTTTGTGTGTGTGTGAGGAAGATCAGCCCTGAGCTAACATCCGTGCCAATCCTCCTCTTTTTGCTGAGGAAGACCGGCTCTGAGCTAACATCTATTGCCAATCCTCCTCCTCTTTTTCCTCAAAGCCCCAGTAGATAGTTGTATGTCATAGCTGCACATCCTTCTAGTTGCTGTATGTGGAACGCGGCCTCAGCATGGCCGGAGAAGCGGTGGGTCGGTGCGTGCCCGGGATCTGAACCCGGGCCGCCAGTAGTGGAGCACAAGCACTTAACCACTAAGCAATGGGGCCGGCCCCTCTGTACTACTTTCTGAATCTATATTCTATTCCACTGCCTCCCTGGACCTAGGGTAGGCATAAATGTGTTCAGCAGTCAATGTCATGAGGTTAAAATGAACATTGACTTGCCAAGACCTTCCTCTTTGTGATGAAATGCCACTCTCTATGCTCACATACACACACACAAACACAATTTTTTAAAACGCTTATTAATTTCCACTAACACAAAGAAGCAAACACTTATCTTGCTTACTTTTTGTTTTTTGATAGAGTATATGTTTATTGCTCACTTATTCCGAGTTCAGACTGCTATAAAAGGGCTTTAACTGAAACAATGCCTTTGCATTATTATATTCAAATATGAATTTAGAAAAGAGAGGACTGGAAGCATATTTAGTTTCTCTTGAACTGCCAATTTCATATAGCCGACAACATGAATTATGGTACATGAAATCTATTCATTATTCTATCCACTCAAGATCAAGTTGAAGTTTAAGGCAGACTAATGGCTGTCACATGAAGCTACTGTTTGTCAGTCTTCAAGGAACTAAGCAAAAAACAAGGAAACTGGGGAAGGACAACATAGGGAGTCAAAGAATATTCATATTGTGGGGAAACAGCTCCAAAAGAAAAGAAGCTTCTTGTATTGAATTTGGCAGCGGTACAAGTTATGCAAGGAAACCGCATTTTAGTGTTGAAAGTTATTCTGCTATTTTGGGGTTGGGATGGGTTGGAAATTATGTTATATTTTATTGCTTGCTTAGGTGCCAAACCTCATACCACTGCCATGTTACACTATCTAATATTCTGGGCTTAAAAACAGTATGCTGTCCACTTTTCTTCTTGTGCTACATTTATAGTATGAATTGAGATAGAGAAGAAGTAATGTAAATAAAATTCTAGAAAAGAAGCTATGCTCAGACAGCCCCAAAAAATCAGATATAATTTTCTGTCTATTCTGCTCAGAGGACCACATTTTCCTTACCCACTAACCTATAAAACCTATAGAATAGAAGAACCTATAGAAAAAAGGAGAGACTGGATCTCCCTCTCAGAGGGGAGGATGAAATCTCTTGGTGCTTAATTGATACGGAAAAAAGTGATCATTAAAACAGAATGTGGCTCATCAACCCATTCAGTGGAGAAAAAGAGAAAGGCATGCCCATCAGTGAGAAGGTAAAAGATGAAAGAGAATTGCAAAACACCAGATCTAGGAATGAATTCCTCCTTTTCTCAGCACCCAAGAAAATATTAGGTTTAAGATACTATGGGATGACAAAGAAGCCAAGAACATACAATGGAGAAAAGAAAGTCTCTTCAACAAATGGTGTTGGGAAAACTGGATAGCCACATGCAAAAAAAATGAAAGTGGATCCTTACCTTACACCATACACAAAAATTAACTCCAAATGGATTAAAGACTTGAATGTAAGACCTGAAACTGTGAAACTTCTAGAAGAAAACATAGGCAGTACGCTCTTCGACACCAGTCTTAGCAACATATTTTCAAACACCATGTCTGACCAGGCAAGAGAAACAATAGAAAAAATAAACAAATGGGACTACATCAAACTAAAAACTTTTGCACAGCAAAGGAAACCACCAACAAAACGAAAAAACAACCTAACAATTGGGAGAAGATATTTGCAAACCATACATCTGATAAGGGCTTAATTTCCAAAATATATAAAGAACTCATGCATCTCAACAACAAAAAACTAACAACCCAATTAAAAAATGGGCAAAAGAGCTGAACAGACATTTCTCCAAAGAAGATATACAGATGGCCAACAGACACATGAAAAGATGTTCAAAATCACTAACTATCAGGGAAATGCAAATCAAAACTACAATGAGATATCACCTCACGCCCGTCAGAATGGCTATAATTAACAAGACAGGAAACAACACGTGTTGGAGAGGATGTGGAGAGAAGGGAACTCGCATACACTGCTGGTGGGAGTGCAAACTGGTGCAGCCACTATGGAAAACAGTATGGAGATTCCTCAAAAAATCAAGGATAGAACTACCATATGATCCAGCTATTCCACTGCTGGGTATTTATCCAAAGAACTTGAAAACACCAATTTGTAAAGGAACATGCACCCCTGTGTTCATTGCAGCGTTATTCACAATAGCCAAGACTTGGAAGCAACCTAAGTGCCCATCAAGGGACGAATGGATAAAGAAGCTGTGGTATATATACACAATGGAATACTACTCAGCCATAAGAAACGATGAAATCCAGCCATTTGTGACCACATGGATGGACATTGAGGGTATAATGCAAAGTGAAATAAGTCAGAGGGAGAAGGTCAAATACCGTATGATTTCCTTCATTAAGTAGTAGATAATAACAACAATAAACAAACACATAGAGACAGAGATTGGATTGGTGGTTACCAGAGGGGAAGGGGGGAGGCAGGAGGGTGAAAGGGATAATTCGGTACATGTGTGTGGTGATGGGTTGTAATTAGTATTTTGGTGGTGAACATGATGTAATCTATGCAGAAACAGAAGTATAATGATGTACACCTGAAATTTTTACAATGTTATAAACCAATGTTACTGCAATAAACAAAAAATTAAAAAAAAAAAAAAAGATACTATGGGATTTCTCCTGCTTGAGTTCCATAGCAGAGTGGAAGGACCATAGACTTTGGAACAGATCTACATTAGACTTTAGGTTCTGGCTTTCACTTACTAACCACTTCTTCAATGGTGGCAAGTAGTTAATCTGGGAAGTAAAGAAAACAGAGGGAAGTAGGCAGAAAAGGTCAGAGAAAGAAAGGCAGTCCATACAGATGCATTATCAAGCCAGCTACAACGTGGACAAGTGCAGCTTAATTCTGCAGGGGCAACTCTAAGAGCTAGTAGAAAACACACACCTCAGAGTTATCCCGTCCGAGGGCTAAGAGAGCTGGGCTGTTTATCCACCAACTCCACTCAGTCATGGGTTGAGGGTTGCTCCCAGAATCATTAACCAGGTGCTATTGAGGAGGCAAAATAAAGTCCTTCAGCCAAGAAATGCAGATGCTAACAGTTGGAAGTGAAGCCAGTGTGCACAGAAGTGAAAGGTGAGGGAATGTGGGTGTGGCAGCCACTGGGTCAGCTTCAAGTGGCGTAAAAGGAAACAGAACGCTCGCCATCTTTGGGTGCAGGGACCTTGTTTGCTGTTTTCCCTATGCTGTCATATTTTAGGCATTCCATAAACAATGTGTTGACTAAATGTGTTAGTGAATGCATGAAGTAACTTAGCTGTAAATCCTGGCTTCCTCATTTATGAAAAACCCCTTTTCTCGTATATAAAAACAAATCTCATTCTACAAAATAATAAAGAAAAGAACTTAACATGGTGCCTGAGCCATAGAGGCAACTGAGTAAATATAAATATCGTTATTATGTGTCCATTTCCTTCTTTCTACCATGCAGTCCTCTCTCCTTTATAGTGCCTTCTCTTATAAAGAGGAGAGGTGGCTGTAGTACTTTATAGTGCTTGGGTTCAGAAATTTGCAATGCATCTTGGCCCACTGGAAGGGCCCACACCAACGGTTTCTTCTTAAAGGTCAAATTCATTGACTTACATATGTATGGGAAACTGTGATAGTTATTCTTTCAAGAGAGTGCCAACACCTTATTTAATTGTAAACACTGAGCCAAGAGCACCACTACGCAACTATGAATGCACTCTTGAAGGACAAGACTAATTCTTTTACCCTTCCTGCTGCTTATACTTAGGTGAATGGCTGCCTTGGTTTTGACCTGCTGCTCGTCAGTAAATACTCAAAAGTAAAAATACGAAAAACAAAACAAAAAAATCAAGGAATAATATGAAAGCGTCAAGTATTTTCTGCCTTCTTATTCCCAAAAGTTTGCTCACACTCCTATTCTTTTAATGTTCCATCTCACCACCCAAAACGTGTATTTATTTCTGGAACCCAGCCAGATGCTGGGTCTGAATTCTGGCAGCTCATTTCCCAGTTTCCATGAGACAAGGCCTAAAAAATGTGAACTTCTCAGAGAACTATACACAACAAGATAAAAGCTTAAATTATACCCATACGACTTTACAACTTTCTCCATTAAAAATTTCAACTTTTCAAAGGAAAAGAATAAGACAATTAGTCCAATCTTTCTTTCCACCTTCTAGCAAATGTGCGGCTCAGCATATAATTTAATACCCAAAGTGCTAAGCACTTAGTCCAACTAACCTAAAGTCAGTTATTTCACTTAAATTGCCTGTGTTTTGATTCTGAATTCATATCAAAATTATTTTTAAATTTGGAGATCTTTAGAATTCTAGGATCTGTCTGAACCAAGTTCCCAGGAGCCAAGAATGGCTGAGGGATGAGTCCAGTTGAGCTAGGACCCTACCAGGCAGCAATGGCTTTGAGCAATTGCAGGCCCAAGATTATGCCAATTGAATGTACTATTGAGAGAACCAGAAAGTATACCTTTCAGGGAAGGTGAGTGCTAATGAGAGTCATAGAACCAGTGCAACCAGGTGGAGTAGAGAGAGCCAGCTAAGCAGGAGATCAAGCGGGAAGAGCAGAGCAGAGGCACTATATTATGAACTAAGCAAGAGTGAGAAAGGGACAAACAAAACAAAGCTTGGTGCAATGGCCACTTCCTCCATGAAAGACCATCTGTTGTGGTGCTGATCTCATAACCAGGTCTCTTCACTAAGTTGGGAAGCGTGAATTTGAAGTATCCCAGAAAATCAGTGCTCTATCATTTTGAACCTCAAGTCTGATTTCCTGTACTAACTGGATCCAGCCCCTGTTGAACACGTTCATTTAGTCAGTGTTTCTCCTTGGGTGACAGGCCTGATTTGAAAGTTAGGGTTTCATTTACCACGGCTTATCCAGGTAATGGAACGTATCCAGCCCAAGAGACAAGCCTTAGGGTTTAGGCTGGTGGAGAGTGGGGAGTTTAAGTCAGTTAAGGACACAAAGGCATGATAGAGAAACCAAGGCAACGCTGATGGCTGTGCACTAAGCTGAAACACAAGATCCCAGTTGAAAACCAACAATCAGAGAGGTGAACTGAGACCCAGGTTAGAAGTTCACAGAAGTAAAAGGTAGCAGGAAGCAGGGTCTGGGAAGATGTGGGGAGTCCAGTTTAATTCTCGAGGCTGACATCTCGGGTGCACTCCTCATTTCACAGCACAAGCTGCCTTCGAAATACCATTGAGCTGCCTGACTTTTCACAGTTCACACATCCCACTTCTCCCAGTTTATCGTGACATGGGATAAAGTAGATGGAAGTACTCTTTGGAAGTACAAAATGACAATGCAGTTTTTACTTTAAAGAGTATTTTTCAGACTTAAAGTTTAAAAAGTCTGAGATCAACACCTAAATAGTTTTATGACCTTAAGCCAGCTCCAGTTTTTTTCTTTCTTTTTTTTTTTTTTGTTGAGGAAGATTAGCCCTGAGCTAACATCTGCTGCCAATCCTCCTCTTTTTGCTGAGGAAGATTGGCCCTGGGCTAACATCCGTGCCCATCTTCCTCCACTTTATATGTGGGACAGCTGCCACAGCATGGCTTGATAGGCAGTGCATAGGTCCGCGCCTGGGATCTGAACCTGCAAACCCCAGACCACCAAAGCAGAGCACGTGAACTTAACCATTACACCACCGGGCTGGCCCTGGAGCTCCCAGTGTCTTCATCTATAAAATGGAAATAATAATAGGACCTCTACCTCACAGAGTTTTGTGACGCTTACGTGAGGCAGTGTGCCTGTTACAGAGCAAGACCTCAGTAAAGTTAGTCACACTACTGTGACAAAAGCAACCCCAGCAAATCTTATTGACTTAAAGTGAAAAATAACCCAAGAGATCAACAGTTATGGGGTAGAGGAGAATAACCTTCTCCTCTAATCAAAAAAAAGAATACTGTTTGTTTGGGCATTGTTCCATAAATTACAATGAATTTTGACAGTTGTCTTTTGGGAGACCCTATCCTGTCGTAGACCCGCGAAGTGTCCTAGAAACGTATATGAGGGAGAGAAGAGAAGGCGGCTTTAAGAGCCAGCACTAAAAATCTCCCAGAGTTTAAATACAAGCAATCCGTCCATCTCACCATAAGTAGAGAAAGACTCATGACGTGATATACCCTCACACCCTGCATTTAAATCCAGTCCAAGGTCCTTCCCACAACATCCAAGTCCCAAGGCCCTATATGATCCGACCCCTGCCTACTTTTCCATTTTCATATCATACCACTCTCTCTTGCTAACTGCTATAGACTGAATATGTATCCCCCCAAAATTCATATGTTGAAACCTATTCCCCCAGTGTGATGGTATGTGTAGGTACGAGTCTTTGGAGGTGATTAAATCATGAGAGCGGAGCCTTCATGAACGGGATTCATGCCCTTATAAAAGAGACCCCAGAGAGCTCCCTTGCCCCTTCCGCCACGTGAGGACACAGTGAGAAGATGGTCATCTACGGACCAGGAAGTGAGCACTCACCAGACATCAAATCTACGTCAAATCTTGATCTTGGACTTGATGTTCAGAACTCTGAGAAATAAATTTCTGTTGTTTATGAGCCACTCTGTCTATGATATTCTGTTACCGCAGTCTGAACGGACTAAGACACTTACCATGCTCCAATAACAGTGACTTTCTTTTTATTTCTGGAACATTCCAAGACTTTCCTGCCTCAGCCCAACTTATAAACCTCTTTCCATGTCTGATTTCTTATTTCTCATCTATCAAGTCTTAGCTCAGATGTCATCTTATCATAAAACTCTTCTCTAATCACCCCATTTAAAGTAAACTCCGCTCCCCATACCTACACCCCGCAGACACTACCACTCGGAACCAATCATATTGTTTGGTTTTTTTAAATGCAGTTGACGTAAGAGCAAATTCAGGCTCAGATGCCCAGGACAGAGTGTTCTGCACATCAGTTTGCCAAGTTAGAAAAGCCTCCGGTTTTTTTTAAATAACACTTACCAATCCTGAAATTATCATGGACAAATATATTTATTGCCAGTCTCTTTCTACTGGAATATAAGCTCCACGAGGGCAGAGAATTATCTGTTCAGTGTTTCAGTGTGAGGTGGCGACTGCTGGTCATGATACAGAAAATCAGCCAAGTATTATCTTTGTTATGTGAGTTGCTACCTTGTATTCAGTACCTGTTATTCTCCCACCAGTCCACATCATCATAACTAAACTCTGGATTGTGTTTTGCCATTTCAAAGCACTGTTATTTGGTTTAATCCACTGGATACTTATAAGAACTCCATTAGGTGAGAATGTTCGATTTTTATCTTTTTTTTGCTTTGTGTGTGTGTGTGTGTGTGTGTGGAAGATCAGCCTTAAGCTAACATCTGTCACCAATCCTCCTCTTTTTGCTGAGGAAGACTGGCCCTGGGCTAACATCCGTGCCCATCTTCCTCTACTTTATATGGGATGCCGCCACAGCATGGCTTGACAAGCAGTGCATCGGTGCACGCCTGGGATCCGAACCTGTGAACCCCCAGGGCCACCAAAGCGGAGCGCATGCACTTAACCGCTATGCCACCAGGCCGGCCCTCCATTTTTAAAGATAAGGAGAGTGAGGTCCAGGAAAGCTAAGTTACTTGCCCACAGTCACATAGCCAGTAAAGACTATGATAGAAATGAAACTTGTTCATTTTCACTCCAAGTCCTATATTGTCTGGATGTGTATTTTGTTACACTGGACAGCCTTGCCTAAAAAAAGATAACAGAAACTACAACCCTAAATCAATACAAACATACCAAAGAGCATTTAAAAATAGACTTTAAATCTCTAAGATAAAATTCAGTTCAAAATGGAGAAGGATATAATGAATAGATGCATGAATGGCTGAGGAATGAAAAAATGCAGTTGACGTAAGAGCAAAGTCAGGCTCAGATGCCCAGGACAGAGTGTTCTGTACATCAGTCTGCAAAGTTAGAAAAGCCTCCTCTGAAGGCAGGAAAGAATTGTCACTTCCATTCTACACAAGTTATCTTTTGCAGGGAAAGTCATTAGAAGAGGGGGAGAAACAGTGCTTGGACTGGGCAGAGAATCTTTGCCTCATTTTGTTTCATTGAGAAGAGCCTGGGATGTCAGAGCGTGAGAGAAGGATGGACTCCTGGGATGGACCGGGTGGGAGAACACTGACTCTGCAGCTCTTTGGATCAAGATGTTTGCTCTTTGGAAGTACATCAAAGGAAGAGATGTGGAAAAATCTGTCTATGAATTAGTTAAAACCCAGAATGTCCTGTGAGGTTTTGTTTTTTTCAAAGATTGATAGAAAGTCTCTCATTATGTGTCTCCAATCACATTGTGGGTTCACTAAAATAAGACAGACAAATATTTCTTAAATTGTGTTCCCTGCATAGGAGGCAACGCCTGGGGAATCTATTAGCTTTAAAACAAAGCAGAGTTCTTACTGATGCTAAGATCCATTTGGCACACCACCTCAGAATGCTACTTGAATAAAAGATGTTTCCAACAACATTGATAGTATCACAAGCTTAGTTTGTGTCTAAAAAGACATAACAACATAAGCAAAGTTTAGGTAATTTCTAAAAAGTCAAATAAAACCACAAATTTCTCTTTATTTTCAATCTAATTCAATTCAACAGACATTTACCAAACATTAAATATGTACAAGACATTCAATTGAGAGTCAAACTCAACTTACTCGCCTTACTTTTTTAAACAGGTTTTTCTAGTATCATATTTGCACACTGCCCTACACTCTCTCTAACAAAGATTTTTAAGAAGATCCTCTTTAATATTCATTTGTCTGCCTCTTCATTCATTAATACATTTACATTTTCATCACTGTTATGCATTGTTTAGGCACTGTGGATAACAGAAAGAGAGGAAAGAAGAAAGGAAGGTAGGAAGGAAGGAAGGAAGGGAGGGAGGGAGGGAGGGAGGGAGGGAGAGAGAAAACGTCCTTAGTTTCTAGAAGTTAACGGCCTAACAGGGGAGCTAGGATTCATACGAAAGTATGAACGGCACAACCAGAAAGCAATTATTCCCTTACTAGCTGAGCTTTACATACACACACATAAATTTGTTTGCTAAGGCAGAAACCATCTTGGTAAATAAATGACCTCTATTGTGTCTCAGTTTTCTCTCTGTGTAATGCGGAAGTCAGATTAGATGATTGCTGAGATTCTTTATAGCTCTAAAACCCTATAAATCATCTGACATCTATTAAGCATTTGTTGCGTGTGAAATGAGAAGTATTTTTCTAGGAGAAGTAGGATATACAGCATGAGTAAAACTCATTTGGCTTTAAACAGATTACAGTTTGTTGGTAGGATGCCAAATGCAAACCACTACCTGTCTCAGAAGATGGCATGAATAAACGTGCTGGCGAGATGAGAGGAAGGAGGAATTGGTGCAAATACAGGACAAAGGGAGATGGAACAGTGAGGGAACAAACAAATTAGTTTAAAGACAGCAGAGAGATGGGGCTACCCTGGTATGAAGGGCAAAGGATGTTAAAGGAAAAAGCAAGAAAGTAAGGAGAGGACCTCAGAAAGGATTGGCTCTGTGAAAAGGCTGATAACAAGCTGATCTAGCCTGGTGCTCGGAAGGAGGCAAAAAAGATGACTTTGGATGAACTAAATAAACTAGCCCAAGGTCTTGGGAACTGCCTAAAAATGAATTCAGATTGAATTCAGGGACCATGGCTGAAGAGCTGGTAAAATAATCCTCGTTTTAGTGCAGAAGAAATGGGCCAAGAGAGATTGAATGTGTTGAAACTGAGGAGCACTAAGGCAGCTAGAATGTTGAAAAGTACTGAATCTGGACAGATGGATACAGAAAATCCAGAAATGAGGAAAACTCAACAATTTTATTATCTTTCAATGAGTAATTTCCTAACCTACGGACTGTTTCTATTTCCAAGGTTTCTAGCAGTGCAGGAAAGCAGTTCATTTCACTTTTAAATGGCAGGTTGATTAAGATGTTTTGGATGATTCTTTCCAGAGGAGGAATTATAAAGAGGACAGAGGGATTAGATAATATCACTAAGGCTAGAAAAAACCAATGAAAGACTCCATTTTAAAATCTGAGTAGTGTCAGCCAACGGGAAGCCTAGGGACATATGTTTGATCAGGCCTCTGATGTCACATAGCACACACACCGCCACAGATAAAGAATGGGAAGATGGGGGGCCGGCCCCATGGCTTAGTGGTTAAGTGTGCGCGCTCCGCTGCTGGCGGCCCAGGTTCGGATCCCAGGCGCGCACCGACGCACCGCTTCTTCAGCCATGCTGAGACCGGGTCCCACATACAGCAACTAGAAGGATGTGCAGCTATGACATACAACTATCTACTGGGGCTTTGGGGGAAAAAATAAATAAATAAATAAAATTATAAAAAAAAAAAAAAAAGAATGGGAAGATGGGGATGGGATAGGGTTACTGAGCCGAGCCTTGGTAGACAAAGCCTAAGGGAAGGCTGTGATTTGGATTGACAGGAAGAGGCTGGTGGTGTTATAGGTGGAAGGAGTTTCAGAGAAGGAGGGGTGATAGTGTGGAAGATGGAACCAGCAGGATTTATACATGAGATGGCACAGAAGAGAGTCCAGCTAGAGCACAGATATCTCCAGAGGGGTAGGAATCAGGAACATGTGCTCTGAGTGTCGACGACGTAAGAGACATGAGAGACCCAGGCAATGGCTTACCTTAAATTCTGAAGCCCATGTTTGAAGTGCACAAAAAGATGTCTCTCCTGGTGAAGACACCACAAAGATACTTACTGAGAACTGCTAAGGGGACCCTCCTCAAACGGGTCTTGAATTACTTAAAGCATTTGCTTGAGCAGTAGTCACATCTATTTTATGGGACCTTATAGGACTAAGTTGTGTTTTTTTAAATTATTTTCCTCGAACAAATTTAAAACCATATTTAACAATATATCAATCCTATATTTTACCCAGATAATAGCTCTAGAATCTAAACAGAGCCAAATATTTGGTGGGCAATGGTGACTGAACGGCATAGTGTGTTAAGTGCATGGACTCTGGGGAAGCAGAATGCCTGGATTCCAATTCCAGCTCTGTGGTTCCTACCAGCTATGAGAGCTTTAGAAAGACACTCAAATTCTGTGTCTCAGTTTCTCACGTATACAAGTGGCATAATAATATTACCTTCCTCGTGGAGTTTGGAAATTAAATGAGTTAGCACATGTGGATCCCTTGGAACAGAGCCTGGCACATGGGAAGCACTCGGTAAGTGCCAGCTGTTGTTGATGATGTTCACTGTTGTTACAGTTCTTACCTATTTAGGAACTCTGGGGGCAGGTGCATCCCCACGGCAGGTGGACCTGCTTTTCTCAGCCACAATACAGAGTGAGTCATAATAAAATCATGCTGCCAACTTCCTGAACTATTGAATTACTTGAGCTTCCACATACAATCACTATTTTTTTTTAAAAGTTACCCTTTCTTTTTGAAGTTCACAGATTACAGAGGCTCTTTCCTCAACCCCACCTTTCCTTTTCAAAGATGTTAAATCTCAAAGAAAGAGATTTGAACATGATTTCTTTTATTGCTCCCCTTTTGTGCTTCCTTGTTTCCATTCATTCTGCTGTCTTATTCGTACCTAAAGACAAATGATAGTTCATTCATTATATTGTCGTCCATACCGGGCAGCTTATGATTGCTTTGAATAAGAAGTGTACGTGCCTTTCATATGTATGACTCAATGTGTACTACCCCTTCCCTTCCCTACAGTGGGGGTCACCCTTCTCTGGGGGAACAGTGGACATTTGGTTAGCAATGTATGAGCTAATATGCACGTTTTTCATTGTCCTAGAAAGAAGATCTGGGATATGCACGATCAGCCACTAAATTTCACTTTAGTCTCATCCTCAGTACTGTCCTAATTATATGGACTTTCATCAATGCTCAAATGCCTTGTGGTAGGCAGAATAATGCCCTCTCCCCCTAAAGACATCCACACTCTAATCACTGGAAACTGTGAATATGTAAGGTCATATGGCAAAGGAGAACTAAGGTTACAGATGGAATTAAGGGTGTTACTCAGCTGATCTTAAAATAGGGAGATTATCCTGGTGGGCCCAATGTAATCCCAAGGGTACTTAAACTTGGAAGAGAGAGGCAGAAGTTAGAGATCAGAGTGATGCAGTATGAGAGGGACTCAACCTGCTGTCACTGGATTTGAAGATGGAGGAAGGGACCATGAGCCAGGGAATGTGGGCAGGCTCTAGAAGCTGGAAAGGGCAAGGAAAAAGATTCTCTCCTAGAGCCTCCAGAAAGGTGCATAGCCTTGCTGATACTTTGATTATAGCCCAGTGAGACCTGTGTTAGACTTCTGACCTATAGAACTTTAAGATAATAAATTTGTATTGTTTTAAGCCACTAAGTTTGTGGTAATTTGTTACAGCAGCAATGGGAGACTGATACACGCTCTGTCTCTGGAGATCTGCCTGGCATCCTCATCTCATGGGACTCTGCCTCCCTGCTTAAACTGCCCACTGCTCTGTTTTGTCTTTGTTTATTAATTCAATAAAAGTTATTGAGCACCCACTCTGTGCCAGGCACTCTGCTAGATCCTGGAAATGCAAGATGAAGACATAGCACATGCCCTTTCATTTACTAAACAAATATTTGTGTACCCAGGCTCTGAGTTAAATGTGGTAGAGATGAAAAGAAAATAGTCCCTGCCCTAAAGGGACTCTTAGACTTCTGAGAAGACAATCAACATAAATAAAAAACAAAAACAGTGTACTAAGTGCATTCTATAGGAGTATAGAAGAGAGACCACCTAACTCAGCTTGATAAAATCAGGAAAGTTTCAGAGAGATGAAGAAATGGAGCTTAGATAAATATGAGTTTGCTGGACAGACAGCATGGGGAGAGATATTCAAGAGCTTTGAAGCATGTGGTACTTGAAGTCTGGCTAGGGCATATAAGGAACAGATTTTTAAATTTTATTTCATTTTAGTTACTTTTAATTGAAATGAAAATAGCCACAAGTGGCTGGTGGCTACCATAATGGACAGAGCAGATTGCATCAGATTATACCCTTGAAAGGAAAGAGATTACCTTCTCTTTCCCCTTTTTCTACTTCTTACTGACTGGAAGGCAGATGTGGCAAATGACCTTGGACCTTGTAGAGAGGGCATCACCCCAAGGGGGGAAGTAAGAAAGCAGAAGGGCCTTGAGTCCCTGACACCATGCAGCCATCTTCCAGTGTGGCTTATGCTCAGATTGCTACATGAGAGAGATATAAACTCATATATTGTTTAAGCTATTGTTATTTTAGATGTTTGTACAGCAGCCAAATCTGTATCCTAGTACAGATGTCCCCTAGAACAATGAAAAGCAATAATCATAATCTTTGCTAAGATTTTTTTGAGCTCCTTCTGTGTGCCGGGCACTATGCTAACTGCTCTAAGCACATGGTCTCATTTAACCCCCACACTTTCGATAAGGGAGATAATAGGATACTCCCATTCTGCAGGTAAAATGGAGACATAGAGGAGTGGCTCATTAATGGTAACATTAGGCCTGTCCAACAGCACACCATACTCTAGTGTACAGATACATAATATCTTATCATTAAAGGCCAGGCCAATTGAATGTACAACCAGAGTTTTAAAATGCAGAGAAGATATTTACGTTTATGGCAGACATTTTCAGTTGTCTACCCAGCACCCATTCCCTCCATTTTCTTGAAAACAGAACTCTAATTTGTTCAAATAGTGGGCAGAAAATCCTTGACATCAGGAATGGTAGGTTCCCATTGCAGAATCCAGGAGAGAAATCCTGACTGGTTTAAACTAGTCATGGTAATCTCATTCCCCTTGGTCTGTAATTGGTCTGAGGATAGCTATGTGGCACAGTTCTGGTCAATGAGACGTAAGCAAAAGTCTGATAGGGAGAGTGTCCCTTTCCAAACAAAGAGCCAAAACCCTGCCCAGAATGAAGATGCAATGCTGGAGGTGTGGCATCCATCACGCAACCATGAAGACAAAAGCCCACATCATAAGGATGGCAAGGTGGAGAGATAAGCGAAGTCCCTGTTGACGTTGCTGAGCTGCTACTCCTCGCCTGGACAGCCTACCTCCAGACTTCTTGTAATGTGAGAAAAACGAGCCTCAATTTACTTAGGCCACTATAAATCAGATTTTCAGTTACTTATAGCTGGAAGCCTTCTTAACTGATATACACACATATACACATACATTTTGTTTTCTTAGGAAAGATAAGGAAATGTCACACAGCTTAGAGTGGTATCCTGCACACTCTTGGTTGACTGCTGAAAATCAGTTTCCGCTGCATCATCCACAGTAAGAATCATTTTGGTCTCTCTCAAAACACACATTTTTGGGGATATGAAAATTAACCTTAAATAGGTAACAGAGCTCAGGCAAAATGCATATTTTTCTCTTTCCTGCCCTCAAACGAAAAAAAATTTTCGCCTCAATTACAGAGGTTTCCTGAGTAATGCATATGTGTGAAAAGCTCTTATATTCTGTTGTTTTAGACTGTTAATGTTCTGAAATTTTAAAATAAATCTCTGCAATCTCTCTTAATCTCTGTAGTTTAAAAGAAAAGCAGAAATATTAAGTCTAATGCATAAAAAGGATTCATTCAATGGGTATACCTACCCACACCAAAGATTGATAAAGAATTGAGGCATGTTGCAGGATGACCAAGGTTTAAAAATTGGTTTAAATACATAGATAAATAGAAGAGGCAGAAATGGTGTTTTGCCCTTGAATTATACTGAAAGCTGATTTAATTCTCCTGTGTGCAAAAAGCAATAAATCATATTTATGTAATCAATTATCTAGAATTACAAATTCTAAAATATTTTGGAATGCGAGATATTTTCAACCACAGGGAGAAAGAGCAGATATTTTTCTAGGCATATGCTAAATAAAGGCGCACAGACGTCAACATACCACGCCACCGCCTTAACCACGCTGTTAATCTCTAATCTGATTTATAACTGAAAAGATCATGTGGTAGCTGGTTCTACACTATTTCATTCACAAAAAGAGATGATCCATCAAACAAGCAAATTTTTCCCTGGGATTTCACAGAATAAATGAGCTAGACACATTTTTCTTTCAAATACCAAGCTATGCAAAATATTTCCAGATAGAATCAGAAACATATCCAGATATAATCAGAAACCGTAAATTAAGCAATATTCAAGCAATCTTCAGCATTATTTTTGCATTTTTGACAGATCTGACAAAAGATTAAAAGTTGAAAAACCAATTTGAATAAAGACAATATTGGAAAAAGAAACCTACCTTGGAGATGATTAATGGCTCTCCGTGCTCCAGGCCACCTTTCAAAGTAAAACCCCAGGGAGCTCCTCCCTGCAGGAACGCTTCCAGATAAACGTACCTTCCCTTGGGGGGGGGGGTAGGGTCTCGTACGGCAGTACTCTCATCGAAGTTCTCTGTGGTCCTCATCATGCCAAACACATGATCCCTGGAGTTAAATCTTAATGTCTGAAGCAGATTCAGGAAAGCAGTGCTTCTATAGCACAAGTTATCCCATCCTTCATGACACACGCCGGCCAAAAGAGAGGTTTTGAGAAAACAATTCTTTCAGACGTAAAATGTCCTTCGGAGCTTAACTCCAAGATGCTGAACCGGGAGGATTTTTCACTTCAACATTTCTGAATGTAAATTCTTCTCCTGGAATTCCGGGTTCTCACTGAAGCCCCCGAGTGGTACATATCTCTCCACTCTGTTTGAAACTACTTCTTTTAATGGCCCTCTCAAGACTGCTTTTCTCTCACACACACCCCCCCCAAAACTTTTTCTGCATATTTTACAGAGAACATTAAAATAGTCTTACAATATAGTAAGAAAATTGCAAACACGCAAATGAATACCTGGTTTTTGATTGATTATCAACCCTTTCTTCCTCTCGAAGTGAAATTTACCATTACAATAGCCTCCCGCCTCCCCAGAAGTAGCTTTACAAGAAAGCACTTACTATGCTTCTGCTCGCTTCAGAATTTTCTAACTTGTCCCAAAGAGACAGGGAAGCTGTGCTAAAACATCTTGCTTATGCTTTTTCAGCAATAAGTTCATGGTTTATTTCTTGCAAAAAATAAAGAAAAGTTTTTGCAGGATGTAGAGAAAAATGAAAAAAGTATGGTAAATTAATCCAGGAGGCAGCCTAGTTCTTTCTTTGGTATTTTTAGTGATGTTTGGCCACCGCTGCTGCCGAGGCAGCCACTTGCCTCCTCTTAGAGAAAGAGTAAGGAAGTGAGAGGAAAATGGATTAAGGCAAATAGAGGCACCCGACCTTTCTGCACAGCAAGCACTGCGACGCAGAGTTCAGTGCAGCACAAAGACCTGACCAATCAAAATATTCTTACCATACAGATGGCTGATCACCAAGAAGTAGAAAATAGCTGATAGAATAGCCCACCTTGTACCAATTAAAGCTGAATCCCTGGGGGTGAGACACAGGCCTTGGTATTTTTTAAAACTCTGGGCCATTCTGCTGGGCAGCCAAGTTTGAGAAGCTGTGCCCTAATCGGTTTTGGTAAACATTTATGTAAACGTCAAACTGGTGGCACAAGGGCTTTATTCTTTTCATTAGAAGAAAATACCAAGTATCGTGTACTATATGACCAGCCTCTCCTGTTGAAATCGGACTCTCCAATCAAATTTCTGCTTGTTTGACTCAATACAAACAGGAGGCAGGCTTTCTTCTATATTTTAATTGTTACCTACTCCCAGACTGTTTGCTATCCATTCTTTAAATGAAAAGAAATAATGCCTGGCAAGTAACAGACACCCAAGGTTGAATGTTGTTCTGATTTCGGGTTATCAATGGAATTTTGTAATACTGTTATATAAAATTTCAAATTACTACTTTTTATTAAAAATTTGAATAGTGTAAAATAACTATATATTTTACCCAGAAGCCTCCGCTATTCAGTTATTGGCACCTTAGAATTCTTTGCAAGAGATATGTTTGCTAAAGCTTTTTCTGTTTAAAAGTATGTGATAATGTGAATTACGTTGGAAACTGAGGTTGAAAATTACTGTGGGTTTTGATACCAATTTAATTTTGGTGTTTGTACTTATAATTAATGAAAAGTTAATATAATAGAGAAGTAGACATAATATGTAAATAAGTTTAGGCGATATTTAATGTACAACACATGACAAGTGTTATTTGATTTTCGGTAGTAACTTCATCTGAAGGGCTCAAAGACAGAAAAAAATAAAATCTCATTTTTATGTAATGATTTGTACTTTGTCATGTAACGTAATGAATGTAAGTATTTTAGTGAAAATATAAAGTGTACCAAATGAAAGTATATGGCAAATATTGTCTGATTCTTGAGAGTAATTTATCCAATTTTTATTGGGGCTTCTTTTTCAGCCTAATTTATAAATTAAGAATAAAAGGAGAAACATTGGCTTTTCTTTCACTCCATCATTCAAAGTACATATATATATTTAAATAAAAGTCCTAAGTAAATGAATGGTTTTTTCGTGAAAATTATTTTTTGTGGCACTTATGATCTTGCTCCTGATTCACTTTGTAAAAAATGGGATTTTTACAGAATCAACATTTAATATTAAAAGTAATGAAGCTGAAAACAAAAGGCAAAGGAAATGAGAAAAAGGTAAGCAGTAAAGAATAGAACTCAGTGCTTGTAGACTGATGAAATCTATTTTATATTATCACCAAAAATATTTCAGACATATTTAATGAAAATTGATATATAATCTGAAAAAAATGTAAAACTTCATTTGGCAGATATTCAGTGTAGCAACTGATAGATCAGGGTTAGAATAACTTTTTTCTCCATCTTCCATTGCTCAGATTCAAAGAATGTATCCTGTTTTTACAGGTACGGACACAGAGGCCATGGAAATGTTAAGTGACCTGACCAGAGTCATCCTGCAAGCAGCATAAGTGGGCATGAAATTAAAATCTTCAGACACTTAGGAATGGAATCTCAGCTTAAGGTAGGTCTTCTGCATAATTTATGGCAAAAAGACAACTTTCTATGTGGCCAGCATTGCTAATTCACAAGGAGAACTTCTGTTAGGGCATGTGATTTGGACCCAAACTCTAATTAGAGAATGAAATTGGACCCTCTATCCTCCCCAGGGAGAGAAAAACCACCCTATTGTCTCAAGAGGCTGACAGTGGAAGGCACAGGGATTCTAACTGAGAACAGGGTAGTTGTCTCCCTAAATCTTTGGCATTGGATTCAGGCTTTCTGGGAGGACTATTTTTGTCTGCTCAGTATCTCTCCCGGGAGCCACTCCTTCACCTATCCTGTGGTGCTGGTAGGCTGACCCTGCCCCCAGCTCCAGGAGTCGACATATGATCCAAATGTCAACTGTCCCTTGGCTCAAATGATTGGTATATGGATGGGCATGTGACTCAAGCTTGGCCAATGTAATAACTAGAAATTTTACTGGAGCTATCCAAAGGGGCATTCTCTCCTATGGGTTGCTAAGCTGGTAGATACAATCCTGGATTTGTAGAAGGTCATCTTTGCCATCACAAGCCTGAGAAGGAAGCTAACCCCTAGGAAATCAGTCCAAGATACGGAGACAGTGTTCTGGTGATACCATTTCAGTCCTGGGCCCAGCTTTACCTCACGTAAGCCAGCAATTCTCAAATTTTTTGGCTTCAGGACCCTTTTACATTCTTAAAAATTATTGAGGACTCCAAAGAAATTTTGTTTATGTCTGTTATATTTATCAATATTTACTGTACTAGAAAATTAAAACAGAACATATAAAATATTTATGAATTAATTTTTAAAAATCTATTACATGTTAACTAATATATTTTAATGTAAAATAACTATATTTTCTCAAACAAAAAAATTACTGAGAAGCACGACATTTGCAATTCTCCTTAATAGCCAGTTTAGTAGAGACAGTTGGATTCCACTATCTACTTCTGCATTCTGTCTGTTCGATATCACGTGTCATGTAGGCCCTGGAAAACTCCACTACACATTTGTGAGAGAACAAGTGGGAAAAAACAAACAATGTCTTAGTATTATTATCAAAATGGTTTTGACCTCATGGACCCAAAAGGGTCTCAGGGGATCCCTGAGGTCCCCAGACCACACTTTGAGAATTGCTACCTTAACCAGATACAGCCATACCTGAAGCCATCCCACTTCTACCAGTTTTTGAGCCCATAAATATCTGTTTATGTTTTTCTTAAACAGCTGGAGTTGGGTTTCTGCTACTTGCAACTGAAAGAGTTCTAAGCAATACACAATGAAACACTTCATGATTCTTCCTGGTTTAGGAGAAAGTTTAAGGAAGCTTACTGCAGTCCCACAGACGCAACTTTGCATCTTGTTTTCTCTCTTTCTATTGCTTCCCTCCTTCCTTCTGCCTCTCACATAGAATTACTCATATTTTTAATCAAAGTCTTCCTTTCATGACAAATAGATCCAACGCAGCTCACAACTTGACTTTCTGTCTCTATATGAAAAATTCCCACTGTTAGTAATTGAGGTCATGCTGCTCTGTTACTGTGAATATGACCTCAGGGCAGAAAAATATTTCAATCATATTGACTCTCCTATTCATCTGGAATTCTTATATGAAATACTTGTGTGTGTGTGTGTGTGTGTGTGTGTGTGTGTGTGTGTGAGGAAGATTAGCCCTGAGCTAACATTCATTGCCAATCCTCCTCTTTTTTTTTTGCTGAGGAAGACTGGCCCTAGGGTAACATCCATGCCCATCTTCCTCTACTTTATATGGGATGCCACCACAGCATGACCTGACAAGCAGTGTGTCAGTCTGCGCCTGCGATCCAAACCTGCGAACCCTGGGCCACCGAAGCAGAGCACACGAACTTAACTGCTATGCTGCCGGGCAGAGCCTTAAACACTTTTATGTCATTTGCCTAATCACTGTTTTGACTTCTTAGAAATTGTGCATCACTCTATTTGTTAACATCATTTAAGAAAAAATTAACTTATTCTTTTAAAAATTCATATTTATTGATTTTATTTTTTCATAGTAATCCCTAATGCTTTTCTCTTTATCTTTGCTAACATTTTAAATGTGATTTTTAACTTACCAGATTTTTTTAATGCCTTTCAATTTAATATTTCAAAGACTGAAAATGTCACTAGATTACCTCTGAAAATAAAGTCAGAGTGACATCTAGTGGTTCTCCTGGCTCCCTAAGTAATCATTAAAGTAACTGTGGACAATAAATTGTTAAATTGTAGGTTGGGAAGGTTATTTAGTCTGAGAAAGATCATCTCAGAACCATCCCAAATAGACAAAAATCAACCTTATTTTAAAGTTTGCAGAATCTCTCATGGCAACCCTCCAGAGGCATAAAAGAATCATCTCTTCATGTGTCTCCTTAAGATTGAGGAAAACTTTCCCAGCAGACCTTCCTGACTCTAAATGCCAAGAAGCCTCCCCTGAAAACAGTCACTGGGAAGAGGAATGAAAGCCCAAAGATTAGTTTAAAATACTCAGGATCCACCCTGAGTGGATCCACCCAGGCTAGAACTTCCCCTGAAGCAATATCATGGCTCTGTAAAATGTTGTGTTGAATTCTCAAACAACACCAGGATTCTCTGAGAAAGGAGGATGGGGAAATGGATGTTGGGTCTGCAGTTTACAGCATCTGCCTCACCACCTATCCTAACAGTTGTCACAAAACCATCAAAGCACAGTCAATTCAAATCTTTTGGGAATGATCAAAATGTTCTGTGTCTGGATTGAGGCCGTAGTTTCACAGGTGCATATATCCGTCAAAACTCATCAAATGGTACACTTTAAACGGATGCAGTTTATTGAATGGAAATTATACCTCAATAAAGTTAGTTTTTAAAAAACTCAAGGACTTCATCAATGGATGAATGGATAAACAAAATGTGGTATATACGTACAATGGAATATTATTCAGCCTTTAAAAAGGAGGCAGTTCTGACACGTGCTATAACATGGATGAACCTTGAAGATACTATGCTAAGTGAAATAAGCCAGTCACAGAAGGACAAATACTGTATGATTCCACTTATATGATGTATACAGAGTAGTCAAATTCATAGAGACAGAAAGCAGAATGATGGTTGCCAGAGGTTTGGGGAAGGGGGACTGGGGAGTTAGTGTTTAATGGATACAGAGCTCAGTTTGGGAAGATGAAAAAGTTCTGGAGATGGATGGTGGTGATGATTGTAAACCAATGTGAATATACTTAATGCCACTGAACTGTATACTTAAACATGGTTAAAAGCATAAATTTTATGTTATGTATATTTTACCACAATGAAAAGTTTTTTAAAAAGCACTGGTAAAAGGTAAAGAAACATTATCAGGGGCCAGCCCGGTGGCGCAAGTGGGTAAGCGTGCGCGCTCCTCTGCGGCGGCCCAGGGTTCACCGGTTCAGATCCCGGGCGCACACCTTCGCACCGCTTGCAAAGCCATGCTGCGGCACGTCCCAGGGCACGGATGTTAGACCAGGGCATGGATGTAGTCCAGGGCTAGTCTTCCTCAGCAAAAAGAGGGGGATTGGCAGGCGTTAGCTCAGGGCTGATCTTTCTCACACAAAAAAAAAAGGTAAACAGGGGCCGGCCCGGTGGCGCAAGTGGTTAAGTGCGCGCGCTCCGCTGCGGCGGCCCGGGGTTCGCTGGTTCGGATCCCGGGCGCGCACCGACGCACTGCTTGGTAAGCCATGCTGTGGCGGCGTCCCATATAAACTGGAGGAAGATAGGCACCGACGTTAGCCCAGGGCCGTCTTCCTCAGCGAAAAAAAAAAGAGGAGGATTGGCGGATGTTAGCTCAGGGCTGATCTCCTCACAAAAAAAAAAATAAAAAAAAAAAAAAAAAAAAAAAAAGGTAAAGAAACATTATCAAATATGATACTATAATTAATCGTTTCATTATTCATCACTTAACCACGCTGAGCAAGGTTGTGGGTAGGTGTCACAAGATTGCCAGATGCATAAAGAACCACATAATAATAATACCTGACAACATGTACTAAACATTACACATCTGACAGAAGTTATAACTGTTACAGGAATTATTGTAATAGGTTACTATAAAAAAGCTGGTAGAAATATATCCATAAACTTATTTTATTTCCTAGATGAGAAGTAAAAGATCTTAATAAGAATATACTTAGCAGAAGCAATAGTATTAAGATCTTAAACACTGGATGGTTATGATAAAGGGTATAAGTTTTCTTTACTTTGGAAGAAACAGAGCCAGCTTTAAAGATGCTAGTGACGATGGTGATTGCTCTCAACTGCAGGAAGATAGCCTAGAGGACAAAAGACGGTCTGTCTTTATTGTATTAGCTATTTGACTTCTGTCTCCTACTTCTATCCCCTTTTTCAGACTTCTGTAAAATAAAGCATTTGTCCTCAAAACAAACTCAAGGACGTGTATTTTTTAAAAAACTCAACTCATAACAGTGTTGGGAGAGAGAATGACTGCAAAGGGATGCAAAGGAACCTTCTGGGTAGACAAAAATGTTTTGCCTCTAGATTGGAAGGCTGGTTACTAGGTGCATACATTTCTCAACAGTCATCAATCCGTACACTTAAAATGAATGAATTTTATTGTAAGTGAAGTACACCTCAATACAACTGATTTTAAAGACTTGCACTCTAAAGAGTAGAAACATTCCTGCACTTAGGATGGTATATGCAAGTCTTCTTTTAAAATTAGTTTCAAAAGTAACCCGAAGTTAGAAATTGCTCATCTTCTTAGTCCGCCCTGCCAGGAAATGTTCCTAGAAATCTAATCACAATTTTCCTGGGAAGCAGGTGGGTCTTTCCCTGCTCTATTTAAATTTCCATACATCCCACAATCCCTCTTCTTCCCTGCTTTATTTGTCTCCGCAGCACTTACATCTTCTAATATCTCAGTTAGGTTATAGTGATTATTTAGGATCTGTCTCTCCCAACTAGAAGGTTAAGCACCATGAGGGCAGGGTTTGGTTTGTTTTGTTCACTGATGTTTCTGGTTGGTGTTTAATAAATATTTGTTGAATCAATTCAAACTTTATTATTAAATATATTTCTTTCCATGTGTTCTTGGTGGAGAGAAGAATATCAGAACATTAACTATATGGTCTTTAATATGTTATACCCTATCTACTTGCAAAAATTATTGGAGATAATTTGCCATTTATTTCTTCTACAATATATATTGAGTCACTTCTATGTGTCTGTGTTGTACTAGGCACTGGGGGAAATATGGCTGTCAAACAAGACTTAAAATAGAGAATTTTAAAAGTCAGAAAGAGAAAATAACTATACTAAAAATCCAGGGTATTCTGTAATTCCGGTTTGGCATTACATTTAGTTTTGAAGATCTTTGGCAAAAGACTTTTAAGGGCTACATCATAAAGGAAACACAATGGTTAAAAATTTTTCAAAATCTACACTGTAATTTTTCTAACTACGACTCATTTACAAAATTGATTGCGCTGGGTGAAGAAAGTTTTTTTTTTAACTAAGCAAATCATGATTTAATTTTAAGTGACCTTATGTATACATTCATTCATATGATGTTTGGAGTGCTTTGCTGGTACAATTTTAATAAATGATTTTGTACTGAGATAAAGTTCTATTCCTTGATTTTATAGAATCGTAGTATTTTTTTCAGTTAAAAAAATCTCTTGCAATAATTTCTGCATCTAACATTTTGCAGATGAAAATATTAATGCTCCGAAAGCTTAAATGCCTTGCCCGAGGTCATTAGTGCCAAATCTCTGGGTTCGTTATTCCTGAACCATCCTCAAATCAACCGACTCTTCTTAACTGCACCTCAGAAAGGCCAGCAGCCATTTGGACTGACAACAATAAGGAAGTGGTTCCTTGGGGGCAGAAACTGGAGTTTCTTGGTATCTCCCACACTGCCCAGCACAGGGTCTGGTCCAGAGTAGGAACCCAACGAAGGGAGACAAATAATAACCCTGGATCCAGGAATGGACTCTCACTAAAGAGCTCTTGGTGACTTGGGCCCTATATGACCAGAACCCCCAACCTCTTCCTGTTAGTCTACTCTGCTCGGGCCTCACTGGCCTCTTGGCTGATTCTCAAACACACCAAGCACACATCTGGGAAGCTCTGTCCCACAATATCCACATGGCTCCTCCCTCCAGTCCTATAGGCCTCTGCTCAACGTCACTTTATCAATGAGGACTTCTCAGACCACACACAAACAGCACCCCACTCTCTAACCTCCTTACTGTCTCCATAACACTACCCTCATCTGCCAGATTTGAACTTGTCTCTTTGTGCATTGCTCATTTTCCTCCCCAAGAATGTAAACTCCACGAGGGTAGGGACTTTATTTGGTTCCTGGCTATACTTTCACACGGCACCTTCACCTTCAGATGGCATGTGGCAGGTGCTCTATGAATATATGTGAAATGACTGAATGAATGATAAAGAAACTTTGGACCCTTTCCTGTCTCTGTAAACTCTTTATTTTAAAAGCTAAGAAGCTCTTTTCAATTCAGTAAAACTGCAAGACACTTCAAAATGCAAAGAATTTTATAATAAAATTAGGTGCACATAACTTTCATACATATAATTGGGTTTAAATTGTTTTATGCTGTTCTTTTTTTTTTTTTTAAGATTTTATTTATTTATTTTTCCCCCCAAAGCCCCAGTAGATAGTTGTGTGTCACAGCTGCACATCCTTCTAGTTGCTGTATGTGGGACGTGGCCTCAGCATGGCCGGAGAAGCAGCGCGTCGGTGCGAGCCCGGGATCCGAACCCAGGTCGCCAGCAGTGGAGTGCGCTCACTTAACCACTAAGCCATGGGGCCAGCCCTATGCTGTTCTAATTAACACATTATTTTGAGACATCAATAGAAATCACATACTAGGTAACAAAACTTTTTTCTTGCCATAGGAACACACTCATGCTTGGATAGCATAAAAGATTAAAACAAAATAAAATTTACTTTCTGTCTAGCCACAAACTTAAACTATTTACTTTTCCATTTAATACTTTTGGCTTCATTCTCTGTTAAAATGCTTGATTCTATAGGCAATCTTAGACCTCTCCAAGTCAATAAATGGAAACATTTAAATTATAGGTATGATTAAAAGCAATCTTTAGAGGCCAGCCGGGTGGCGCAAGCGGTTAAGTGCACAAGCTCCACTGCAGCAGCCCAGGGTTCCCAGGTTCTCATCCCAGGCGTGCACCGGTGCACCACTTGTCAGGCCATGCTGTGGTGGCGCCCCATATAAAGTGGAGGAAGATGGGCACAGATGTTAGCCCAGGGCCAGTCTTCCTCAGCAAAAAGAGGAGGATTGGCAGACGTTAGCACAGGGCTGATCTGCCTCACACACACACACAAAAAGCAATCTTTAGTGGCATTTAATACTATTTTTTCTCCTCCCTAAAGCCCCAGTACACAGTTGTATATTCTAGTTGAAGATCCTTCCAGTTCTTCTAGGTGGAGCCAAAACATGGCTACTTGACAGACAGGTGATGTGGTTCTGCACCAGGAACCCAACCTGGGCTGCCAAAGCAGAGCACACCAAACTTTAACCAGTAGGCCATTAGGGCTGGCTCTAATACTATTTTTATTCAAATTTATAACTACATTATCTAATGTAGGATTTATTAATATTTCCAAATAATTTATACACAAAAAGTTATTTGCTGTGGGTGTCTGTGTAATGTGACTGCTAATAGTATTAGCGCCCCAGGTTGCATCCATCACACTCACCTTTCTGGATTCCTTCCATTTGAGCAGTAATTTGGGCAGCACTGAGAGGTTTGAGTGTGTAATCATATAACCTGATAAATTCTATATTGGAGATGAAGACAGAGAGCAACTGAAGCACAGCGGAGGAAACAACTCGGGATGCAAGAGGGTCAGCCATTCTGAGAAGAACGCATCTGACCTTGAAAAACATTTCCGACAGAGGATCAGCACAAGCAGAGGCAGAGCTGCAAAATGTGAGTTCTGTTAACTTGAAACGGTCAAAGGGAAATTTAAAGGGCGGGGGCGGGGAAGGGGCTGGGGTGGAGGAAGTGTCAGAGGGTGAGGCAGGGTGAAGCGGCGCAGGTAGAGACAGAATTTGTGCCGGTCAGTAGGAATCTGGGAAGAGCATTTGGGGGACAACTGCGGGAATGGCGTGGGGCGTTCGGGTGGGGGGGCAGAAGGAGGATGGGGAGACCCGTTAGGAGGCTGTAGAAAAATGAGAGGCCTTGAGTGGCAGAGAGTACAAGTGGGGGCCCGACTCCACGGCCGTTTCTCGGGTACGACTGGCAGGATCTGACCGCCGGCTGGGCGCAAGCAGCCTCCTTAGTCAGGGCTCCTGGGCAGGCGCGGCGCTCAGTTGCCCTGGCGACGGCGGGTCGGGGGCGGAGTTGACGGGGAGTCAGCCCCCGCCGGGCGCCGGCCCAGCAGCCCTCCCCCTCCCCCCGCCTCGCCGAGGCGCCCAACGGCCGCCCGCGCGGCCCGCGTGGAGGGGGCGGCCTGAGCCCGGGCGCCGCGAAGAGCGGGCGCCGGGGGGGGGGCGGGGCAGCGTTCCGCGCCGCCGCCGAGGAGGAGTCGCCCCGCCGCCGCCCGGTCGACGCAGGTGCGGCCGCCGCGCCTGCCGGCGCCCCCGCGGGCATGCGGCCGGTCTCTTAGGATGAGGCGTTGGTCGCAGGTACAGGGGCGGGGAGCGGCCCCGCCAGGGTGAGGGGTGGGTTGTTCTCCCGAGGACCCGGAGCAGCGCGTCTTCATTTCTGGGACCTCTGTGTTGGCTTTGCACATGGTAGATGCCCCGTAAATTGTTTCTTTACCGAGATGGACTGCTGTTGTTTTCGGGGATCGCAAGACCTCCGGGGACGGTGGCTGTAACTCTGGGACGACAGGGCCCTGTGCAAAGTATTCGATTTGGGGGAAATAACCGCAGAATGCCCTGTCCCAACATTACTGCTAACTCCTGTTCCTGCCCCACTTCCGGAGGGCAGGGAGAAGGGATGGGGATGACATGGAAGTAAAGAGGACTGTCCAGCCTTGCACAGTCATCAGCCTCTCATCCAAAATGAGATTGTATTAAATCCTGTGCAAGGGCCCGTTCAGCTGGAGCCCTCCCTGTAAGCGACATTAGGAGTCTGGCTCTGCCGCATTAGCAGCATCAATCAGAAACAATGAGTTTTCAATGAAGTTCATCCTTTTCCACAAAACTCTGCTCCAAGTCCCCACTTGGGCTGTTCCAGGTTTTGTTCGTTCATCTTGGTGTACCTTAAGGTCAGGGTAAAGTAGAAGAGAAGTGAAGTCGGCTATTTCTCAAGGTTTTTTGACTAGCAACCATTTCTTCCTCTCTCAGCAGCCGAATCAGGAAAGGGCGGTTCAGGGCCTTCCACTTATGCGAGAGCCCAACTAGGCAGGACTGTTTCTGTGTGTGTCAAGTCATGGGGTGGGGGTGGGGGAGTGATGGGGCGGCCTGGTCCTCTCACCTCGGTACCACACTTACTGTTTTTAATCTTGTATAGTTATCTGCTTGTTTGTGTTGTGGGTAAAATGGTTTTTATGCTGTAGGGATATTATTTACCCCCAAAATAAATTGAGGGCAGAAATTGACAATTTATTTGATATATGCAAAGCCCTTACTATTGTGTTTTACAAAGAGGACTCAGTGTTGTCTAATTAATGTTAGGGTCATTCACTTTAAAACTCCACAATTGATTAAATAGGGCCTCTTGGGAACCATCTTCCCAAACTAGATGGCCCCAAATTATATGGTGTAGTAGGCTGAATAAGGGCCACCCAAAAATATCAAGTCCTAATCCCTGGAACCTGTTCATGTTCTAAGGAAAAAGGGTCTTTGCATAGATCTTGAAATGGGGAGATTATCCTGGATTATCTGGGTGGGCTCCAAAAGCAAACACAGGTGTCTTTATAAGAGAGGGGCAGAGGAAGATTTGGTACAGACAGAAGAGGAGAAGGCAGTAGGACCACAGAGGCACAGGTTGGAGTGATGAGACCACAAGTCAAGTAATGCCAGCAGCCAGCAGAAGCTGGAAGAGGCAAAGAATGGATTCTTTCCTAGAGCCTCTGGAGGGGGTGCAGCCCTGCCAACACCTTGATATCAGCCCTGTGAGACTGAGTTTGACTTCTGGCCTCCA
The DNA here is from genome assembly GCF_020826845.1 of Diceros bicornis minor. NCBI lineage: Eukaryota > Metazoa > Chordata > Mammalia > Perissodactyla > Rhinocerotidae > Diceros > Diceros bicornis. The sequence goes on along the minus strand of NC_080747.1, from coordinate 61,897,931 downwards.
AAACTGTGAGAGAATAAATGGCTGTTATTTTAAGCCACCAAGTTTGTGGTAATTTGTTATGGCATCTACAGGAAACTAGCACCTATGGTCATGCTTATAAATCACATAGAATCAGTCCTGCGTTGATGAGTGTGTTAAAGCTCTCCAGCTAGGGCAGAGACAGGTATAGTACTGGAGACCACTAAATATTTCCCTGAACTCTGTAAATCCTAAGGAGAAGATTTGAACAAGGAATTTGGTAAAAAGAGAAAATAAATTACTTGCCTAGGAAAGAGGTAGTCTAGCACTTAAAGCAATTTTTAAAACTTTCATCTATATTCCTATTAATATATCATGTATTTGCTCTGGTTAAGAGAATAAAGGTACAAAGTGACTGAGGCTTGGTCCTTAGCTAAGATGTTACTGGATATCCATCATGTGTATATCAAATAAGAGTTGCAGACACCTGGGGATTGAGTTCCAGGCCTGGGGCAAGAGGCAGTGCAGAAGTGCATCCATGTGAGGGGATGTTAAAATCTAGCTAAAAGCAACCTCGAGGCATCTTGAAACGTAGGCACTTTGGAATTTTCAGGATGCAGGAAAAAAAACAGTGTTCAGGTTTAATTGATTGACTTTTGGGACCCAGGCAGCTAACTTGCAGCCCCGCTTTTACCCCACAAAACATCGTGAAAATATACATAAAAGAGTAGCCAATCCATTTTCTTTTTGATAGATCTTTTTTGGGGGGGGGCAGGAAATTGGCTGTCAGCTAACATCTATTGCCAATCTTTCTCTTTTTTTTTCTTTTTTCTCCCCAAAGCCCCCAGTACATAGTTGTGTATCCTAGTTGTAGGTCCTTCTAGTTCTCCCATGTGGGACACTGCCTCAGCATGGCTTGATGAGTGGTGAGTAGGTCCACGCCCAAGATCCGAACCTGTGAAACCCGGGCCGCCAAAGCTGAACGTGTGAACTTAACTGCTGCACCACCGGGCCGGCTCTCACTTTTGTTTTGAACTGCTTTTTTGAGGTGTAATTTACTTACCATAAAATTCACCAATTTTAAGTGTAAAATCCAATGGTTTTTAGTAAATTTACAGAATTGTTCAATCATCACCACAATTCAGTTTAAGAACATTTCATCACTCAAAAAAGATCCCTCCTACCCATTTGCAGTCAATCCCCAATTCCCAACCCCAGCACCCATCCATTTTTGGTCACTGGTCTACTTTAGAGTTAGGTTTTAGTCTCTCTGCTGGGCTACTCCAGTGGCCTCATAACTGGCCTCTGCTTCTACTCAGTGTGTTTTCTACCTAGCTGCTGGAGGATTATATGCCCCTAATTAAAATCCTTCAATGGCTTTCCATTGCAATTTGAATAAACCCCAAAGTCCTTAGTATGGCCTTTTCAAGGCCCCATGAGTTCCACGCCCCTGCCCACCTCACCAACAACTTCTCAGGTTCATTTAGGAAAGGAATTAATAATGAGCACAGCATTCCTTTGGGCACAGTACACAGTTGGCTGTCCATAAGTAGGCCTTTCATCATCCCTTGACTACATGCAGCTTCACTAGCCTTCTTCCTCACCAGTCAGTGAACACTGAGCCCTTCTCATCTCAGTCCTCTGCGGGACTGACTCCTTTTTGTCATTCAGCTCAAATATCACCTCCTCAGAAAGTCCTTCCCTGACCTACCCTAAGTAGCCTCAACTCCGTCTCTCCATATACTACTACCCTGTGTTATTCTCATCATTGCACTTAACCACTCCCTAAAATTATGCTTTTGATTTGTTTCTTTAGTGTCTCTCTTTCTTCATTAGAATATGAGATCCACGAGGGTAGAAACTCTAGTATTTATAGAAGTACTATTCATAGCAGCAATACATTTTAAGCTATCAAGATGCCAACAACAGGAATTAATAATTATCGAATGCTTACTATGTGCCAGGCCCTGTGTTAAGTGCTTTATATGCATGAATGACTTAATTGAAGCTTACTACTTTTAATGTGAGAAGAGTAAGGGGAGCGTGTCCTCCAAATTCAGTCTCCTACATTAAATTATTTTTTTCACAGGCGTTGGGCAGTTTTCTTTCTCATTATTAGAACATTGATTTTAAAGACTGCCTCAGTGTACATTGCCACCGGTAATATAGTATTTTTTTTTGGTGAGGAAGATCAGCTCTGAGCTAACATCCATTGCCAGTTCTCCTCTTTTTGCTGAGGAAGACTGGCCCTGGACTAACATCTGTGCCCATCTTCCTCCACTTTATATGGGACGCCTCCACAGCATGGCCTGACAAGCGGTGCGTTGGTGCACGCCCAGGATCCGAACCCGGGCCGCCAGCAGCAGAGCATGCGCACTTAACCATTTTGCCACAGGGCCAGCCCCCCCCACCCCGTAATATAGTCTTTTTTTTTTTTTTTTGTGAGGGAGATCAGTCCTGACCTAACATCCGTGCCAATCCTCCTCTTTTTGCTGAGGAAGACCAGCTCTGAGCTAACATCCGTGCCCATCTTCCTCTGCTTTATGTGGGATGCCCCCACAGCATGGCCTGACAAGTGGTGCCTGAGTGCGCACTCGGGATTTGAACCCTGGGCCACCAGCAGCGGAGTGCATGCACTTAACTGCTACGCCATGGGGTCGGCCCCCGGTAATATAGTCTTGAACCTCTTTCTCCATATCCCTAAACACTGAGCTGGAGAGGTTTTTGCTAGAAAGGAAAAGAGGAACAAAAAGAAGAGTATAAATAAAAGCAGAGCCCTAAAAGAGCAGGGCACGCTCAGGACACAGCAAGTAGACTTCGATTGGAGCACAGTATGTGTCAGGGGCGTGAAGATGAAGGAGATGAAGCTGGGAGGGTGATCAGTCAGATCATAAAGGGTCTTGAGTACCAGTCTCAGTTCAAACCTTAGTCTTTGAGCAAGATATGGCAAAATGGCTCTGGTTTTAAAGGAAACTCTTAAAGATTATAAGAAACCGAAGCTAGAAGATCATTTTGAGGTATTTTGTAGTAGGTCTGGCAAGAGTTGATTAAGCATGACAGAATAATGAGGCTAAAATTAAATTGTATATTCAAGGATTGCTTCCTTATGACTTATGACTACACTTAAGTCTTCTTCACCGAGTTAAAAGATATTACAGAGATAGACTCAACAGAATGTGGTGACTAAGTGGATGTGGAGTTTGAATAGATGAAGCCAATGAAATGTCTAGCTTGGGAAGTTGAGTTTATGGTGTCATTATCTGAGAACACCCTAGAAAGCAGATTAGGTAGAAATGTGAAGAGACCAGATTCAGGATAAGATGAATTTAAGATGACTGTAAACATATATGCAGAGGTGATAAAGGAACAGATACTCGTAGAGCCAACTTTTTTTTAAAGGGAATTTATTTGTCTGGCTCCTTCCTGCCTTGTTCTTTTTTTTTTGGTGAGGGAGATATGCCCTGAGCTAACATCTGTTGCCAATCTTTTTGCTTGAGGAAGATTGTCCCTGAGCTAACATCTGTGCCAATCTTCCTCTGCTTTGTACGTGGGATGAGCAGTCTGTCAGTCCGTGCCCAGGATCCCAACCTGTGAACTCCGGGCCCCTGAAGCAGAGTGTGCAAACTTAACCACTATGCCACTGGGCTGGCTCTTAGAGCCAAAGTTTTTTTTAACAAAATAGCATGCAACTAGCTAGAAGCAGTGGAATTGTTCCCATCTGGCTTTGCTGTTGACTGAAATCACCTATGCGAAGTCATCATATTTTTTTTTTTTTGAGGAAGTTTGGCCCTGAGCTAACATCTGTTGCCAATCTTCTTTTTCTTTTTTCTCCCCGAAGCTCCCAGGACATAGTAGTATATCCTAGTTGTAGGTCCTTCTAGTTCTTCTGTGTGAGACGCCACCTCAAAATGGCTTGATGAGAGGTGAGTAGGTCCACACCCAGGATCCAAAGCAGCACACCCCAGGCTGCTGAAGTGGAACACGTGAACTTAACCAATGAGCCACTTGGCTTATCATATTTTTGGTCTTTTTTTGCTGAATATTTTCCATAGGAAATCATAGAATGTCTAAGTTGGAGAATATTTTAGAAATCTTCTAGTCCAACACTGTGCCCAAGAGAGAATAGGCAGTGACAGTTGTAACCCAACAAATGCTCATCCACCCTCAGTGTGAACACCTCACAAGGAAGTCCACCGTGTATACATTCTAGGTGCTCTAGATTTTAGAAAGTCCACCTCCACCCTGAACTAGAACCTCCCTTTACTTCTGCTCATTAGTCCTAATTGTGCACATAGAATAATGTCATTCATTTTTCCAAAGTGACAACTGCTCACTTAGATTCCACTGAGATATTCCAAAACTCGTAGTTGTTTATCATCTCAGTTCCACTGCTTAAAATTGATAGATCTATTTCTGACTCACAGAATTTCCTCTACCCAGTAATTTTTCTAATGAAGCACAAGAGCTGTTGCCTGGTCAAAGCATCCCTAAGCAGTGAAAAGCAGTTTAAAGGGTCAGAAGACATTCAGCTGGTCTGTTTAAGTCAGTTTGGACTGCACCTAGAGAAAGGCCAAGCCTGGGAATGTAGATACGGGGGTCATGTGCCGGTAGGTTTACTTGCTGTGTATCTCCGTAATGCCAATAAGACCTGTAGCAACAAAATTAGCATTGGAGTAACAGGCTGCATATAATTGAACAAGTTCTGTTGTACAAACATAGCCTAGATAATTGCCATAGGCTGTTAATTAAAAATATACTTTCCTATACAAGCCCAAAGGAAAAAGAATTTAAAGGTTTTTGTTGTTGTTTGTGTGTGTGTTTGGTATTGTCAAGATCTTAAGTGATGAAAATGAACTTGTGAATTGAACTTTTTGAAAATAATACATGTTAGATAATAGAGTATTATATATTAATGAGCAGATTTTAAAACATTTTATTTTTTTCAGGTGTTAATAGGATAAGTGAAAAGAATATCCAGATACTAAGGTATCTTTTGTTTTACTTTGGGTTATATTTAAAAATTGTGAACGTACACAACTGATATACTATTTATTATATCTATATCTGTATCTAATTTATTTTAGAACTCGAAGGCTCGAACTTGATGAATGCCTAGGCTGGAATATCTAAGATAGTAAAGCTACAAGGGCTTTATCTCTATAGTTTTCAAACTCTACCCAGTGGAGCCTTCTGCATTCTATAAAGGTGTCTCTGGGGCAGAGAGCAGGGTGTGTAGTTGGGGCTCTGAAGATTTAAAGAAAGGCTTCCACTGCTTAAAAAAAGATTGGAAAACCCAACTGTAATCTCATTTAGTAATGGTGGAAATTGAGGCTCAGAAATATGAAAAGATTCGCCCATGTTCTCACAGGTTACCAGTGACAGAATTAAGTTTCCTGATTCTAAGTTCTGTGCTTCTTCCCTACTGCCTCCCTACAAGACAGTATTCTGTACTGGTGAAGTATGACCTTAAATGGCTTAATTTTGTATTACATTATAATAGTCCCTGTGTTTACTTAATGCAATTTAAACCCACTTTCTTTCCTGTTAGCGGACTATATGAAACTTATATCTTCTTTCTAGATAAATAGAAAGATACAGCCATTATGGGGAAGTGAGGTAGTATACACTGCTTAAATATAAAGACAGTATTGTAATTCATGTTTTACTATCCTACTATGTAGCACGATATACATGTAGATTGAGGCAGGTACTGTATAATAAGTTAACATGAGTTATCTCAATTAACTCTTATTCTTTTGAGGTGTGTACTCTTTATCTGCATCTTTTAGTCTTATATAGGTTAAATATTGCTCTCAAGGTCACATAGCTAGTAGATCACATAGCTAAGATTTGAACCCTAACAGTCAATGACAACATCTAGAGAGAAAGAATGTGATTGAGAAAGCAGACGCTAAGAGTGGTGTGAGGTTAATAAGCAGTTAATTGTAGCTCAGGCAGTAAGGTGCTGTTGAGCATTAACTGTTCTCATGACGTTTCTGAGACTGTACCAGCCCAGACATTTTGTATTTGGATCAATCTTGGGGTACCTTAGAATTTCAAAGGAAAACATACCTGCAGATTGGTTCTAGGAGAGTATGGACGAGTTTTATAAAATCCCCAGTCTCGGGCTTCTGTGAAAGGTAGGATGGTTCACATCCTAGGGGCTTTAGTCATTAGTTGATGAATTGGGAATCTAAATATAACATACATTATATGTAATCTGTACTCAACCAAAATAAAGCATGTGATCTTTTTTTTTTTTTTTTTTTGCTGAAGAAGAAGCACCCTGAGCTAATATCCATTGCCAATCTTCCTCTTTTTTTCCTTTTTATGTGAGCTGCTGCCACAGCATGGCTGCTAACAGACAAGTGGTGTAGGTCCACACTCAGGAACCAAACCCAAGCTGCCAAAGCAGAGCACACTGAACTTAACCACTAGGCTGCTGGGGCTGCCCTTTTTTTTTTTTTTTTTCCTGAGGAAGATTTGCCCTGAGCTAACATCCACTGTCAGTCTTCCTTTTTGTTTGTGAGCTGCCACCACAGCATGGCCACTGACAGACGAGTGGTGTAGGTCTGCACCCAGGAACTGGGCCCAGGCCGCCAAAGTGGAGCATGCTGAACTTAACCACTAGGCCACTGGGGCTGGCCCACGTATGATCTTAATTCGAATCAAACTCATTTTCCACTTTATCCTCAAGTGTACATTGTCGTACTTTTTTCTTGTACTTTAAAAAAAATCCTTACTGCTAAACTTCCTTTTTGTCTTCATTCCCTTTTCTTTCTTTTGAAAAATTGCATTAAAAAAAATTTTACTCAGGGGCTGACCCGGTTGCGCAAGCTGTTAAGTGCGCACACTCCGCTGCGGCAGCCTGGGGTCCGCCGGTTCGGATCCCGGGCGCGCACCGATGCACTGCTTGGCAAGCCATGCTGTGGCGGTGCCCCATGTAATGTGGAGGAAGATGGGCATGGATGTTAGCCCACGGCCAGTCTTCCTCAGCAAAAAGAGGAGGATTGGCAGATGTTAGCTCAGGGCCAATCTTCCTCACACACAAAAAAAAATTTATTCAATTTATTTAAACTAAAAAACAAAACAAAACAGTTCACCTATTTCTCCAGCTTCCCGTCCCTGGCCTCTTGTAACTACCAATCTGTTCTCTGTATCTATAAGCTTGGGTTGTTGTTTTGTTTTGTTTTTAGATTCCACATATAAGAGAGATCATATGGTATTTGTCTTTCTCTGTCTGACTTATTGAGTCAGACCATTTTGAGGAGGAATCAAACAATGCAAATTAGAAATAGGACATTGCATTTCAAAAGAACATTTCCTTGCAGATGTTATAGCTGAATGTACAGTCTACTCTTACCTTTCCTCAGAATGGCAAGGCAGCAGATGAGGAATAGAGAGAAGGAAGCAGAAAATACATGGGAGTGAAAAAGAGACAAATCACAATGGGAGACCTATTATCAGGGTCAATTATTATTCAACTCAATTACTTGATTTACTTTAGAAAATAGCCTTTAAAAATTATCCTTTTATGTTTTCTGTATGTTCTCTTAGGGATTTTGTATTAGTCAATATTCTGATGCAGAGAATAGATTCCACCCTAGACAATTTGAGTAAAACGATTTATTAAAGCATGTCAGATGGCTTACAGAGTTATTAAGATGATTGAATAAAAATCTGTAGGATGAGATTCCAGAAACTATTCTCAAGTCTATACTGCAGGACCAGGCTGCCCAAGGAGCTGCCTATAAAGATAGGACTGCCTCAGTCTGAGCTGCTAAATTCGCTACAGTTACTGGTTCCCGAACTGCATCATTGTGCTCCAATCAGGAAACCTTGTGTGCAAAATCAGGAAGCTACCGCTGTAGTTTCAGGGTCCCACATCATGCCATCTTTTCTACTTATCAAGACACCATTTCTGCTAAATCAGCAAGCCTCAGAGACCGAGTTTGGCCCCGGAACCATGCCACATTTGCTATAATCCAAAAAAACGGAAAAGTAAAATAGAGCATAGATTCTAAATAACTTACTATGGAGACAGTCACATTCTATCGCAGTCACAAGAGGGGTCCACCTTCAGTAGCCTTAAGGAAAGAAAGCAAGGTGAGGACTGTTCACATTAGGGGAAGTATAGGTGCACAGCCTTCATGGCCTTTTGGAATCCAAGGAGAAGGGATAAAAACCCAGGAGATACTTTTAAGTCCTTTAGCTGAACTGTATAACAAACACTAAAGCCTATAAACTATTTTCCTCTAAAAGTCCTTTTTTTGTGGTCTGTGGTTTCTAAGGCCTTTTCTGCAACCCTCCAATCAACCAACGAGAGTAGAATCTTCACCTAGCTATTTCTTGTCAGAAATTGAAGGCTCCTTTTAATGTAAACCTGTTCATAACTTTAAATTAGGCAGAATTGTTCATCATAAATCTTGGGCATGCCCTAAGAGGCCAGGATCTCATCTTTGTACTTTACGCAGAGATTTAAATCAGACCCATAAGTTCATGTTATGATTTCCAAATCAACAAAGTGCAGTGTTTTAACAATTCTAAGACTTACTGAGGCAAAAAAACCTTCCTTTTTCCAGAAATCCTTAATAATTGAATAAGCTTTATGCCTGAAAATAGGAATAATGTTTCAATTTTTATAGAGTCATGAAAGTAGATAAACATTGAATGATTTGACCAAATTGAGGATGCAGTCAATCTAAAATAGTGAAAATCTGAATTACAAATATTTTTTAAAGACAGATTTCATTACTCTAAGGTAAAATAACTAGCAGCATTGGCAAATAGAAGTACTAAGCATCTTTTTTACAAATAAATGATTGTTTTAAAATTCTTATTTAAGTAAATAAACCTATGCTGTCTTCTTTAAACTATTAATTTTCTAAGAAAAAAATTTCCCTCTGAAGGACTGCCGCTCTTCAGTGGCCTACTACCAATCAGTGGACATTCAATTATTGAGTTTATTACATTCATCATCTTATGCCACAGTAAACAAACGTGGTTTCTATATCACAATGTTCTAAAGTCAAACCTTCTCCTTTCTTCTTTTCTCTCTTCTCCAACTTCTAGTTCCAGTTCTGCTTACCTTGCTCGTAGGTTCTGTTTCCTGCTTGATACCAAGTTTTTGTGGATTAGTGTATGATTTCCCAACACTAGCTATGATTCTGTCCTGCTCATTCCTTCATGCTTTCGATCTATCTGTAATTTGTGATGGTAACATTACTCAGTAATTTGAATTTTCTTAGGGTCTTTCCTTTTCCTGAAGAATCTCCAAATGCATCATTTCAGTGTGTGAGTTAAATTATACAGCAAACATTCGTGATAAAACTTGTTTAAATGAGGGTATTTTTTTCTTTTCCAAATAGCAGTCTCTTCGGTTTAGAACACTTAAATTGCCTAGCAATCTTGACTAACATTCTATTTGTTATAATTCTTTATGGAACGTCTTCCTATCTACTACTTATTTCCTAAAAATGATAGCACGAAACATATTAAGGTAGAATTTATCTAGTTATAGTTTTGACAGGTGGTACCTCAGTAATCAAAAGGGAGAAACTGTGAGTGACAATAAAAATTCTCTTTAGATCACAGGTTTTTTAAAAAAATTTTTAACACTATGCTTACAATCATGAATTATTATAAAATGGTAAGCAGTATTTATCTGTGATCTCTTTCCATCACTTTGATGATCCTTGCCTGTATCTGTTGTGTTTTTTTTTAAAGAATTAGAATTCTGATTCATTAATTTGATCTATTGTTTTTCTGTTTTCTGCCTCGTTAATTTCTGCTTTTATCTTTATTATTTCCTACCATGTGCTTTCTTTTGTTTTACTTTTTTCCCCCTACCTTTTTATGTTAAAATTTTAATTCACTTATTTTCATTCTTTCATTTTTTATTGAAATAAGTGCTTAAGGCTAGGAATTTTCCTCTTTTCATTGCTTTACTGTATCTCAGATTCTGATGTGTAGTGTTTTCATTATCATTATTTTTCAGAAATTCTTTAATTTCTGTTTATATTTCCCTTATCACACAAGAGTTATTTAATAGAAGGCGTTTTAATTTCCAGGTGGAAAGGCCTTTTTGTTTTCGGGTTTCACTTTAAGTTTCTAGTTTTATTACATTGTGACCAGAGGATGTTGTTTGTAACATTTCTGCTTTATCAAACCTACTGATCTTTTATCTGTGCCCTAGAATATGATTGGCTTTTGTGAATGTTCCATTTGCACTTGAGGGGAAGGTATATTCTCTAGTATTAAAGTGTGGTGTTCAATAGATATCCAAAAAGTCTACCTTAGTGATTATTTCATCTAAATCTTTTATATCCTTACTTTTTTTTTGTCCACTTGACCTATCTCATACTGAGAGACTTGTTAAAGTCTCTTCTTATTACTGTGTTTCTAGTTCGTATTGCATTTCCTATAATTTATGTTGTATCTAAGTGGTTGCTGTGTTATATGGTGTATAGAGTCAGACGTAGTATATCTTTATCGTGGAATGTGGCTTTTCACTTTAAGTGCCCTTTGTCTTATTTAATACTCTTTGGCTTGAAGACTTCTTGGTCTGATATCAGGATTTTAACCTGTGCTTTCTTACTGTTTTCATTTGCCTGGCAAATCTTTGCCCATCACTTTATTTGTAGTCCTTATTTTTTTGTGTGTGTGTGAGGAAGATTAGCCCTGAGCTAATATCCATTGCCAATCCTCTTTTTGCTGAGAAACACTGACCCTGGGCTAACATCCATGCCCATCTTCCTCTACTTTATATGGGATGCCGCCACAGCATGGCTTGATAAGTGGTGCGTAGGTCCACACCTGGGATCCAAATCCATGAACCCCAGGCCACCGAAGCAGAGCGCACGAACTTAACCACTACTGGGCCGGCCCCTATTTGTAGTCTTTTTGAGTCAGTGCCGTTTAAGTGTCCCCTTGTATACAGCATACAGTTGAATTTTTTAAAGAGCCAATTTGAAAATCCTTTTCTTTGAATAGGCAAGTTAAATCCCTTCACGTTTATTGACATTACTGTTATGTTTGGTCTAAACTCTTTCGTATTATTACATTATTGTCTTGTGTTATAATTACTGTATGTATGATATTGTATTTACTGTGTTTATTTGGTGTTTCTTCTTTACTTTTTCTTTTTAAAATTCTTTTGCCACTTGAGAAAGTTTGTATTTTTGTTCTGGTGGTTACCTTTGCATTAATAGTTTTTATAGTGCACCTATAAACCCCTTTTTCTCTTACTTAACCTTTTGTTTTTTTTCTGCTTTAAATGGTATCCTTTGACAACCAATGACCATCATCTACTTTCCCCTTTTTCCTCTCTTCTCTTCCCATTTTTAGTTACATCTGTTCTTTGTCACACATATAATAAATATTTATATATTGTTCTTTAATGCCATTACCCCACCTGTGTTTTAGTCTCAACTCTACAATTGAATATTTAGATCTTCACCATCAGTCCTTTTGCAAAGTTTACCGAGTCATCTTTTTTTTGTAATGTTCATCTTTACCTTTGTTTCCAAAAATGAAAAATTTAAAACCTACAGAAGAAAACAAAGGATTTTCACCAGTTGTTAACACTTTGCCACATTTTGGGTGGATGAAGCTTCACCCCCTAGTAGATTCTTCAGAAGGGACCCATGTATACAGTGTTCTGGCACATTCAGAACTGCTTTTATATGGCTTTGAATCTTTTGAAGGAGATCTTGGTTGGATATACAATCCTTGGTTTGTACTTTCTTTCCTTATATTTCTTGAAGACACTCCTCTACTGTTGCTTTGCTTCATATGTTGTTTTTGAATAATCTGATGCCATTCTAATCGCTTGCCTTTGTAAATTATTTCATCTTTTTTGCCTAAGGCCCTGAGGATTTTTTCATAATATTTAAAGTCTTAATATTGGTTTATTAGGATATGTTTCAGAGTTGATCATTCTTAGTCAATTTTCCCTGGTATGAAAAATGTGTAGATTCAGGTCTTTTTTTATTTGTAGGAAACTTTCTTGGATTATAGTTTTAAATAATAGTTCTGTTTCATTGTTTTGATTTTTTTCTTCAGGGACGCCAGTTATGTTCAACCTCCTTTGCCTGTCTTCCATTTCATTCACTTCCTCTCCAACCCTTTATCTTTACCTGTTTTTATTCTCTTGGTTGTTGTCCTGATTTTCTTCAGTGCCTTTATTAAGTTTTCATTACAATCTCTCCTCCCTTGTGTACTTTGTAATTTGCTCTTCATTTCTGATATAATTTTGTCTTTTTCTTCTCTTTCTTTCCTAACTTCAGTCAACTCTCGTTTCATTTCTTCCTGTTTGTTTGCTTGTTTTATTTGTTTCTTGTCCGCTTCCGTCCTTTGGTTTTACATTTCTGATTCAAGGGTGATTTTTCATATCCCCAGATGCTCACTGGAGATTATTTAGTTCAGTTTGCAGTGTTGTGTTACAGTTTCCTTGACTTCATGTTTGTCTGTGGGGTGGGCGAGGGGGGTACTTTTCGTCAGCAGAAAAGATTTTTTTCACCGTTTCCACATTTTATAGTAGTTTTCTATGGATGTGGTCTGCTTTTACCTATTCCTGTTTATTTGGTGGGCAAGATTCCTAGTTTGAGAGTGCCCTCTTTCAGGGAGTTTCTGTTATGGATGGTGGTGGTGTTGCAGTGGGAGGGGGAGGAGGAGGGTTGGCATATGTTGCCTCATTTTGTTTCTGCTGGTCCTAGAATTTTCCCCTCTCTTTTCCTCCTTTCCCTTTACTGCCATGTATCCAGGGGAGACCACCTCTTCTCTCATGTATCTGACTCTCCTCCAGAAACACTGCTTCTCCTAGGCTGCTACTTCTGGTCCCCGCACACTTTCAAGCCCTTACTGGCTATGGACTGTCAAGTTCCGACCTGTGCTTAGTGTCCTGGCGTTTGTTGTTCACTTTCTGGGGGTGAGTTTGTGTGTACTTCCTCTCAGCCCTCTGCTCTCCTCTGCTCCTTTTCAGACTCTTCTCTCCCATTCTCCATACACACTGGCCTGCAATGCTGGCAGGTAGACTGTGGCAGCTCTTTTCGAAAAAAATTTTCTCCCTGCTTACAAATAATTTGAAGGTTGCACTCCTTTCTGTCTTCTAGTGATGCTGAAGGTGTGGAGCCCATGTGGTTTTATTTATTTGTTATCCTTGTTGATTTTACGGTTGTTTTCAGAGGATGAGGGGGACGTTTGGAATTAGGCCACCACCATTGTTCTCCAAACCCAGAAGTCCCTTCTTGGCCTAATCTAAAATTATGAGCACTTTTTGATATCAAAGAAGTTTTTCAACTTTTGTATATGATTTCCAAATTACTGATTTGTGATTTTTTTACTAATTCGTGACTTTTTACTAAGGAGATATTTTCTTCCGTTATTTGACAATGTAACTTTATGAGAGACTTAAGAAGAGAAAAAACTGTGCCCCAAATCAGAGTACCAATTATCATAATAATTAGAGTATTAGTTTTTGATTTCAAGGTGTCTTTAATAAGCTACGTGGCCATTAAAATCAATAATTTTTACTTATTAATCACTTAATTCTATGTAATAAAATATTTCTGTATAAATATTTTCTTGGTGAAAAATTATTACTGAATTTCAGATATGAACAAAGTCAGTTCCTCTTCTATGAATTTTTTTCACATAATACCTTATTAGTAAAGATTCAATCTCTGTCTTTTATAGATAAGAACTTAAAGAACCAAACAGGGAAGCATTCATATTGCAAGATCTCTAAGAACAGGTAGCAATATTTAATATGGAACAAAAGGCTTGTGAATCAAATAATGAAGATCTTTTATCAAGTAGTGGCATCACATCCAATGGAGGTATGTGTTCTCTATAAAACAAGATGGGAAAAAAATTAGAATTAAGCAGTCTCATAATATTCATTCAAGTTGCTGGGGTTTTTTTGTTTTTGTCAGGAAAACCAGCCCTGAGCTAACATCCGATGCCAATCCTCCTCTTTTTCCTGAGGAAGATTGGCCCTGCGCTAAGATCCATGCCCATCTTCCTCCACTTTATGTGGGAGGCCACCACAGCATGGCTTGATAAGTGATGCGTCGGCGCGCGCCCAGGATCCGAACCTGCAAAACCCCCGGCCACCAAAGCAGAGCGTGCACAGTTAACTGCTGTACCACTGGGCTGGCCCCCCAAGTTGTTGTTTTTAAAGATGTTTTGGTTTTAACTGTGCAGGGCACAGACCTTGGTCATGAATGTTTACTATGTTGGTTATAGTTCTACTTTTTGAGGAAGCAATTGTTTAGTCTTTTAAAAATAGCATATCTATTTTTTAGTGTATGTTTACATTACTTTTTTGGTTTAAAAATTGTTTCCATGTTGAGGCACTTCACCACATTCCATGTCTCCCTAATGCCTTCTTTTCCTCGGTCCACTCTAAGCCAGAATTTGTATCATTTTGACTTCTTTTTCCTTACCCACCGCCACATCCAGTCAGGGACTAAGTCCTGCTCTTTCTATTCTCAGAAATGTCTCTTGAATCCATTTTTCCTTCTCTTTTCCCATTCCTACTGTCCTATTTCAGGCCCCCATCACCTCTGACTGAAATTATTTCAATCAAGAGATAGCAGTCAGGAAAACAGACACAGGTAGAATAAGTAGGCAGAAGTTAATACAGGGAATTAGTAACACAGGTGTTGAAATAGCTGAGAAGCCGCACAGGGGATGGATGAGACGACCCAGAGATTAGCAACTGCAGGAAGCTGCTACCAGCCTTTGGGCTAGAAGGACCATGAGAAAGGGAACTGTTCTAAGGGCATAGAAGCAGGAGCTAGAACCACAGAGAGGGCTGCCTAGAGGGAGCTGAAGCCACCAGAACTGCCAAAAGCCCATCTGAGGTGAGAGGGAGCAATACCTTAGCATCTCACCTCCTCCTGCCTTCTGGTCTTTTCCCAGCACCTCCTGTTGTGAACCTACCAGGAAACAAGTTGGGAAGAGAGCCTGGGAAAAGTAGTTCTCTACAACACACAGCAAAATAGGGGAAGGACAGAGAATGGATTTCCTGGCAATCAGGCAAATGCACAGTCCTGACTGCGTTCCCTATCTTCTCTGTCATCTAAAAGTATGCATCCAGAGTTTATTCTCTATTACAGGTCTGTTGTTTTGCTGGTCTGCTTAAAAACCTTTGTTTTAGCAGCCTTATTTTGTAAAAGCTTCTGCTTCTGAGGATGCTCATGCCATCCTAAGATGCCATCGTCACCTCTACCCTACTATACCCATCTCCCCTGCCCACTTCCTCACCTCCTTGCTTATGCTGTATTCCTCATACTCATCACAGGCACTGGCACTTAGCTCACGGGTTGTCTTTCCCTCGTTAGGTACATGATCATCTGATAATATCCTTGTCCTCATGGGTGACCCACCTAAGATCTTAGACTCGCAGCTTCTTGACCTTTATAGTTCTTATCATTTTGACCTTTTCTCTAGCCACCCACTTCCCTATCCTGGGTCTTACTACCAAGAACTGTTGGACTTCTGAAATCCAGCCTCCTGTCTTCTAGCACTCTCACTCTCTTATTCCTGCAACACCTATTTTTCTGCCTCGTGAGGGTAGTGCTTTCAACTATCGGCCCATGTCAAAATCACTTTTTGAGATTTTAAACATTTAAATGGCTTAGATCCACACCTGGAGGTTCTGATTCAATAGGTCTGGAACAGGGCTTGGGCACCACTGGTTTTATTTTGTTTTTTTTTAAAGCTCCCCAGATGATCCAGATTTGCAACAAAGGTTGAGAACAACTGCTCTAGATTCTGCCATTTTCTCCTAAATTACCAATCTCTTCCTATCTTTATTTTCTTTTGTATCATTCATTATTCCAGCCAATCACTTGCCAATATCCTCAACTTCCTTTTTCTCTTATTTTTCTGTTGCATTTTTACTTGAAAACCCCAATCCTTATTAGGCTGACTGCCTTCTCCATTTTTGTACTGGGATGCTGGAAGCTTCTGCTAGAGAAAATACGCAAATGTGGATTTTTCACCAATTTGCCACTTCCAAGTTATAATCTCCCACCTTAGCTGGGTCCTTGATGCTGCTGAGGAATCTTTCTCATAATCTTAGCCAGTTGTCTCTCCAATTTCCCACAATACTTATTTCAAAATTACACCATTCTCAAGTCCCTTACCCCACCACCTCTTTCTTACTCTCTGATAACATCACTTCCTAATTTCCAGAGAAAATAAAGCCATTAGCCTGGTACTCTCTTATCGTCTCATATCCTGCCCCTAAGACCCACCATTTTTCACAATCTATGCCTCTTTCCTTCATAGTTCAATGGAGGAGGCAGCTTCTTAATTTGCTACCCATGCTTTAATTCCCATCCCCACCATCACCACCTCAGCATCCTCAGAGATTTGGCTCCAGCATCTCTGCAGAATCTCTGGCCCCACTCACTCTGATATCTTCAGTCTCTTCCTCTCCATTTGCACTTATCCATCAATATAAACGTGCTAAATCTCTCCCAGCCTAAAAACACTGATGAGTAAATATGACAAACCAAAACAACAAAAAATAAAACCTTTTCCTCAATGCCTTCCTTATCTCTTCTTTCCTTCATAGCTGTGCCTTCCGGAAAACAAGTCTGTATTCACTTTCACGTCTTTACCATCCATTCACTCGGCAAGCTACTGCCTTATGACTTCTGAACCCAGTTATTCCAATGAAATCCAGTGGCCACTATGACTAGGTTTCCCTTTTTTCGCTAAATCCAGTAAACTCTTTCCCTTCAACATTTTATTTTGAATTTTTCCATAATGGTAGAAAAATTGAAAACTAGTATATTGAATACCTTATTTACCCTTCAACTGGATACACTAATTGTCCACATTTTATCATATTTGCTTTATCTCTTTACCTACAATTTATATTTCATTTTGCTGAAGTTGAAGGCATCGTGGTTCTTGCCTCAAAACCTGAACGTACATCTCAGAATAAGGATGATTTTTCTGCATCACCACATTATCGTCTCTAAGAACATTATTATCAATGCAGTATCATCTAATTTGTATTAATATTTAAATTTCCCCAGTTGTCCCCAAAAAACTCTTAGTTAGCTTTTTTAAAAAATGTAATCAAAGATCATGAATTGTATTTGGTTGTTTGGTCTCTTTATTCTCTTTAAAAATATAACCATCAGGGCCGGCCCGGTGGCGCAAGCGGTTAAGTGCGTGCGCTCCGCTGCGGTGGCCCAGGGTTCGCCAGTTCGGATCCCAGGCGCGCACCGATGCACTGCTTGGCAAGCCATGCTGTGGCAGCATCCCATATAAAGTGGAGGAAGATGGGCACAGATGTTAGCCCAGGGCCAGTCTTCCTCAGCAAAAAAAGAGGAGGATTGGTAGATGTTAGCACAGGGCTGATCTCCTCACAAAATAAATAAATAAATAAAAATAAAAAAAAAAAAAAGAAAAGGGCCGGCCCCATGGCTTAGCGGTTAAGTGCGCGCGCTCTGCTGCTGGCGGCCCGGGTTCGGATCCCGGGCGCGCACCAACGCACCGCTTCTCTGGCCATGCTGAGGCCGCGTCCCACATACAGCAACTAGAAGGATGTGCAACTGTGACGTACAACTATCTACTGGGGCTTTGGGGGAAAAATAAATAAATAAATAAAAATAAAATTATAAAAAATATAACCATCCTCTCTCTCTCTCTTCTTTTTTTTTTGTTTTTGTTTCTCATGGCATTTTCTTTGAGAGTTCAGACTAGTTTTATAGAATGTCCTACATTCTAGATTTTTCTGATTGTTTCTCATGTTTAGATTCAGATTAAACTCATTTGGCAAGAGTTTTGCATAGGTGACATTGTATGCTTTTACATCATACTTTAGGGAACACATAATGTCAGATGCCGCTAATTAAAAGTTATATTTTCCCCTTTATAATTAATAAGTAATCTGTGGGATGGCCTTTGAGACCTTGTGAATATCCTAGTACCAAATAACCTTTCATCCAAACCATCTCAATGGTTTTAGCATCAATTGAAGATCCTTCCCTGAATCAGTTATTGTATTGATGATTTTATTAGCTGACGTTCCTCAGGACAGAAAAGCTTTCCTTTTATTATTATTACTATAGATCCATAGATTGTTTTTTTTTTTTTTTTAAAGATTTTATTTATTTTTTTCTCCCCAAAGCCCCAGTAGATAGTTGTATGTCATAGCTGCACATCCTTTTAGTTGCTGTATGTGGGACTCGGCCTCAGGATGGACGGAGAAGTGGTGCCTCGGTGCGCGACCGGGATCCGAACCCGGGCCACCAGCATCGGAGTGCGCGCACTTAACCACCAAGCCACGGGGCCGGCCCCCATAGATTGTTTTTTAATTCAAAGTGCTATAATGCATTGCTGTCACTATTGTTTTTGATGCTCAGTTGTATCAAATTTGGCCAGCCCCTTTAAGGCAACTTCTGTGTCTTTTTAAAACATGACCCCACTTCATTGCTTTCTGGTACCTCAATATGTTCCAGGCTCACACTGTACTTTGCAGGTTCCCCCAGACCTGGAATCAGCCATTTCGCTAAGGAGCCCTGGTTCCTTTTAGTAGGGAATAGTATTTAGAAACCAAGATTTCATGTGCGTATTGCTACTGAAGTGTCACTGTGTCTAGGAGCATTCAGTGTCTAAAGCTTGGAAATAGACTTTTTTGAAATCATAAATTCACACTGATAACTCAAATTCAAATCCAGTACCGTAGAGTTCTTCCTCATCATCCCTCATCCTATATCTGTATCTCCCCTACTGTGAAAACTCTAGTTTCCAAAAACTTCAGTATAATTATTCATTTTCTCTCTTCTACAGAACACACAAAATAATTTCAGAATTATAACAACACTACTATATTAACAACTTACCTACGGTAAAGTTCTCTGAGGCCATACGGTCAGGGTACTGTGTTCCAAAGTTATTTGAAGGAAATATTTTCTCTGTGGGTTTATGTTATCAACTTACTGTACTGTTAGGTTTGTTTCTGTTAGTATTCAATTTCATGTTATTTTTATTTCATTTTATTTTTTCGATATGTATGATATGTATATGGCTCAAAAGTAAAAACTTTATAAAAAGGTATATTCAGTAATCTTGCTGCCATCTCTACCCCTTCTATTCTGTTTCTACTCATTCCTATACCCCGATAGATAACTGTTTTCGCAAGTTTCTGTCTTAGTCTTCCACTGTTTCTTTTTTGCAACATTAAGCAAATGCTATACATACACACACATGTGTACATACACACATACCCTCTTATTTCTCCTTGCTTACAAAGAGGAGGGAAATTGATCTCCGCCATAAAAGAGAGGAGTATCAAAGAATTTGTGGACATATTTTAAAACCACTACATTGCCCTCTGGTCACAAATTATTTACATTTCTCTTACATGCAAAATATATTCACTCTCTCCCAAGAAGGCCTCTAACAGTCTGATCCCATTATAGCATCTGCTCGAAGGCCAGAATCTCTTTATCTAAATTAGATTCAGATTGGATGAAACTCCTCAATTGTAATTCCTTAAATACAGCTCCTTGAGTAGAGTTCCTCTTAATCTGAAGACCTGTGACACCCAGCATACAATGGTGGCAGGCATAGGATAACCACTGTCAACACTACCATTCAGAAAGGGGAAAACAGGAAGCACATGGGTCCATTGCAATTCTGAAATCCAGCTGGGCACAGGTTGACCATTCCTTGATTAGAACTCAGGCCTGGGAATAATTCTCTATGGGTCTTGGCTATATCCTCTGGACTCTTGGGTCTGACTTTGAGTCCTCCTTCGTTTTGTGTGAAAGGTAGCATATGTTTTCAGCTGAGTGGTTTTCTCAGCCTGCTTATAGAAAGGCTTTTTTTCGTCTCACACTATCTCTGTCCCTCAGTCCAAACCAGCAGTGCTTCTTGACTACAATTCTCTAAAATCTTTGTGGGTCTTCTGTGAATCTTACTGTGTTTCACTTCCTTTGTCTTCCTTTAAATATTAGTATTTCCTCAGAGTACTCTTCTTAATCCCATTCTCTTTTCACTCTCTACACTGCCCCTGGATGATCCCATTGACTCCAAGGATTTACTAAAATTCATATCTGATGATTCCCAAATCCTGCTCTCTGAAGCAAAACACGCTCTTGAACTTCAAGTCCATGTACAGTGTTTGCAAATGAAACGTCATTACTTGGATGTTGCTGAAGCTCAAAACCCAAGAGAAATCTTTGACACCTCCCTCTCTCCCACTTACCACATGTATTTCTCAAATCCATGCCCTTGCATCTGTCACCATTGCCTCTGTTCTAGAGCAGACCCTTGCCACTTCTTGCCTGCATTATTGAAAGCTTTCTCCTATTTGGATTCTCTGCCTTCAGTTTTTTCTCCATCCAATGCATTCTCCGCACTGATGCCGGAGAGCCTCTTCAAACCACAGACCTAGTTATATTACCCCCTACTTTCCACTCCATTAATGATTCCCCAGAGCTTTCAAGATGAAATCTAAACTCCTTGGCATGACCACAAGACCCTTCATGATCTGATGTATATTTTCATTCTCGTATCTGGTGATTACTTTCTTTTCAGCTGGAATATGCCATGCTTTCTCAAGCCTCTTCACCAATAATTATGGTGCTCCCACTGCCTGGAATGCCTTTCCTCTTCTGTCCTCCATACTAGTTAATTCTTGCTCATCGATACTTCAGGGTTCATTCAGCTCAAGTGTCACTTGAACATTATCAAATAAAACTACCTCCTCATCCCTAAGCCACCTTTTTACCTTGTGCTCACCTCTCTCAGAGCTCTTACCAATCTTTCTCTTGTTTGTTTTCCCCATGAGACCTTGGGCTCCTCGGAGTTCAATAAGGAATCACCTAGAATAATGTTTGCCACAAAATTATTTAATAAGTTAATTAATTGATCAATTCCTTAATATTTAGGTTCTTCAAGTCCGTTTTTTATGTCGTCTATTCGTGGTACAATAATTGAAAACACATCTTCAGTTGGGACATTGACACAAATTCCTTTTTTCCCTAAATATGAAGTGGAACTTGATTCTCATAGAAAAGTCATCCCTTACCCTGGAAAAGAACACATTGAACGTGTTTTGGAAGAATATTCACATCAAGTCAAAGATTTGCAGAGAAGACTAAATGAAGTGAGTTACATTCCTTCTTCTAGTACTTTATGCCATTTTGGGATGACAGTGGAGCACATTGCCTTAGAATAGAACCTAAACTTCCTGGAAGAAAAACTTAACAATGGATTTATTGGTTAAACTTGTTCATTTGGCCTATGCCTTCTATTTTAGTATTAAAAATTGGGGTGATGAAAAGTCTACATACCTATCTTTCTTTTGTTAATAATTAGTCATAATGCCTTGGTTTCATGGTAAATTTTAATGAAACTTGAATAGTTCAAAATGTTATAATTAATGACACTTGTCTGTAATTATAATTAATAGTTGGTTCAGGCCTGCTCTCCTGCTGTCATAATACCTGATTTTTCTGTACAAAGCAGTGGCAGGAATAGATTTTTAGATGTATATGTATACATGATAGCCACATAGTATATGGAAGTTATTTGCTAAAAATTTTAAGTAGACCTTATGTAGAATCAAGCTGGCTTTGGCCAGCTTTACGATTGCATGTGTCCTGTTTGTCTATAGCATAAAAGTCAAACTTATCATCGGATACAAGGCCCTTCATGATATAACCTCTCCTTGTACATTTTAGCCTCGTCTGCTACCTGTTCCCCATATGTACCCTCCATTCCAGCAATATCAAGCTACTTGCTCTTCCCTGGATGTACCATGCTATTCTAGACCTTCATGCCTTTGCCCGGGCCATTTCCTCTTCTTTACCTTGTCTGCCTGGCAAATTCTCATTATCCATCAAGACTTGGCTCAAGCATTTCCTTCTCCGAAGCCTTTCCTCTAGAGAGCATTAGGTGTGTTCTTCTCTATACAGCCTGTGTGCACTTATTTCTTGTAATATTTAGTGCATTTTATTGTATTCATTAACACATTGTTCTACCTTATCAGATGTGTGAACACTTTGAGGAAAAAACTACAACTTTATTAAGTGCTGAAAATTATATACTATTGGATTATATACAGGGGATACAAAGATGAATAAGATAGGACTCATAAAGAGTCCATAGACTTGAAGGGGAGCTGGTATATAAACAAATAGTGACAATACCTTATGATAAGTACACTAATAAAGATGGATGGATGGACAGACGGACGGATGGATGGATAGATAGATGGATGAAGCACAGAGGTACCAATGAGGGAAAGAAACAGTGTCTTAATTCATTTTCTATGTCCATCCTCTGGCAGAGTATCTGACAGTTGATTGGCTCCCAATGAATATGTAAGTCAGTAAATAAATAACAGGGCTATTTGGGTACTTGTAATATTTAGCATGAACCTCCTATATAACAGATATTGTACTAGGTACTGGATATATAAAGATGGAAAAGATGTGGTCCTTTCCATGTACACATTTACAGTCTTGTGGCTGAGATATTTAAAATAGAAAATGATAGTAACAGTGAGATCTGTGCTACAGTAGAGGTAAGCAATGATGCTAAATCCAATCGATGCTTTATGTTCCTTATCTTACTTGACTTTTCAACATCATTTGACACAGGTGACTATCTTTTTCCTCTTGAAGCACTCTTTTCTCCTAGTTCTTATGGAAACATACTCTCCTGATTTTCCTCAAGCTCATTCTTTTTCAGTTTCTTGTTCCAGCAAAACCCTCCATAGACAGTCATAGTGATTCCCATGACTTCTGTTGCCATTTATACACCAGTGAATGCTCAACTTATATTTCTAGTGCAGACCTCTTATCTTAGCTTCACACCAGTTAGTATACCCACATACCTACTTGATATTTCTACTTAAAATGTTTTTCAGGCTCTATAAACTCAACATTTCCAACTGCATGCATGATCTTTCCCCCAAAACTACTCTTCCTCCAGTATTCCTTCTGACTATATATGGTGCCACCTTTACGTAGTTGTGCAAGGCAAAAACCTGATTCGTTCTTGATACCTCTTCCTCTTCCCTGACATCCACTTTATCACCAGGTCCGTCCAATATACCTCGTATATATTTCTCAAATCTGTTTCCATTTCCACTGTTACCATCTGAAGTTCAGACTACTGTAGTCATTCATCTGGACTATAAGAGGTGAAGGAAAAGGGACTTACCTTATATTGACTATATAAACGTTGTCAACTGCAGAATCAGGTAGTATCCTATTACATTTTCTTTCCTGTGTAGTGTTTTGTTTTTCTGGTGGTTCCTAATTGCCTTTCTTTTTCCTTATATTATTTGCCTTTATCATATCCTCATTGAAAAAAAAAACTGTCATATAGGTTCTATCTCAAATTCTCCTTTGATCCACGACTCTTCAGGAGTCTTCTGTCTTTTTTTCCAGTCTAGATGAGTTTCTCCTTAGTTGTTGTATAACTATTTTCCTGAGACTCCTATCATTGCTTTCCTGGTTGGATCCATGATTTCCAGGATTCACTGTTTCCTGTCTTCCTCTTTCTTGATCTGCTTCTTCATAGAGTCAAAGCACATCATTAGAGACTTAAGAAAGAGTGTATAGGACATACATTTTATGAATCTTGGCATTCTTAGAATGACTTTAGCTGGATAAAAAAATCATATTCTCTCAATCCTTTGAAAATACTATGCTCTTGCATTCAGTAATGCTACTGAGAAGTAGATGTCTGTCTGATTCTTGTTCCTTTATAGATGATATGTTTTTACTTAATTAAGGTTCATCTTTGGAAGCTTTAGAGTTTTCTCTTTATCTCTGAAATTTCACCATAATGTGCTTAGGTGTGGATTTTAGTTTTTTCAGTCACTGTGCTGGGGAGTCAGTGGCTCATTTTGATCTGCAGATTCATGCCCTTCAGCTTTGAGGAATTCAGTTGTGTTTTTTCTTTGATAATTTCTTTCCCTCTGTTTTCTCAGTTCTCTCTTTCTGAAGCTCCTGTTAGTCACATATTATCTCCTAGGTTGAACCTCTAAATCTCTTAGCTTTTCTTTCAAATTTTTTGTCTACTTTTTCTACTTTTGGGGAGCTTTTCTTGACTTCCAACATTTCTATTGCGACTTGTTAGTTTGCAAACATATTTTTAATTTCCACGAATTCTTTCTTCTCCCCTGATCACTTCTTTGGCATAGTATCCTTTCTTACTTTATGGCTGTAATGTCTTTCAGATTTCTCTGCAAATACAAGTTTTAGGAAGTATTCTTCCATTGTTGCAGTAATTTTGTTTTTTGGACCTTTTTTTCTGAGGGTTTGCTTGTTTGTTTAATCTTGGTCTCTGGGTTTTTTTAATAATCTTCCTTCAGTGGCTTTTGGTTTTTTTGTTCATAACTCAAGGATGAACAATGAGAAAGCTGATGGCAAGCTCTCTATTCATGAGCAGAACTAGATGGCTTTGCTTTGGGATGGTTAGATGGGCATCAGTTGTTATGCTGGAAGATGTCTCAGTGCCTGATTTAAGAGATATTAGTGAATTTCTTTGTAGTAGAACACCTTGATTTTTGGGTGATGGTAGTCTGCTGTCAAGTATTTTAAGTGGGTTGGAAGTGGGAGTTGACTTTTCTGGAGAGAATTTCAATCAATTCTCCTGTTTTCATGAATAAATCTTATTCCTGTCTCTATCTTGAGCCAGAAGTCAGATTTGTTTTAGAAACAGTGTTTTGTTTATAAGGTAGAGAATGGATCAAAAGAAGGCAAGCTTGAGAGAATGGGACTAAATTATTCCAGTTATCTAGGTGTGAAATGATTAATTAGGCCCTGAACTATGGTGAAGGGGGAAGGAAGTACACATAAAAGTAAATTAATATATAGTTTTTTGGAAATTATTAGCTATAAGGAAATATGTTCCTCTAGTGAAGACTAATTTGCATGGTATTATTTTCAGAGCAATGAATTGCATGAGAAACAAAAGTTTTACTTACGACAGTCAGTCATTGATTTGCAAACCAAACTTCAAGAGATGCAAATGGAGAGAGATGCCATGACTGACATCAGGTTGGGATTTGTTACCTGAAATAATTTTAAAGTTTGACTCTTTGTAGTATAAGACTACTTGTGTGAATATGAATTTTATCACTATTATTTCTTCTCTTTCATTTATCTCATAGACGAAGGGAGAGTCAGTCCCAGGAGGATTTAAGAAATCAGCTTCAAAATACAATTCATGAACTTGAAGCTGCCAAATGCCTTAAGGAGGACATGCTGAAAGATAGCAACACACAGATAGAGCAGCTAAGAAAGATGATGCTTAGTCATGAGGGAGTGCTTCAAGAAATCCGATCAATCCTAGTTGACTTTGAAGAAGCCTCAGGCAAGAAAGTCTACGAACACGACACCATGTCTTCTCTCCACTTCCGCAACATGAGCTCAGCCATTAGTAAAATCCTAAGAGAATTAGACACAGAGATTTCTTATCTTAAAGGGAGGATATTTCCAGTAAGTGGTGAGAACACTACTTCAATTTCATATTAAAATTCATTAAGAGAATAGTATTAGGTGTATAAATTTTTAAATTCTTGAAAGTAAGCCAAGTTCTCATTTTTGTTCTCTAAAATAACAAGTTACTTCCACAATGGTCTCTCAATAAATAAAGGGAACTAGCTTGGTTTACCTATATAGCTTCATGAGAGTATAACCAAAGTAAAAAATTTCATAAAATGTAGTGATAGAATGTATCTTATTTTAATATTCTATTTGCATCTTTCTAAAGCATTCCTTTAGTTGTAAAATCTCTAAATTTTCCAAGCTTTAGATTTACCAGTCCCTAAATCAACATTTCTTTTTTATAACCAGGTAGAGGATCAGCTTGAAGCACTGAAATCTGAATCACAGAACAAAATAGAACTACTTCTTCAACAACATCAAGATAGGTAGGTTTCTGACTGAAGTACAGTTATGTGCCACATAATGATATTTCAGTCAACAATGAACCACATATACGATGGTGGTCCCATAAGATTAGTACCACATAGCCTAGTGTGTAGTAGGCTATACCATCTAGGTTCATGTAAGTATACTCTATAATGTTCACACAATGAAATGCCTAATGACGCATTTCTCAGAACATATCCTCGTTAAGCAATGCGTGACTGTATAGAAAATCATAGTGAAACTAAACATCATATCTACAGTCCCTTATCAGCAATTCCAAAATCTAAAAAGCTCTGAAACACAGAATTTTTTTTCATAGGTTTGTGGCAAATTCATGTTAAAGAAAAAATTATTCTGGCACTTGTTAAAATGGTAAGGAAGATTTTATTCAAGACTATTGCAATAGGAATTTGCATTAGGGAAGAGAGATCAGGCTCACTTCCCAATACAACCAGGAAAGTGGGGATTTATAGCCAAGGAGGAGGGTGAGGGGGTCAGTGGATGGAAAATCACCAAGAGGAGACATCCTCTTAGGGTGGAGAAATTCTCACTAAACTGACTTAACAGGATTCTTACTAAGCCTGGGCTAGGCAGGCCAAAGTTGGGGAGGTGCAGGAGGAAGGGTGCCAAGGTCAAGGCCTAGAAGAGGGCTCAGAGGAGCCTGACTGAAGCTTGGTCAAGGAGAGAGTCTCAGTCACTCCTTTGTTTGCAAAACCTGATCTGAGCTAATATAAAGCTATTTGTAGTCTTTATGATTTAGTGTGAATATTTAAAAACCTGTTGTTGCATTAGTAATATGTTTGGCTTATAGGGCACTTCCCTGGGGGTGTCATATAATACATAGTACTTGTAATTTATTATCATTGTAAAATAAAAAAAAAGTCTAAATTCCAAAACCTAGCTGGCCTCCAAAGGATTTAAATAAAGGATTCTGGACCTATCTTAGAAACTTCTCATAAAAAGAATAGCGTATTCAAAGCCAAAACAAAATACTGAATTTGAGAGTGTTGAAAATTATTAATTTTTGAAATAATTCATACTCAGGCAAAATCTTGTGTGTCAGATAACAATCATCACATTCTTTTTACAGGATTGAGCAGTTAATAAGTGAACATGAAATTGAAGTAACAGGACTTACCGAGAAAGCTAGCAGTGCTCGAAGCCAAGCCAACAGTATCCAGAGTCAACTGGAAATCATTCAGTATGTGTGTCCCGGTGGTTTGAAATTAATAGTCATTTATCTTCATGTTAGATATATTATTTTAATTAATTTTTCTGTTCTAAGATCTTTTAAAAATTGCTTAATAATTCCACAAGAAAGTAAAACTTTTCTAACATTCAAATGAACAGAAAAGATTATTTAAATGATAATATATGACCATATCAGAAGTTTTATTGCAAATATTTGGACCTGTTGGAATTGGATGTTTTAAATATTGTTCGTATTTCAACTGATAGGATAAATCAAAGACACACACACTATATATGTGTGTGTGAATATATATAAATAAAATGTATATATATGCATATAAATAATTTTATAATTTGAGCTTTTGTGTTGAAACTTTTTATATGGACGTTTTCAATCATACACAAACGTAGAGAGAAAATAGTACAAATGGACTCCTATATACACATCACCCAGCTTCAACACTTGACGACATTTTTGAGGTGAAGCTTTTAGGAAGCAATTTTGGAAAATAAAAAACTTTTGGCTGGGCCAGCCCTGGTGGCCTAGTGGTTAAGTTCGGTGTGCTCCACTTCGGCAGCCTGGGTTTGGTTCCCAGATGCAGACCTACACCACTCGTCTGTCAGTGGCTCACATACAAAATAGAGGAAGATTGCAACAGATGTTAGCTCAGGGTGAATCTTCCACAGCAAAAAAAAAAAAAAAAAAGACTTTTGGCCTAGTAATGCCATACAAAATAGCTAGTGGAAGTATCTAAAAGCTAGAGTACACTTAGGTATCACACTTATTTTTAGTTTCTACTTGCTTTTATTCTCCCTTTAAACCCTTCTTAGAGAACAAGCAAGAAACCAAAATTCAATGTATATGCGTCAACTCAGTGATCTGGAATCTACTGTTTCTCAGCTACGTTCTGAATTAAGGGAAGCCAAAAGGATGTATGAAGACAAGGTGAGCTTCAATTTTGCTGTTCTGCTTCCAGAGACTGTTATACACAGAACCAATTATATACTTTTTAATAGTTTATTTGAAGATGAAGAATCAAAGTAATAATTTCAAACTAAAAGCAGTCAGTAAGATGAAGTAGGAAGATCCCAAATATCTGTATGTTAAATTATGAATAATTTTAATTTAAATTGTTTGCTCAAATTCATTCATTCTTAGAAAAAAAATTTTGCATACTTCAAGTAAGTTTCTCAAAATAAATTTAAAAATAAGACCATTTAAATTATTTTTACAAGGCTTAGCTTTAGGAAATACTTTGGTACCGGTTGGTCTCTCCCTACCACTCAGTACGTGAGGGGCCTTCCTCCTAGCTCTTACTTCAACTCCTAATTATTAATCATTGTGCAGCTAGAAAACTGGATTAACTTCAAGATTAGTCTAAATAAAAAATAATTAGGAAGATAAATCTTCATCTCTCATCACATAATTCCTCTTAAAACTGGATATTAATGAATATTTGATTCTGTTGTTTTTGTTCTCTCACTTTCCATAGCTAAAGAGGAGCTGTTCACTATCATTATCAACCGTTTATCGAGAACTTATGCTTTTGTTAATTTCAAGCATTTATAAAACAGTAGAGACCCTAAAAAACAAGTGAAGAGCTACCATTCAGAGGAGCTTGTGTTCTTTGTTCCTGTGAGAAGAGTGATCGTACAGGCCCATTTGTTGGGACGGTCCCAGTATACACCTGCTATCCCAGTGTCCTGTTTTGTGAAACCACTTTTCATCTCCAAAGTGTCCCAGTTTGGAAGATAAATTCTATATATAGTCATCCTACCTATAAGAGAACTTACAGTTCTAACCATCGCTTTTAGCCGATTTCTCACACCTTAGCTGATTGGGAAGAAATAGAGTATAAGGAAGCTGCCAGATTTTCTTTATAAAGTAACCCAGTTCTGCAGGATAACAGTACAAGAAAAAAGCTTCACATGGGGAGAAGCAGTTGAATATTGCAGCTCTCCTTCTTCCAGACATTTGCCCTCCTTTGGGCCACCCCTCATTTAATTACCACTGTCACTCCTGTGCTGGCCACAGGAGGGGGCAGTTCCTCCTTGGTTTTCTAGTTCAAGCACAGAATCTAAGACCTCAACCTTAATTCCCTGTGGTACAGCTAAAATAAGAATGGAAAATTTAGACATGGCTTTACTAAAGTCTAAACAATAGAGTAACATGAAACTCTATAATCTCAGTTGTGAGATTTAGATCCTCTACAGCAGTGGCTTTCCAACATTTTCGATCACTACCCTCACTAAGAAATAGTTTATTTATGGTCTCGTACACAAATCCAGTTGAAGCAAGTTTCACAAAACACTATTTACCTCCGTTACATATGACACTGGCTATTCTCTGTTCTCTTCAGATGCTGATTTGATGCTCACTAAACTGATTCATGATTCACTGGTGGGTTGCAGTTTGAATAACACTGCCTTACTAAACCTCCTTTCTTAGCTCTTAGCCTAAATCCTTGTGTCAGGGTCATTTCAACCACTGCCACCTATGAACAGCCTTAAGGAACCTTTCAATGCTTAAAGGCTAAACCCAAGCAACAAAAGCCCAGAGAGAAACAGTTGTCCTTTTCTGCTTCTCTGAGGCTTGCTGTTTGTGTTCTAGTGTTTTTTTACTCAGGACAAACTTTTCCTCTGAAGATTGATAGCAGGAATGTCCACCCTATTCTGGGCAGACCAAACCTACACAAAAGGGCTTGATCTCACCCTGCAGGATGGTCATGATTTCAGTGCAGCATAGGGTGGAAGGAGGCTCGAGTCTAGTGGAGGTAGGCACATTGGTAGCCACGAGCTCTGATAATCTGACAGTGAGAGAGGAAATAGGAGAACTATTGTGTTACAGTCCCATACAATAACTAAATAAAATTCAACTCACGTTTGTTTTCTTACATAATTTGAAATTGGTATAGCTTTCCGTTGTAATGTTGCTTGGAAAAATTATCCCTTCATAAGCTATCACCCATTGTTTACTAATTTGCATATGGTCTGATATATAGCATCATGCTGATCAACTCTAAATTTAGGCTTGGTAGGAAATTTTAACAAATACTGAAATATCCATCCGAAGAATACAAAAATAGTTATTGAATTTTTATAAATATTTATCTATTTGGCATTGTAGAAGCATAAGCAGCCAGATGAATGAGTGCAGACTTTTTTATATGAATGTTTTGAGGTCATATAGATAAATGGTACATATATATATGCTATTAGAATCATTATCTTATTTTGCTCTATAGTGGATCACCAAAAATTTTGATAGTCTTAAATAGTCAACATGTAATAGAAGTAAGGGAGGATGTATCAGCTTAATTAATTTTAAGCGAGATCACTGAGATTTATAATACAGCGTATTCAGCCTGTTCAAGTTGGTACGTAGTTATTGGTTAACTAGGTTCTCTTAATAGTAACTCCCTTTATTCAGGGAACACTGAAAGGTGATTATCTTGTCAAATGTAATATAGAGTTGAATATACTCTGGCCTGAAATGGCATTAATTCATGGTGTACCTGAGCAAGCTAGTTAACAAAAGGATTTCGTTTTTGGGTCATGAAAAATTCCATTGTTATAAAATGTTTTTATTGTAATGAGTTGAATATAAAATCTAAAAAACACAAATTCTTCATTTAATTTCTTTCATTTTCATATACTTTGACTTTACATTGCTAAAGCCTATTAAAATTTTAAAATCTATTTTATTTTCTGCTGCTTCAGTGCACATTTTAGTATATACTGTCCAAATAACAAAAAGGAAAAAAAATCAAAGAAAATAATACATAAAAGCTGTAATTAAAAATAAGATTTGTGTGAAAAGAAATTTATAAGAGTGTATTGATATTACACATCAACATGCTTTATGAGAGGCAGTATCAGTATTTTCTCTTGAGGTCATATTCCTTCAGAAAAAAGTTAATTATTTAAAAAAATTGATGACGACAGATCTGAACAACACTTTCCAACTGAAATGCATAAATTTAGAGAAAACTCATTTAGGAGGTCGTTGTTTCTCTTCAGATTAACAAAAGTATTTTCATATTGATGAAAATAGAAATTGTGTTTCAAGGAAAATTTTAGACGTAGCTTTTGTAGCTTACGAAAGCGTTTTACTGTAATGCTTTTTTCTATTCTTCTTTTTCCATTTTAGGAGAACCTCCAGAATTCCCCTTTACGAATTTGGACCAGTAGAAGCTGTCACTATTGGCTCTGTAGATTTGGCTTTACTCTTAACTTTCGCTTTTTGGCAACAAAAATATCTCATGATCTTGTTTATGTGTTAATTTTTCCTACTTTGAAAGCATTTGGGGCTGAATTTCGTACTCAAAAAGTAAAGATTTAGTAGCACTGGCTGGAGCTGTATACTGTGCAGGAAGATTCTGTGCAGACGTCTTTGCATAGTTCTGCCAATGCACCTCGTGTGGACCTGCAGCATTCCTTACTGTCCACTAGCTGTGTCTTTTTGAGCACAGAAAACAAAAGATACAATTTGGTATGATTGGTAATATCTCTAAAATCACTGTCAGATTAGAATGAGATCCCAATACTTATTTGTCCAGTCATCCAAAACAAAAATCCATTTCCAGATGGTGAAAGGGAAAACCAGTGCTGCTATTTAAAAAGAAAAGAAAAAGAAAAAACCTAATATATCTCAGATGTCAGGATTTATTCTGGACATTTTAAAAGGCTTTTCTCTATAGTGTTTTGTACAGCTGTTTGTATCAGCTCAGCTGCTACTTCAATGGTTTTCCCTTTCACTCTCTATCTTTTTGATCCATTAATTAATATAAATATTTTTACTCTAAAAAGTGAAAGGTAAAAGCAGAGCTATAGCAGTTGAGTCAGTACTGACAGCTACAAAACCAATGTGCCTGTGGGGGTCTGGAGGAACTTCTGATACTTTATGAACTAGGACGGAAATATAAGACTTGGCTCTTTTCTTTTTCTTTTCTTTTTTTTCTTTCTTAAATTTTGGTCTCATAGATTTTACCATCAAGTTTATCAAATGGTCATCTAGAATTTAAAAAAAAAATGAAAACAGACATGAAATAGCAAGTCTTAATTTAAGCTTTTAAAGTGCATATACAAATACTTTGCTCAAAGATAGAAATAGTTTTATGCCCAGGCCAGGAGTAGAAAATGTTTGTTTTAGTCATATGATTAACTTTTCAAATCGGAAGTGTTCTTGTTAAATTTATAGCTCAAAATGTGGTTTCTTTGACCATATTTTGTTTCCAAAGATAGGTGGAAAATAGAGAATTTCAGCTTTATTAATACTGTTCTTCTCCCATACAAAAGTATGCGAAGCAGAATTGAAAGGAATTTGAAAGATCATCCAGAATGCTCTTTTCAAATTATAGATGAAAAAAATTGAGACTCAGTGAGGTTATGTGACAGAACCTGGATCAGAACCTAAGGTGTTTGACTCTTAGCCTGATCATATTGCCTCTCTGATCACGTTTGTCTACCCAAAGTAAAAGTTTGTGGGGTTTTTTTCCTAAGTATTCCTAATGTCCTTGGTAAGTCTGTGCTGACTTAGTCTTTCTCAATAATAATAGAGCTGAAGAGATTATATCAACTGATATTATTCATTCATTTTTCTTAGGAAGCTACTTGTGCTACAGATGTTGAATTGTTGGGCTTTTTTCTGTATAGGCCCTCAGAAGAGCACAAGAGTGAAAGTACTTCTTTATACGATTACTAGAATCTATTAACACATTTCTATCGGTAACCTAATGTTTTATGTATATCTAGTTCTTGTGAAATACTTTTTTATATATAACATACAACCAAATACAGAGTCAGTTTTAAAATATATCCAGTATAAATATTAAAATTTATATTCTGATCCCTGTAGGCTGTGATACTACTCTGTAGGTAAATGTGAAACTGTTTGATAGTCCTACATTAATACTTTCTTAAGTCATATATGTATGTGTAGATAAGGAGATATATATAACTTTTATGTGTTCATACTTATTTATCAAAGAGATAGTTGCATATGTGTGTGTGTATATAATATGATTAACAAGTATGTGTTGAATTAATAAATAAAGATCTTAAGTGAACCTAGTCCAGGTAAAAATAAACTAGAGTCATCAAGAAAAACTTAGTTTTCTCATATGTTCTCTAAGAAGGTTTAATCACAGTTCATCATCCAGCTATGAATAAGTTTTATTCTTGACGTCGTAGATTTGGAAGCCTGTTGAATAGATGCCTTAGAAGTAAGAAGGAATATGTAGCATTTATGCAGAAGAGTTCTTATTACTGGAAGTAGATGATGATGGTATTGTAGGTATCGTATTAAAGATCAGGTATTACCTCATAACATTAAGTGTCAACATGTTCTCATTATTTTAATATCTCAGTGTCTAAATTATGAATTTGTGCAGCTCAGCCAAAATCCAAACCAGGAGTCTCCATTATCTGAGATCTTAACCTCTTAGCCCACACTGTACCTACACAGTAAGAGCTGAGGAATGCTATTAATAGTGATGGGCCTTCTGGCATATGTCATGGAAATGCATAGTCACACAGATCAAACAGCTGCCCTGTCTATGAGAGGAAAATACACCTATAACAGTCTTTGAAAATTGGTACTCTTGGGCGAGCCCCAGTGGCCTAGTGTTAAGTTGGGCACACTCCACTTCAGCGGCCCAGGTTCGGTTCCCAGGTGTGGACCTACACCAGTCATCTGTCAGTGGCCATCCTGTGGTGGCGGCACATACGAAAAGAGGAAGATTGTCAGCGGATGTTAACTCAGAGCAAATTTTCCTCAGCAAAAAAAATAAATAAATAAAATTGGTACTCTTATCCCATTTTATAGTTGAAGAAAATGAAGACTGGAATATATAATATGTATATAAATATATTAATGTATTTAATACATGTATATGAATTCACTCATCCTTTCAAAATAGAGTGAATATTTAATAATGTAAAACTAAACTGAAACTTGATATTTCCATTCATTCTTTTATATTCAATACCTTTTATTATTGAACCTCTGATATTCTGAAACAAAATAACTCTTCTAAGTATAATATAGTTCATTTGTGTGGACTCTACAGAATGTTATTTATGCCACATCAAGCTTCCTTAAATATCAAATTACAGAACACATTCTTTGAAGATAAATCTTGAATAGTGTGAGAATGACAGAGATGTATTACAGACAATGCCCACATCTAACAGTATCAAATATTTCATTTTGGCTAATTTCCCTGGCTAAATTCTACATAGATCTTAAGTTTAGAAAACTTTGCAAAACCCATCACAATAAACTTTTATTTTTGACGCCAAAATAATACCATTTGTTTTCCAAAGACTGTATTTATTTTATATTACCCACTGACATGGTCGGACCGTTGGATTTGTGCTTTCCTTTTAGATAGAAGAGCTGGAGAAGCAGTTAGTCCTTGCCAACTCGGAGCTAACTGAAGCACGGACGGAACGTGATCAGTTCAGTCAGGAGTCTGGAAATCTGGATGATCAACTTCAAAAGCTGGTGGTAAGATTATGCTCTAAATAATGCATGAGATTAATTTGGGGAAGTTTTTAACCAAAATATTTCACAAAACTTGTTTCATTTATAAAATTAAAAATTTTACAAAATATTTGTTCATATGTACACAGTAGAATATCCTAGACACTATTCAAGTTTTGCATATAAAATACAATATTCTATACCCATTTTTTTCTTAAGCAGAACTGTTATGGCTTAAAAGTTAGGTGAGGTTGATCTTTAGATAGGCATAGTCTTTCAATTAGATACTGTATTCTGCTAAATCGAAGTAGGGTTGAGTATTCATTTCAAAGCCAAATAACATTCAAAACATATACAAATTATGTACAGTCATGTGCCACATGACATTTTGGTCAACAATGAACCACATATACATCAGTGGTTCCATAAGATTAGTACCATATAGCCTAGGTGTGTAGTAGGCTGTACCGTCTAGGTTTGTGTAAGTGTACTCTAGGATGCTTGCACAGTGAGGAAATTGCCTAATGACGCATTTCTCAGAATGTATCCCCGTTGTTAAGCAACATATGACTGTATCTAGAAAATTTGAATGGAAGTTTAGGTAAAAAATTTTTTAAAAAGAAAGAAAATAGGATTCTGATAATAGTGAACCAGCCTCCGCCCTCCGTTAGAGGTACTACAGGCTGAGAAATTTAGGAAAGGACATGCTTGGTACTGCTTT
This sequence comes from Diceros bicornis minor, assembly GCF_020826845.1. Classification (NCBI taxonomy): domain Eukaryota; kingdom Metazoa; phylum Chordata; class Mammalia; order Perissodactyla; family Rhinocerotidae; genus Diceros; species Diceros bicornis. The sequence continues at coordinate 61,862,647 of NC_080747.1, read as the reverse complement.
GTGTGATATCAGTGGTACAGGAGAATAAATTTCTCTCTTACTACCAAACCCCATTCTAGGGTATAGTGCTCTGTGCTGGTAGACCCATCCTTCATAGGCTCATAAGGGGCTTGATGAGCATGCGCTAAAGGTAGACCTGGCAGCAGTGTGTGAGAAGCTCTAAACCTTGGGATAATCCTTCACTTCTTTCCCTCCTATTGTGTGTTTCCCGATGTCCTCATATCTGATTTGAAAATCTTAGAGATTAAATGTCTCAAAGGTCCTCAAACCTGTCCCCTCCTTTTCATTCTTACCACCACCTTTCGTCCAAGGCCCTCATTACACCTGAAACATGACAGTGTCTCCTTACTAGGGTTCCTAATTCCGGTTTCTCCCTTCTTCAATCCACTGTAAAGTGCTGCCATATTCATCTTTCTAAAATATAACTCTGATGGTGTCACTCTTCGACTCAAACATTACTTTCCCCTAAAGTCTAACACCCTGCCTTTCAAGACTGTTCATGATCTGGCCTCAGCCTGCCTTTCCAGTTCTTTTTCTCTGCATATACCCAGTGCTCCAAGCAAGCCACACATGCCCCTTTCTAGTCCTTTCTTCCTAATCTCTATGTCTCCAAGCTGTTCTCAAGGTCCAGCTCAGATGCCTTCTTGAAGCATTTTGATCTCATTAGTGATTTCTCTCTGCTGTTCCTTATCTCTGTCTCTTTACTGAAAATCCACTTCCAGTTATTTGTATCTGTCTTATCTTTCTCTTTGGGTGATAAGTCATTTGAAGATCTGTGTGTCTTTGTTTCTCAACTCTGTTGAGTTTTTACTAACAGTAAACACTCACTGTGTATTTTTTTAGTGACTGAAGAGGCAGGTAATTCTATTCACAGCCCAACTACTACTCCAATCCCAGAACCAGACACTAGTCTGCCATTTCTGAAGCAGTAAACCAAATCGCTGTTGCTATTCCTTCAAGCTTTTGAGCGTTTCTTTATTACAGGAGTACACTTGATATAAGCATAATGCCTTTGTTAGAAAATTCAAAACTCAAAAACAGGATGACCTTTAAAATCTACTGTATTTTCCTTTTCATTATATGTTATTTGGAGTCTAATCCATTGAGATTTACTTATAATGCTAGAAATTATAAGTAAGAAAAATATTAACTTATTTTTCTAGGAAATAATTGTTCTTAATCGAGCCATTAAAAAGGAATGAGATCCAAAATCAAAGGCTTCTCAAATCACATAAAAACTCCAAAGATGATATAAAGAAAATAAGAATTTTATTTTAATTATTTAATACTAGGGGGGAAAGCATACCTCACTTCTTGTAGGCTGATCTTCATAAAAGAGAGAAGGAGCTGAGTCTGGAGAAGGAGCAGAATAAGCGTCTGTGGGACCGGGACACCGGCAACAGCATCACCATTGACCACTTGCGGCGGGAGCTCGATGACAGGAACATGGAGGTGCAGCGCCTGGAGGCCCTCCTCAAGGCCATGAAGAGCGAGTGTCAGGGCCAGATGGAACGGCAGGTCAGGCAGGACGCGGCCCGGCTTCTCCAAGTGGTCTCTTCTGCGGGGGCAATGCATTTTATGTCTTATTGGTAGAGCTATTTTTTCTTTTTAAACATATGTGGGCCTAAAATAGCTCTAAAATAGTGCCATGGATTCTATGAACAAGTTATAAAAACCTGTTATTTATTTCATATTTTTGACCACTTATTAAAGATGTTAAGCTTTGTCTCATTTTTGTACACTGTTGAGTAGTGAAACTCCCATCCATTTGCCTTTTCATTTTCACCTAGAAATTGGTAACATAATAATTATTTCAGAAGAGCATCAAACCATAAGGAAATCTGAGGAACAGCAGGGTGGAAGGTTTCTAACATATTGTGTTTTGTTTCTCCCCCAAAAGAGACTGTCCCCTCCTTTTCCCCCAAACTGAGGGAGACTGATATATACACAGGATGGGGGCACTCCAGTTCAGTGCACCAGTAGTCAAGTGTGGAATGCTTTATTAACAGCAGTGTACCTTCATACTGGAAGGACGTGGCTCCAATGCCAGTTATTGCCACAGAGACATAAAAAGCATCCCACAAAAGAGTAAGCTTCCCGAAATGTGAAAGCAAACCGGAGGGATCAGTCTTGGCTTAGACCCAGGCAAAGCCATTTTCTTATTCTCTGGCCCAACATGGGCAGGAAGAAAGATGAAAGGAGTGACTAGAAGTTAGGATCTTACTCTTTTCCAAACAAGGACCAGAGAATGTAAATGTATGTTGGATAAAAACCATTATTCACTTTTCCCTCAGAGGTAGAATTAAGGGGCAGGTTGGAAGGAAATAGAAGACAGTTACCTTCAGTCCTTCCACACTTGGCCCTATAGCTAGTGTTGTCCTAATTTAAATTGGTGCAGAAAACATCCTCAGAGGAAGCTTCCCAAGCCCCCCACCCTAGAAAACCATTCTGGAGGAGCATTATTATTTAAGGTATCTCCACCTTGGTCTAATTAACACGTTGGTCTATCGTCTTTATGGAGTTTTGTCAGCAAACTGATTTGAGTTAGTTTAAATAGATATTATCTGAGTCATGATTTCATATTTTTGAGCTAACTTGTTATATCTCTTGAGGTTACCTCTACCTGTCTGCCCAAATCCACAAAATTCTGTCTTCTTTAACAATCAGATGGCAGCAATTCAGGGAAAGAATGAAAGTCTAGAAAAAGTGTCCTCCCTGACTGCTCAGCTTGAATCCACCAAAGAGATGCTCCGCAAAGTAGTAGAAGAGTTGACAGCCAAGAAAATGACCCTGGAGAGCTCAGAGAGGACTGTATCGGACCTGACAGCTTCCCTCCAGGAAAAAGAGAGAGCCATCGAGGCTACCAATGCAGAAATCACAAAGCTCCGCGCCCGGGTGGACTTGAAGTTGCAGGAGCTGCAGCACTTGAAAAATGAAGGGGATCACCTCAGAAACGTGCAGACGGAATGTGAGGCCCTCAAGCTACAGATGGCAGAAAAGGACAAGGTGATCGAGATTTTGCGACAACAGATTGAAAACATGACACAGTTGGTAGGCCAGCATGGACGGACGGCTGGTGCGATGCAAGTAGAAAAAGCTCAGCTCGAGAAAGAGATTAATGATAGGAGACTGGAACTACAGGAATTTAAGGTCTGTAGAGTTTTTTGGTGGTTTAACTTTTGAAATATCTTTTTCCCCATAAGTAAGTATGAAGGTCTGTAGAGTTTTTTGGTGGTTTAACTTTTGAAATATCTTTTTCCCCATAAGTAAGTATGACCTAATTTACTGAAAAGGGGTTCTCTAAAGAGGATCTGTGGACGCACTGAAATTGTGCATATGTGTGTTTTTGTGAGAAATGATCCATACTTTTATTAGATTCCAAAAGGAGTGGCCCCAGAATGGTTCAGAACTATCCATATGAAAGAGAAAAAGTCAGAAACCCCAGCTTCTTCGGGAAGCCTTTCTTGATGCCAGTTTGAAGTATTTTCTCTCTTTTCAGACACACCTAAATTTGAACCCCGTCTCTCACCACTCAATAACTGTAAAACACTGGACTGTTTTGCTGAATCTTGACTCCTATGTCTGTAAAACAAAACGAAATCAAAGAACAAACAAAACAAAAATTCCCCAGTAACCTTATTGGGTTACTTGAGGCTTAAATGAGAAAATATATATCAAGGGCTTAGCCTAGATCCTGGCCCGTAGAAGATGTTTAGAAAATATTAGTTCCCTTCCCCCGTTCCATTCTTTGTCTGACCCTTATCACACTTTATTTGTACCTGTTGTAACCTGGATCACATTCTATATTGCACTGTGTGTGTTTATATAGCAGTGTCTCCTCTCCCCTGTAAGACTGCAGACTTCTCAAGCAGGGCACACATCTTATTCATCTTTATCCCCCTGCCCCACATCTTTGTGCCTTGCACCCAGCAGATATTTATCAAAATTTAAAATGATTGAATGAGTTTTTTAAAAATTTGATTTCCTAAGCTCTGTGTCACCTGTATCTTTGCCTTGGTGTCTAATAAGAGACAAATCACCTGTAATTTGTTTTTATTCTTTCAGTATTATTGAGATGTAATTGACACACAGCACTGTATACATTTAAGGTATACAACATAGTGACTTGACTTACAAATATTGCGCAGTGATTATCACAATTAAGTTAACATCCATCATCTCACATAGATTAAAAAAAAAAAGTTTTTTTCCTTGTGATGAGAACTTTTAGGATCTACTCTCTTAGCAGCCTTCAGATATACCATATAGCAGTGTTAACTCTAGTCACCTTGCTGTACATTTCATCCCTAGTACTTATTTACCTGATAACTGGAAATTTATCTTTTGACCACCTGCTTCCAATTCCCCCTCCATCCCACGCCTCTGGTAACCACAAATCTCACATAAATTTAAGATGCCTGAGTTTCCTCATTCTAAAAATAGGGCCAACGATAGATTATTATCTATCTTATGGAGATATACAAGTTCATTGCATAAAGAACTAGAATTTTCTGGTGCTTAAGTTTTTTACTTGATTATATCCTAAGAACTTTTTTTTAATGGCCAAACTCACCATGAAAGAGACTTTTAAAGGCTTCTCAATGGCCAATCCTTACAATGAAAACTTTAGAATAGGTTTGCAGAACATGTTAGAGGAGAAAAGATGATTGGTCCACCTTCTTGTTAAAGAAAAAAGATGGATTTCTAGTATTGTTAAGAGTACAAACAAATGGGAAAATCCTATTGAGTCTTATACTCTAAAAATTAAATCAATTTAATCTTCATAAAAACCTTATGAGGTGGCACATTATTATCCCATTCTACAAATGAGGAAATTGAGACTTGGAGACATTAAATCACTTGCCTTAAAGCCACGCTACCTTGAGTTTGAATCTAGGCAGTATATGAGAAAATGTTATAGTGCAGTGGCTCTGATCACCTGAGAACCAGAAGTTTTCAATCCCCTGGACTGAGAACAAGAATCACCTGGAGGGCTTGTTAAACCAGACTGCTGGGCTCCACCCCCAGAGTTTCTACTTCAGTAGGTCTAGAATGGGGCCTGAAACTCAGTGTTTCTAAACAAATTTCCATATAATGCTGGTCTAGAGAGCACACGTGAAGTTCTAGTATTAGAGTACCTCAGAGCAGTGTGGATTACTGATGAGAGTGGCCAATGAAGACTTCAGTGAAGAGTGGGAATTTGAAATGGGTAAAAACTAGGCAAAGAGAAGGAAGAAAGGCATTCCTAGCAAGGGGAAGAAGCTCAGTCTATACTTTATCATAGAGGTGGTGTGGGAGCCGTTAAAGGTTTTGGGTAGAGAAGAGGAGGTGACATGAAAAAGGCAATGTTGAGGGTAGGTTAATCAGGCAGAGTTTGGATAAAGATAGATTGGAGAGAGCAGAAACTAATGTTCAATTCCCAAATATGGAGCTGGAGCAGCTCCAGGGAAGGATTTCCTAGATGAGAAGAGCTTCACAGGGACACAAAAAATATAAGTTAAAAACTCATTATTATTATTGTTATTATTATTATTATAAGAGCTTTGATGCCACTTCCACTTCCCTCCACAATCCAGTGAGGGAGAAAGGAGGGGAATCCTAACCCTAGAAGATATGGTTTCTCTCCTCTCTTAAAGTTGAGCCCTGCTCACCCTGACAGCAGAGAAGCGCTTTCTCCCAATAACTGCAGGTCCTCAAAGCTGAATCCTTTCTTAGAAGGATAAGAAAGGACTGAGTGTCCATCAGCTGGTCCCACGAGGTGGGACGAGAGTAGCACAGGCCCAGTACATGTTGTGATGCCTCAGGCTGTCTCGGGTAAAGCCCTTCCCCTGCCTTGCCTCATGAGGCCAGCTGGATCCAGTGTGACAATTACCGGGAGTGGCTGGGCAAGCAGGGATCAGATAGCCTTGTTTAGGACATTTACTGCCCAAGCCCATCACAGGTGGGCAGTGAGCCAAGCCTGCAGCTCTCCACCAATCCTGTTTGAAACAGCTGAAAGCTTGTTATATGTTTACATTTTAAATATAGCATTGGCCTGTACATTTAAACTGCCATTATATAGTCAAACTGTATTAGCTAGTATTATATTTAAAGCCAATAGGCCTTAATTTCAGGGGACAATCTGATGACCAAAAAAGTAAGTTTCTTTTCAAATGGTATTTGCTTGGAAGGATCTAGGCCAGCTCTGTCCACTAGAAATATAATGTGAGCCACATATGTAAATTTAAAATTTCTATTAGACACATAAAAAGAAACAGATAAAATTAATAACATTTTATTTAACTCGATATATCCAAAATATGGTGATATTTTTATATTGCAATCAATATAACAAATTGAGAATTTTACATTCTTTTTATAGAAAGTCTTTGAAATCTGGTGTGGTTTACACTTAACAGCACATCTCCACTTAGATTAGCCACATTTCAAGTGCTCAATAGTCACATGTGGCTAGTGGCTTTGTATTAGACAGTGCAGAGCTAGGTCCTGGGAAGAGAAAGGTTCATCCTGGGAAGCCTTACCAACACAAATAGAGGTGATTGTAGGAATCCACATGTGAGGTAATGATAATCCAAATTGGAGGTTGGGAAGGACTTCGTGAATAGTTGAAAAGAAGGAGGAAGGGGGAAGAGGAAGTCATAGGAGACTTTGAAGTGTCAAACTTAGGTGGCTGGAGACTTGGAATAAGGTAGCACCTGTAACAGAAGAATTAGGAAAAAGTCAAGAGGAAGAGCCCACTGTGAGGAAGGAATAGGAGTGGTTTGGTCAGAGTTTGCAGAAGCATACCAAGCTGGGAATTTCTGAGTCAGTTGGAGATGCAAAATCAGTTTACATGTTCATATTCCCTGCTCAATTCAAAGGACCAGATCCAGCTACCACCGTGCTCACTTGCTCTCGCAGTTGCCTTCTCATTGGTCTCCCTGCTTCCACTTGTACCTCCACCCCCACCACTGTTTATGCTTCACACAGGAGCCAGAGTTGTAGTTTTAAAACATTACATCACTCCCATGCTCAAAACTGTTCAGTGGCTTCTTATCTCACTCAGAGGGAACTCTCACATCCTTAAGACGTTGCCTCTAAGGCCAGTCTTGCCCATGGATCCCAGTCTGACTTCGTTTCCCACTACTTCCCCCAAGACTCACTCCACCCCAGTGTAGAGGAGGAGAAATCCTTTTCCCTCTATCTTTCTAAATTCTCAGTTGGGGCTCCGTAAACAAGACAAATTAGCCAGAGAAAAACAAACAGAAGTTTATTAACATGTATGTCTCATATACACTTGGGAGAAACCCAGAAAAATGAATAACTTAGAGAGGTGGCTTCGAATTCAGGCTTAAGTACCATCTTTAGCTAATACAAAGAAGAGTATGGGGGAGGCAAGTCATGGGAAGTTGACCACTAAAATGGTGGTTAACAAGGATGAGATCCGTTATGCAGATTTAAGTCAGTGCCTTCTCCATTGATAAGATTTTCTTGTGATTTAGTCATCCTTCTCTTCCTGGTTCAGAGAGGGAGACACCCTTACCAATGGAGATTTCTTTTATAAATGTAAATTTCCCTCAAAGGGTAACTTCCAGTCTCTTTTCAGAGCTTCTCCTGTGTGTGCTTTTTCTCAAAATAATCCTTATACCAAAGAGGCATATTTGGGGGTGGCATATTCTGGTTTCCTCCACCAGCATTCTGATGGCCTTACTATTCCTACAACAGGTTACCTATGCCTAGAGCTGTCCCTCAGCCTGTCACATGGCTTGCTCCTTCACCTTTTTGAGGTTTCTGCTGATCCAAGACCTTTCCTGACCAACTGTGTCAGGGACCCCAGGACCACCCCAGGTTCAGTCATTCGCTAGGAGGACTCACAGGACTCAGCATATAGTCATGCTCCTGGACACACTTTATTACAAGAAAGGATATAAAACAAATCAGCAAAGGGAAGAGGTGCATGGAGGAAACCAGGCCCAGGCTTCTGGAAGTCATCTCCTACAGTCCCACAGGATGGGCTGAATTCCCCCAGCAGCGAGTTATGACAACACATGTCAAGTGTTGCCAACCAGGGAAGTTCATTAGAGACTCAGTGCCCAGGGTTTTTGTATTGGGGGCTGGTCACATAGGCCCTCGTAGCCTGGCGGATGAATACAGTCTTCCAGAAGGAAAGCAGGTGTTCAGCATAAATCATTTTGTTTGCAGAAACAGTTTAGGCACAGTGAGCCACTCTTATCAGTTAGAGTGGTGGGAATCCTCCCAGAATCCAAGTTCCCAGACACCAGCCAAGGGCCAACCTGGTTAGCAGGCTTTAATAAGGAAGGCAGTCAGGCTCTCTTCTCCATACAGTTGCCCTCCAAATCTGCGGGTTCCACATCCGCGGATTCAACCAACCGTGGATTTTGTCCTGTGCTTACCAGTCCCCCACGATACTGGGAGACAACTGTACCAGCTTATCTCAAGTAGCAGCCTTTCCCATGCATTCCTTCTCTACCCCTCACCTTCTTTTATTCTTTTCTTGTCACTTATCATTACCTCACTATTAAATATTTGTTGTTGTTTGTCTCCTCTCACTAGAATGTAAGCCCCGTGAGGACAAGGACATTGTTTTGTTTACTGCTCTGTTTGGCCAGGACAGGGTAAGGCGAGTGAGGCGTAGGGCGGGAAACTCCTACTAAGGAGGCACTCACCTAGGGCCGCATCTGCTCACCCTTGTACCTGCCCTGCTATGCCATCCCCAATGTGTAAAATAGTGCCTGGCACAAAGGAAATGCTCAATACATCTTTTTTTGAATGAATGAATGTATGGAATAGGAATAATGAAGGATTGTGGCAAGTGATACTGGGAATTGACATCTAAGGTTAAAAGAAAGGTCAAATATTCCTTTTGTTTTCCCACTTAGTATTGATGCTTTCTAATAAAATACAAATTTAATATCCTGGGAAATAGTGAAAAGATATTAAATATAGATAGGATACTCATATGATACCTAATATAACTGTATATGTACATATTTTTTGTTTCTTACTCTATCCTTTGTATTTATCCCTATATTTAGATTTTAAAAGATAAAAAAGATGCAAAGATACGAGAGCTCGAGGCCAGAGTGAGTGACCTGGAGCTGGAAAAGGTGAAGCTGGTGAATGCAGGCTCTGAGCGGCTCCGTGCAGTGAAGGACATCAAACAAGAGAGAGATCAGTTATTAAATGAGGTGAAAACCAGTAGGAATGAGTTAAACAGTCTTACAGGTATGTTACTTCAGTTTAAATTCTGCTAAAAAATAAGAGTCCTATCAGTGAAGTCCAATGTGGATACTAGGACTGTTGTAAAAGAATGGTTCCTCGTCCCACGTTACAAACATGGATAGTTGTGCTGCCCCAATGGAGTATTTCGGCGCCTGAAATCCTGATACTTCTCCTTGAAGAGCTTCCATATCTTGCACTTATTAACCGTTAACGTTAATTAGCCCTCCGAGTCCACTGAGTTTCTAAGAGAAGGATGAGGAAAGTAGAAACCTCGAGTGCTTTGAGTCAAATAGCTGTTTAGAGGTTTAATAATGAAGCAACACGTGAAACAGCCTTATACAAATTTCTTGAAGGAAAACTCCAAGGCCTTAGCTTTAAAAATGAAACACTTCTAGTTCACGATTAGTATGGTACAGGTATCATTTACTTCACACACACACAAAGTCGGTAATTCCTGAGTGTGTACTATGCCAGATCCTGAGGTAGAACCTAGAAACACAACAGTGAGGCTCCTAGCTAGTTGGGTGCCAGTCCTGTGGGGTGGGTTACGGTACAGTGGGTGAGGCACGGTGGACCTGTGCTGAGTGCAGATGTGGGAGAGGGTAAAGCATCAGCCTCCGTTAGGAGGTGACATCTGTACTAGTTTGAAGGAGGAAAAGGAATTAGGCAGGTGAAAAGTGGTAGAAGGGCAATCCAGGCAGAGAACATTATGGGCAAACGCATGAAGGCGTGAAGTAACATAATCTGACCTCAGAAATATTTGTTGGAGTGAAAGTGCAAAGAAAGGAGGACTAAGAAATGAAGCAAAATAGATAGGCACAGCCAGACAATGAGCAGCCAGCAAAAGACATTAAATAAGAGATTGTTGTCATCAAATTTACATTTCAGAAGCACAGTGTCGGCAGGTAAATAGAGAAAGACTAACAGGACAGACGCCAACGAGTTAAGGAGGATTTTGCAGGGATCCCAGGGAAATCTGATGAGAGCCTGAACTAAGGCATTGACAGTGGGAATGAGAGGAAAGGGAAGAATTAAGAATGTTTTTGGAGATGAAATCAATAGTACTTAGAGGTTGGAGGGGTTGTGTATGCTTTTCGGGTTTTAAGTTTGCAATACTGGGAGAGCAATGATAACAGCTGAGAGAGAAAAACCAGAAGGAGGGGTAGGCTTGAGGGTGGGAGGGTTGGAGGGTTAGATGTAGTCAGTATGAGACAGTTGGTTTGGGTGACACTAGGACATCCACTTGGAAATGTCTGCATAGACACAGTTCAGCAAAGAGGTCTTGGCTCTCTTTGTCCCCGTTATATGTAAATCTATCTAGCACTTATAAATATAAATAAATAGATATTTGAATAAGTTTGTGTGTGTGTGTGTGGGTATTCTTGTATATGAATGATGAATGTGTGCCAGGTGTTTTGATAGTTACTGGAGATAAAAAGATAAGGCATGTGGCAGCCTCAGGTTACTTATTGTGTGGCGGAGATTCATCTGCCTATAGATGGTGGTTAAATCAGTTGTAGTGGATATGATCATCCAAGAAGAAGGTTTAAGATGCAAGCCAATTACAGTGGTTGGGAAAAAGCAGTGAATAATAAGTGGGTAGAGAAGGATAATCCACCCAAGCAGATTAAAAATAAAAAGTCAGGTCCCTGGAAATGTATATGTACATCTAATTTCTGTTAACAAATGACAGTGTAACTAAATGCAGTCTCTTCCAGCTCTAAAATTCTGTGATTGTTAATTACAAATAAAATATACTTCATAACAATGGGAGAGAAAAATGTAACCATCTGTTATTGATTATCATGTTGTACAGAGGACTATGAGGTCTTAAAAAGGAATTTTCGAAACAAAAGTGAAGAAATGGAAACTACTACAAATAAGCTGAAAATGCAATTAAAGTCTGCACAGGCTGAATTAGAACAAACAAGAAATACATTAAAGTCAATGGAAGGATCTGATGGTCATGGTATGCTTTATTAGATTTTCCTTCTGTTTTTTTTTTTTTTTTTTTTTTTTTTTGTGAGGAGGTCAGCCCTGTGCTAACATCCGCCAATCCTCCTCTTTTTTTTTTTTTTTTGCTGAGATAGACGGCCCTGGGCTAACATCTGTGCCCATCTTCCTCCACTTTATATGGGACGCCGCCACAGCATGGCTTGCCAAGCAGTGCGTCGGTGCGCGCCCGGGATCTGAACCAGCGAACCCCGGGCCGCCGCAGCGGAGCGCGCGCACTTAACCGCTTGCGCCACCGGGCCGGCCCCTCCTTCTGTTTTTAATTCCATTGGTTTAGGTTTATTAAAACACAGACCTGGATACATTGCATGTCACCTCTTCACAGTGCCACGTGGTGTGAAATACAGCAATAGGTATCAATGATGGGTGTGATATAGCAGTAGTTCCACTAAATACAAGTTACTTCCATTCAACCCCTTATTTTTCACATGTTCATTATCTACATAAACTATGTGTCTATGGCTAATTGTCAGTTCCTGATTCCTTCTCAGAGATAAAGATGGGACGGAGCCCTGGGAAGTGAACTGCCAGGATGAGGGGTCCTTCTCACCACTTAGACCTGTTCCCTTTTTACCTTGCTACTCGTATCAATTCAGAGAGAGAGGGTTATTTGCTGTTTCATATTATTCATATCGTTGTTGATATAGCTGTATTAGCTGACTATAAGAATAAATATCTAAGTAAAGCCTACATTTTTCTATTGCTCAGTTTTTTTTTAATCTCAAAGATTTATTTTTGTGCTGGACTCAGCAGCACATATACCAAAATTGGAACTGTATAGAGAGAATTATCATGGCCCCTGCACAAAGATGGTATGCAAATTCTTGAAGCATTTCATATTTTCTGTGGTCCTCAAAGGTTCAGCTCTTTCTTTGCTGGTTAACTTAACCAAGAAAATGGTGGGGTTTGGAGATGACACTCAAGAGGCCCATTTGGATTACCCCACTACCACCACCAGACAGAGTCCCTTCCTCAGTGCCCTCCAGGCATTCCACAACTGCCCCAGTCACATGACAATTATTAAATTAACCAGGTAATCCTGTATTTGCATTGAATGCTTATTTTCATTGATTAAAATCATCTTAAAATAAAAAGATTTAAGAAATTACCTTTGAAGGCCAATCATGATCTACTTAATCAGACCAGAATTCTTCAGAGTGGTGAGCAAATGATGTCAGACTTTTGATCTATTAATAAATCAATGTACTGTGCTTGTATATTACTCTTGTCTTTGACAGTTTAGCTGTAGGAACTATATCTCGTTAGCAAGAAATCAGACCTTTCATCCTCTCCAATAGTTTGTTTTTAAAGAATGGTACATTTTCTTTTTTCTTTTTAACCTCTAAGCTATAGCTGGACCTGACTCAAAGCAGTGGCATTTTCAAACCTCTTTCCTCAGCTAACTATGAGAAGCATATGGTCCCTGACTTTGAATTTCCAAGCAAGGATGAGCTTCATGTGTCTTTTCAATGGCCTGCCATGTCTTAAGTATTTAGTGCCTACTACCTGTCTAGAACATTCTCATCCTGTCACCAGTTTTACTAAAATGATCACATATATGCTCATGCTACCAATTTGACTGTTGAAACAGTAATGAGTTCCAAGCACATGACTATGACCATGAGAATCAAAATTGAATGGTTTGTGATATCACTGGAATCTTTAAAAAGATCACTAATAATAGGTGTCTTGTGGTTTCTAGAAAAATTATTTTAGTAAAAATACTATATACATTTTTCATTATATGGCTATATATTTTTATGTATATATTTTCTACGTGTAAGTATGAATTTGATCAGTATTATTTATTACCATTGAAATATGGCAAATTATGATGGTCAACGAAATAAATTCTAATAGCAAAGAAGTCACAAAACATCATCATTTATATATATTTCTTAGCTCAAAATCTGAGCTCAAAATCTCTGAGTAGTTGCTGAAAATTGTTATGTCACAAAATTGTGAAATATGAAGACCTTTTTCAGTGATCACTGCCTTGAAACTGTCCAGGTGCCTAGGAGAATCTTACTTGTCACCTTCTCATAATGTTTAACCATCAAATGATAGTAGCCTCTCAAAATTTAGAAACTTTAAAAACTAAAGCACAGTTTACTTCCTTTTTTTTTTCCAGCTATGAAAGTGGCAATGGGGATGCAAAAGCAAATCACAGCTAAAAGAGGTCAGATAGATGCCCTTCAGAGCAAGATACAATTTTTGGAAGAGGCAATGACAAATGCAAATAAGGTGGGTCCCTGGCCCTGGAGTGTGGGAAGCTAATATGTTCATTCATTAATACACTACAAGACAGAATAAGACGTAGCAGAGATAACAGAGTACAATGGAGAAAAGACAAGAGGTTATTTCTGACTGAGAGAATGAGGGTAAAGTTCCTGAAGGAACATTCAAGCAGGATCTCGAAAGAGTTAGTATTTTAAGTACAGGAAACGAGCAAAAGGACATTCGTGGTAGAGACAGGGAATGATTATAAATTAAGCACATTTAGTTCTGCTATAAGGTGACATATATATTCCTAAAATCACTGTGCTAATCAAAATTGTGCAATGAAAACCACAGGACTTATGAGAATTGGAGCTCCACACTGACACATTTCATCAGTGACACCAAAAAAATAGCAACCTAATGAAAATGGTAGCACACTTTTACACATGTTAAATGGTTAAGAAATACATAAATACTACAATAAGTAAGGTTCTTTATCTTAAAAAAGACCTGAAGTTTGCCTTTGGGTGTGTGCATCGAAGGGTTGCAGCTTGTGAGTTATTGTGAAGGATTAGAAGGTGTGTTTTCTGTAACACTAGATGTGCATGGATGTGGCTCACAACACAAGGTAAACTGAGGTAGTTGACAGATAGTTGTTTGATGAGTGTGCACTTGTGCTTTGTGTGTATTCCTCTGCAGCTCTGTTTAGCTGGTGCAGTTTTCTCTGTTAACCTAGTATTTCTCATAAATGAAGCTGCACTTAAGTAACTGTGAAATTTGTGTTATGCTCGAATATTCCCTGATATATCAATCACTTTGGGACAAATTTGCATTTTCAGAAGAAGAATTAGAACTGACTATAATGGAGGTGAGAAAGTAAAGAGCTTAAGTAGAAAATAAGTGCAACTAAAGTAATTGCTTTCCTCATACCCAAATGAGCTGCTGAAATACTTTTTTAGAAGGAGGCTAAATATTAGCAATATGTACATACGTTTGTGCATACATCATATGGACTTATTCCTTTTTTTTTGCACTTTCCCTTTCTTTTCTCCCCTCCTTTTCTCTCATCCTAAATTTGTTTTTTTCTTTTTCTTCTTCCATTATTTGCCTATTTGGAACCTAGAGCAGTACTTTTCCTCGTCCTCCCTGAGGGTACTTGGGGCGTTGAGAAGTTTCTGCCTGCCGTCATCAGAGATGCCTGCCCCCCTGAAGGAAGGCATTCATCAAAACTTAATGACATTCCCTTCAAACAGGAAGGAGGCAGCTTGTAAAATTAATCCCTCTTTCTTTCTGAAGCTTTTCTGCCTAACTAATCAGAAAAGGAAAAATTGTTTGCATCCAAAATGTGTGTTATAGTTACAGTACCTTCCCCCTTGTTTACATTAAAGATTTTCTCTGTGAGAAAACTATATATTTAAAGAAATATAGAGTCAATAAGTTGAGGTCTATTTTAACTTGACTACTATGCATTTCTTTTTGTCTACCTAATCTATGATGTTTTTTAAAGGAAGGAACTAATTTTAATGAAATTTTGTTGAATACCAAAGACTCTCTGTAAGTATATCAGTAAGTTCATTCTCATCACTGGACCGTTAAGTGACTTGAGGGCAGGAACTGTGTGTCCCATTTCTTTTTATGTTGGGAGGTCTGCAGTAGGCATTTGTGAAATAAATATTCAACCTTGAAACAAAATAGAAACCCATAAAGCTTTCAAATAAATGCATCTTTAAATCTCTTCTGTCATTTTAAACTTCTCAGTAAAATTTAGTGTACGATTACTCAATCTCAATTCGTCATAACATTGTCTCTTTTTATGACAAGATAGTTATTACATATTTTTTAGGTTTCATCAAAGATTTATTAAGCCTGGAAAGAAGTAATAATACTAGTAGTGATAAAAATGAGTACAAGGTAACATAATTCTAGCAGCTCCCAATTCCAACTCAAAGCAATTAAATGGCATATGACTTAAACTGTAGTTCAGATCTTTATATAATTGTTTTATATTTCCATCACATCTCAGCATATTATTTCTGATATTTTCTTCTCTATAATTGTAGGAAAAGCATTTTCTAAAAGAAGAGAAGAATAAATTAAGCCAAGAATTGAGTACTGTTGCAACAGAAAAAAACAAGATGGCCGGAGAACTAGAAGTCCTGAGATCTCAGGAACGCCGTTTGAAAGAAAAAGTTGCAAATATGGAAGTTGCTCTTGATAAGGTAGTTATTAACTAAATATATAAAGTAGCTATCAACTAAATAGTTATTAACTGGGTAGAATTGTTCTTTATGAAAGCTTCACGTTGATAGGAACAAAATCTGTCAAATTGTATTGCATCCCAATCACCTCGCGCGAGGAAAAACTACGTCCTATAGAGAAGGCTCTTCTGAGCTTTAAAAACAGTAAAAAGTATGCATTTAGAAAGCCTCTTTTTCAGGTTAACATGGTCACAGGGGTAGTAAGATATAAGATGTAAGATGCTCTTGGTGTCCTTAGTGGCCTGAATAATTAAAAATGCCACCAATCTACCTTATCACCAAAGAATGACTTGAACACTAGGTAGAATACAGTTTGTTAATAATATCAATAAATAGATAAAGTAACGCTAATGTCTGACACTTTGTGGGGTCCAGAAAGTGCAGGTAGAAAACACAGCTTAAAGAATGAGAAGGATGAAGGACACTATATTTGTCATTGCCATTGATTATAGAGACATAAATCTCTCTTTCTGTCACCTGAAAACTCTGGAAGCCTAAAAATGTACCAAAACTAGTCCTTGATTCTTAAGAAATCAGAACCTTCATGATTATATAAAATGATCTGTGATCCCATCTATGCCACCTTTGATCTTCAAACAGAATATATTGACTCAGTGAATTTCAGTTGTTATTTTTATGTAAATATTTTTACATTGCTAAAGCTGTTTGCTCATTTCATCCTTAGTTCATTCATTCTTCTGAGTGCCCTCTACATATCAAACGCCATGCTGGGGATATAGAGGAGAAAGACATGACCTCCAATTGCTCTCAGTTTACTGAATAAAACAGATAAATGTAATACAGTGTGCTAAGTGTGGGGGACTTCCTTGAAGAGATGGCGACTTTGCATTTATAGGTTAATAAAATAAAATTGCATAAGGAATAGAGGATAAACCACATGTGGTTGCTTGATTGTAGGCATCTTTGCAGTTTGCAGAATGTCAAGATATAATACAGCGTCAGGAACAAGAATCTGTGCGCTTAAAACTTCAACACACTTTGGATGTAAAAGTAAGGTCTTTTTTTCCATCATAAATAGTAGTTTAAAAAAATAATGCCTTTGTTTGATATACTTTTGTATATCTTCTTCATGCACCTTAGATACATTCAAGTGTACTTTTAACATTATCTGATACTAGCAATTATAAAATATGTACAAATGTTTTTATACAATATACCTATCCTTTTCATATATAGTAACAAATTGCAGTGCCATGCTTTATGTTTAAGTTTATAATAAGGGAGGGAAACACAAAAGTACTTGCCTTGGGAATACCTGAGGGAGAGTTGTGTATACAGAAGGGTCAAGCAAGTACAAAGGCCCAAAGTGAGAGTGTGTTTGGGTTGTTTGGAGAATAGCAAAAATGATATAATCTGCATGACAAAAACATGTGTTCTTTAAAAATTGTACATTTTCCATTGAAATATACGTCTCTTTTCCAAGTATATTTTAAAGTTGCAGACATACTTTCAAGTTGCAATAATGGATACTTTCACAGGCACAAGCACTCCATAGTTGTAGAGGATCTTTCTCAGTAGTATGCCAGAATAGTGGGGAGTCTTTGGCAAAAGTTAGAAACCAGTGTAGTAGCATACCATCCTAGGTGTGTTTTCACATCTGGGATGCTTTTATCAATCAGAAGTGTGAAGGCATCTTCCTAAGCACATACTTCGTCCTCCAGGAGTAACTTCTACATCCAGAATCATCTTGCTTAATACTTTGGTTTATAACCTTGTAAGTTCAACATGTAAGACTGAAATTATGTTTGCAAAAATAGATTTTGATTTCCCAATTCTAATTGTAGATTGACAGTTATTTTGCTCACATAATATATTGTTTTCCAGGAACTTCAGGGCCCTGGGTACACCTCAAATTCTTCTGTGAAACCACGCCTTCTACAGTCGTCATCTGCTGCCCGTTCTCATTCTAATGTACCATCGTCCCAGTCTACAGCCAGCTTCCTGTCTCATGTAAGTAATTAGTCTTATAATCCATGATGCAAATGACATAACATGTAAGTACTTTTAAGAAGAATTTCATTTTAAAAACATGTCTTTAAGACAAACACCGGATGATTTCACTCGTGTGGAAGATAAACACATGGATAAAGAGAACAGATTAATGATTACCAGAGGGAAAGGGGGTGGGGGCTGGACGAAAGGGATCAAGGGGCGCATACGTATGGTGATGGATAAAAAGTATCCATCCGGTGGTGTAGTGGTTAAGTTCGCACGCTCCGCTTTGGTGGCCTGGGGTTCTCGGGTTCGAATCCTGGCTGCAGACATACGCACCGCTCATCAAGCCATGTGTAGGGGCGTCCCACATATAAAATAGAGGAAGATGGGCACAGGTGTTAGCTCAGAGTCAATCTTCCTCACACACACAAAAAAGTAGACTATTGGTGGTGAGCATGATGCAGTTTATATATAAACTGATAAATAATAATGTACACCTGAAATTACACAATGTTATAAACCATTATGACCTCAATTAAATAACTGGAAAAGATATATATCTTTAGTTATGCCATTTTCAATTACTAGATTTTAGATTTCTACAGACCAGATGAATGAAAATGTTTTCTTCACTACTGGGTGTTTTCTTTGGGAAAAACAACATGAAATATTCAGTGGGATTAATGTTAACAATAATTGTTAAAGTAAATTATTGAATAGCCTTTGTTCAATTTTTTCCATCACAAGCATTTCCAGGTTACAAAGCAAATGTAGAGATGGCTAAAATAAGCATCATTTCGAATGGCAAAGGCAAATTAGTGGTGTATTTGATACGCTACCAAGATGAACATGATTTGCTGTATATTGTCTTTTCAGGAACTTTATGTGAACTTATGTATAATCAAAAAATTGTATTAATCTTAAAACATTTTTATTCCCTTTATTTAAAATGTTAGAGACTTTGGAAAAATTTTAGTTTAACCTTTCATACTTTTAAAGCTCAGGAAAAAATATGTGCAATGTAAAATTCACACTTTGTCTCTTCTGAAGATATATATGTTTATGGAACCACAAATCTCTTGCAACCAGTATCCAGCTCCAACTCTAAAGAAATGAGACTTATTTCATAAATCACACATAAAAATCAATTTCATTTGCTAATGATCCTATCGTATGTACAGCAACAGGATGTATGTACAGGATCACCAGTGACCTACCAGTTATTCTACCTGTGCCATTTAAATGAAAAGTATGTACTGTGAAATGACTAAAACTTGAAATGGACTCCTCTCACACACTTAAGATGTATGTACTGATAAACAAGCTATCCTACAACAAATAATAGAATATTCTATCAAATAATAGAATAATGATATTAATATTAGAAGTTAAATGGTTCTACCGGAAGACTGGAACTTGGAGGTGGGCAGAGAAAAAGCAGGGGACTGCTGCTTTTTGTTTTAAGTGTTATAAAATCATTTTACCTTTAAAACTATGTACATATTACATTGATAAAAATTAAACTCCCTTCCCCAAAATAACCCCACGAACCAAACAACAAACAGACAAACAAAACAACAACAAGGAACATTTGACCAGGCGTCATTGGGACCCAAGATGTGTCTCTTAACTACTTTGAGTGACCTTGGAAACTCAGTTAAATATATTGTGCCTTGCTTTTTCCATCTCTCATGAGGAGTCTGGACTAGATAATCTCTAGGGTCATCTAGAAAGATCAGCTCTGAAATTTCATAACTTTTCATTACCCAAAAACCAGCCTAGTAGATTTTACCTAGCTCCTTAGTACATAGACTCCACTTGATTATACGGAATCTCATCCTGTCTCTAAAAAAGTACTGGTTATAAGTCTATTAAATTAAATTTTTAAATTATAATTCTAACAGCAGTAATGAACTATATTTCTAAATAGACTGTCAAGCATGCTTTATACAATTAATTTCTTCTCTTGAAATGTTTATTATATAATTTTATACAGTAAAAATAACATACATTCTTTGTTTTGTTGACTGATAGTTGCAAGTACCTAGAACAGTGTCTGGCATATAGTAGGTATTCAACACATATCTATCTAATGGGTGAATCAGTTCCTTGTGTAACATTGTGTTCAGGTTTTCACTGTTTCTACTACTAAGTCGGTTTCAAGTCTTACTGTTGCTCTTTTGGAGATAATTTTCTTCTCTGACCACTTGTAAGATTTTCTCTTTATTTTGGTTATAGCAGTTTGACTGTGATGTGCCTAGTTGTGGTCTTCTTTGTATTTATCTTTCTTATGGCTCACTGATCTTCGTGGATGTGTGGATTGGTATCTTTGATTAATTTTGGAAAATTTTTATCCCTTTCCTTCTCGATTATTTTTGCTGCCCCATTTTCTTGTTTCTTTCTGGGACTTGTACTATTAAATAACATTATTTTTTAAATTAGTATGTAAATCCATTATCTGAATTCTCTCTGGGCCTGTGGCCGTTGTTTCTCTTGGTTTCTAGTCATGTTGTCTGGTCTTTTTGCTTCCTTTTTTTCAAGACTTAATTTTTTTAGAGCGGTTTTGTATTCACACCAAAATTGAGAAGAAGCTATAGAGATTTCCCGTATACTCCCTGCCGCTACACATGCATAGCCTCCCTCATTATCAACATCACTCACCAGAACGGTACATTTGTTGCCAAGAATGAACCTAGATTGACACATCATAATCGCCCAAAGTCCATAGTTTGCCTTGGGGTTTGCTCTTGGTGTTGTACATTCTATGGGTTTGGACCAATGTATAATGACGTATATCCATCATTATAATATACTCAGTATTTTCACTGCCCTAAAAATCCTCTGTGCTCTGCCTATTCATCTCTCCCCCCATTTCACCCCTAGCAACCACTGATCTTTTTATTGTCTCCATAGTTTTGCCTTTTCCAAAATCTCATCGAGTTGGAATCATTTAATTTAGTATGTAGCCATTTCAGGTTGGCTTCTTTCACTTAGTAATATGCATTTAAGGTTCCTCCATGTCTTTTCATGGCTTGATAGCTCATTTCTTTTTAGCGCTGAATAATAATCCATTGTCTAGCTGTACCACAGTTTGTTTATCCATTCACCTACTGAAAGGCATCTTGATTGCTTCCAAGTTTTGGTAATTATAAATAAGGGTGCTATAAACATCCATGTCCAAGTTTTTGTGTGGACGTGTTTTCAACTCCTTTGGGTAAATAGCAAGGAGCACAATTGCTGGGTCATATGGTAAGAGTATTGTTTAGTTTTATAAGAAACTGCCAACTTATCTTCCAAAGTGGCTGTACCATTTTGCGTTCCCACTAGCAACGAATAAGAGGTTCTGTTGCTCCACATCCTCACCAGCATTTGGTGTTGTCAATGTTGTGGATTTTGGCCATTCTAATAGGTGCGTAATGGTATCTCGTTATTTTAATTTGCATTTCCCTGTTGACATATGCTGTGGATAATCTTTTCATATACTTATTTGCCATCTAAATATCTTTTTTAGTGAGATATCTGTTAAGGTCTTTGGCCCATTTTTTAATCATTTGCTTCTTTTTTAAATGAGTTCTGGATATTGAATATGAAAAATTACAAGGATAATTTTGGGTTCTAGATGATTTTTTTTTCCTTCATAGAGGATTTACATTTGCTTCTGGCTGGTAGCTAAATTTAGGGCACTAACAATCCCACATCACCTTAATTGATTTGAGGATTGAGATTATTTGGATTAAGGCTCTTATCTCAAAGCCTGAGATTTACCAATTATTCCCCACCCCTTTGATATTGTTCCAGTTTTTATTGCTCTAGCTCCTTGATTCTGCCAAAAGCTCATCTCACCTTCTCAGCCTCTCAGCTGCTGCTTTTAGAATTGGCAAATGCTTCTACAGAAAAATGGCCCCAAATGCCTCCCTTCTCTGGATTTTTTGTTTCAGACTTTGGCCCCATAATTCTTAACTGTGTTGGTATCTCTCTAATGTTGTCAGGCAGACTTAACAGATATATTTTGTATACTTTTCTAGTGAATTCTGAACAGAATTGGTCTACCATTACTGGAAAAAGAATTCCTCTACTGTTATTCATTGCTCATATAATTTTAGACAGTATCTATAAACTACTAGAGAATATAAAAATTGAGCTCTTTTTACCTCACACACATACGCATTTCTTTTCCCTATTTAATCCCCCCCATATAATCATATCATAAATTTTGATTAAGTTTCCTTGAGTGTTCAAATTATTGTGACTATGTAAAATATTGTTCCCTGGCTGAAGTGTGCAGTGAACTGTGATTATATTTTCTTTTAGCTCTTAGATTTACTAATTGTTTTGTTTTACTTTGTTTAGTTTTCTAGACATCTAGAACTAATTATCTCTCAAAATTCTCTGGAAAAAAACTATAAAACTCCTTTTACTATGAGCAAAGCATAGGGGCATAAAATTTTTCCCTTCTTCACTTCTGGGTTCTTTGGCTGGTCTAATAATTAAATTGGCATGAGACAGATTAACAGGAGAAAAACAAATTTAATTTCATATGTATAGGAGCCCCACAAAGACAGTGAGACTCAAAAGTAGTCAGGCAACTGAGTTTTATATGCCGTCTTGAGCTAAGGAATGGAGTAGGAGCCTGGGGCTTCAAAGGTGTGGGAGGAAGGCAATTCACAGGAAGATGAGAAGAGTAGATGTTTGGTAATCAGACGTTTGCCCTGCCGTGCAGGTGGTTTTTCAGATAAAAAAAAAATTATATCTGGTAATAGCTCTCTTTCTGGGCCAGGCTACCTGAATCCTTTTTGGCAGTTAAGGGAGAGGTATAAGTTTTTCCTGAGTCTACTGGATTTTGATTGCCTCAGCTTAAAATAATCCACATGCCAAAGTGGCACATTTTGGGGTGCCATATTCCATCCCCTTCAGAAGTAATCAAATATTTTATCATTTCGTTTATTTGTTTATTATGTAATATATGTCTTTTAGAGCCTTCCATAGTCCTGTTCTAATCTAGATTGGTTGCTCTCTAGACTTGCTGTGTGCTTGCCTTCTTGGATTTTCCTTCTACCAAAATCCAGGGAATTTCTTCCATCTTTTTTTCTGTGTTTTAGGTTTAATTCCCTTTCTTGGTTTATTTTTTTCTTTTGGTAGAGCATATAATGCAGTGGCTTCCTCTGAAAAGGTGCATTTCATTCTTTAAGTGTTTTAAAACCTTACATGTCTGAAAATACCTTTATTCTTCACTTACATTTGATTGATGCTCAAAATGTTGTTGCTGTTGTGCCATTTTGATTCCAGAGGCTTTGTATGTGACCTGTTGGGGTTTTTTTCTTAAAGCTTTTAGGGTCTTTCCTTTATCCCTGGTATTCATTTCAGGAAGTTCCCTGCTGAGAGTCTGGGAGTCTTTTTCTTTTTATTGTGCTGGGTACTTAGCAGGCTCTTGTGTTCTTTCTTTTCCGAAATTTTCTTATATCGCTTATTTGATCATTTTCTCCCTCCATCTTCTCAGTTCTCTCTTTCTGGAATTCCTGTTAGTCACCTATTAGACCTCCTGGATTGATTCTCTGGTCGTCTTTAATTTTGGCTTCCATTTTCCATCTCCTCATCTTTTATTTTCACCTTTTGGGAAATTTCCTCAATTCTATCTTCTAAACATCTGTTGAGTTTTTTTCTAGTATCATACATATTTTTTTAATTTCCAGAAGCCATATTTTGTTCTTTAATTCTTTTCTTTATATAGTTTTATCTTCTTTCATGGATGTGATACTTTCTCATCTCCGTTTAAGGATATTAACTTCAGTTCTTTGATAATTTCTTCTGTAACCTGAATTATTGATGTTTCTTCAAATTTATTTTTTTCTGTTTGTTTTGATGTCTATCTTCCTGTTAGAGACTATCCTTCAATGTTTGGTGATCAATTACTGTCCATTCATATTTAAGATTGAGGCCCTAAAAAGCTGATTAAAAGCTCTTTGTAAAATTGACAGGATTTGTTGACTGGTAGATGGTTAGGTATTACTTTTTTGTTGAGGGACCCCAAAAATTTCTATAGGTCTTTTTTCTTGGTGCTGTCACTTTCCCTAAAGAGGAATTCTCTTACTACTGACTTGTAGGTATAAATCCATCTGCCAGTATTCTGAGAGGTGAGTGGGGCAGTGCATCTGGGGTATCTATCTATCCAATCTGTCTTAATGCTCATATTTTCAGTTTGCAGCCTTACTCCTGCTATGCCAGATATCCCTTTGGAGCCTAAGATTAAGCCTCTAAATTCATTTAGGGGAAAAGAATGAGTAATTACCTGACTACGTGAAGAGAATATTTAGGATTCTAACAGCTTCTCCCGTAGACTTTTAGCCAATCCTCCCATCCTGCTGCCCTGTCTCTTACCCTGGTCTTCAGAAATACATGAGGCCTCCAATTCCTGAGTCTTCTGGAATACTTTGATGCAGGGCAGCTTGCTTCTTGTTGGCTACTTCTCTGCAGGTTTTAACCTTCTTTGTTCTGCTGTATCAGTTATAAATTATCCATTTGCCTTCCATCTCCTCAAATTTTGTTATCATTACTCATCCAGTGTTATCTCTCCTTTCTTCTTTATCCTTTTTAATTCCTTTAGTGTCATTTTAGTGGGGCTTCAGATAGAGCAGAATTAAATGCTAAGTGTTATTTTTAGAAGTAGAATATTACTGTTTGCATTGTTCTGCATTGCCCTTTAATTTATCTTGTTTCATTTTAGTCTTCTTATTCCATGATTCTAATAATAGCTGATATTTACTGAACACCAGACACTGTGCAAAGTACTTTCTGTAGACTATCTAATTTATTCCTCACAACTACCTATTTGAGGTAAGTGCTGTTATTATACCTATCTTACAGATGAAAAAACAGGCTTGTGAGGCCGGCCCCATGGTGTAGTGGTTACGTTTGGTGCCCTCCACTTTGGCGGCCCGGGTTCATGGGTTCAGATCTCAGGCACAGACCTACACCACTCATCAGCCATGCTGTGGTGGCAACCCACATACAAAATAGAGGAAGATTGGCACAGATGTTAGCTCAGGGCGAATCTTCCTCAACAACAACAACAAAAAAGAAACAGGCTTGGAGAAGCTAAGTGACTTACAGAGTGCACGCACCAAAAACACAACTGTGCCAAGACTTAACCAAGACAGCCTGAGTCTAGAGCCTGTGTTCTTAACCATTATACTGTAGTGATTCTCTACACTACACTGCTGAATGCTGTTTATAAAAAAATAATTTAAATAATGGATAATGTAAGTAGATACTATACCGGAACTAATATTGTATTTCATTAGGTCTTTGTGAATGAGGATTATACTATTTTAGAGCTTCAAAGGCATTTAAAATTATCCAATTGATTCCCTTTGTGTTATAGGTAAGAAAAGAGGAGAACCAGAAAAATTATGTTGCATGATTTGTTCCAACCTCAAACACCAGAACATGTATATATATATGTATGTGTCTGTGTACATACACACACATACATGCAAATACACACACATGTATAATTGATAGCTTCACATAGAAGTGTTTTAGATTAATATTTCAGATAAAGGCTATTTTAGCATATAAAAATGAAATATTTCCAGGATAATATAATTTATTATATTTCTATATCAGACTCTGTACACGTGCACTGTAATTTGTACTAGCTGTGCTTGGTCTTACTGAAGTACCCATGATTGGGGCAAGATTTTTAGCAAGACTTTATAACTTATGTCTTGGAAGTTTCCTACTAACCCATATATATAATATATAATATATGCCTAATATAAAATATAAATAATATATTTGTATTCTAAATAGCATATTTATATTCCATTTTTATTACAGTCTTCTAACAGGAATACAAGTATAAGAGATGGATTTGGTCAGACATTCTCAAAATAGAATACTCTAATTCAAACTGAATGAGATCAAGCTTTTATTTTTAGCTTTTACATTTATCTTCTATCTTTGGAGAATGCAGATAGGGCCAGTTGAGAAGAACACACTCTCCCTAGACATAACTTATCTTACATCATAACTCATAAGTTTGCCTGCAGTGGACTCAGGCCATTAGAGAGAACAGTATTTGGAGAAGATGGAGGTGCATTAGAGATATAATTTAGGAATTATTTTGGAAACAAATCTAACATAAAATGATTTCAGGGTCAAAATATAATAGGAAATTAATCAAATAAAAAAGTAAACCTTAAGTTCAACAACGACAGTAAAAGCTTGTATTTTTCCCTTGAAACCAAAAGCCTGTAGAAGCTTAAACCTGAAAATGTATGTTCCGGAGAGACAGCCTTAATGTGTTCCTAAAGGTCAAAGGATTGGGGTGGAGAACATGATCCTCTGATGGGCTCCAGTAACTTCAGGAAGAGCTTATGCTTAGTTATTACTTTACCACCCAGCCAAGAGTCATATGTAAAGAGTGTTTTAGAATTGTTTATTTCCTAGCTATTTTCTAATTTTTTAAAAAGGAAATTTTGCTTGTGTTATAAATCAAAATATGTTCCATATGAATGAAACAGTAAATTCTTAAAAATGAATCAATAATAGTATTACAAAATATACAACCATTAAAAGGAAAGATTGATAATTTTGACTAGATAAAACTTAAATCACAAAACCATGATATACAAAATTAAAAGGAAATCACAAACTATAAAAATATTTCCAATAGATAAAAGGTTAATATCTATAATATATAGAGTTTTTACATACCTGGATGAAGATAGCATATACTCTAAAAGAAAAGTGTACTAAAGATATGGATACAAAATTCACAAATAGGAAATGCGTATAGCCAATAAACATGAAAAATGTTCAAACTTATTTATAAACAAAAACAACAACAAACAAAAAATAACAAAAAACAATAACAAACATATTAAAGCAAAAATAAACTACCGATTTTGCATATAAAAATGGTCAAATGGTAATGGAAAGGGTGTGGCATAATGGGCGTTCTTGTATCATATCCTGTGGATAAATATAAATTGATGTCTTTTTTTTTTTTTTTACCACAGCTTACTTAACCATTTACCTATTTTTTTAAATTTTATTGAGGTCATATTGACTTTTAACATTGTGTAAATTTCAGGTGTACATTATTTCGGTTTCTGTAGATTGCATCATGTTCACCACCAATAGTCTGGTTTTTATCTATCATCATACACATGTGTCCCTTTACCCCTTTTACCCTACCCCTACCCCCTTTTGCTCTGGTAACCACTAATCTGTTCTCCTTATCTATGTGTTTATCTTCCACATATGAGTGCAATCGTATGGTATTTGTCTTTCTCTGTCTGACATTTCACTTAGCATAATACCCTCAATTGTCCATCCATGTTGTCACAAATGGCACAATTCTGTCTTTTTTTTTATGGCTGAGTAGTATTCCCTTGTGTATATACCACATCTTCTTTATCCATTCATCCATTGATGGGCACTTGGGTTGCTTCCATATCTTGGCTATTGTGAATAATGTTGTGATGAACGTAGGAGTGCATAAATCTTTTTAAATTGTTAATTTCATGTTCTTTGGATAAATACCCAGTGGTGGAATAGCTGGATCGTATGGTATTTCTATTTTTAGTTTTTTGAGAAATCTCCATACTGTTTTCCATAGTGGCTGCACCAGTTTGCATGCCCACGAGCAGTGTATGAGAGTTCTCTTTCCTCCACATCCTTTCCAACACTTGTTATTTCTTGTCTTGTTAATTATAGTCATTCTGACAGGTGTGAGATGATATCTCATTGTAGTTGTGACTTGTATTTCTCTGATGATTAGTGATGTTGAACATCTTTTCATGTGTCTGTTGGCCATCTTCTTTGGAAAAATGTCTGTTCATATCCTCTGCCCATTTTTTGATTGGGTTCTTTGTTTTTTTGTTGTTGAGTTGTATGAGTTCTTTATATATTTTGGAAATTAACCCTTGTTGGATATATGATTTTCAAATATTTTCTCCCAGTTGGTGGGTTGTCTTTTCATTTTGTTGATGTTTTCCTTTGCTGTGCAGAAGTTTTTCAGTCTGATGTAGTCCTATTTGTTTATTTTTTCTTTTGTTTCACTTGCCTGAGTAGACAAGGTACTCGAAAAGATACTGCTGAGACTGATGTCAAAGAGTGTACTGCCTGTATTTTTATGGTTTCAGGTCTTACATTCAAGTCTTTGATCCATTTTGAGTTAATTTTTGTGTATGGTGTAAAATAATGGTCTACTTTCATTCTTTTGCAAGTGGCTGTCCAGTTTTCCCAACGCTATTTATTGAAGAACCTTTCCTTTCTCTGTTGTATGTTCTTGGTTCCTTTGTTGAAGATTAGCTGTCCATAGATGTGTGGTTTTATTTCTGGACTTTCAGTTCTGTTCCATTGATCTGTGTGTTTGTTTTTGTACCAGTACCATGCTGTTTTGATTACTATAGCTTTGTAGTATATTTTGAAGTCAGGGATTGTGATACAACCAGCTTTGTTCTTTTGTCTCATGAATGCTTTAGCTATTCGGAGTCTTTTGTTGCCCCATATGAATTTTAGGATTCTTTGTTCTATTTCTGTGAAGAATGTCGTTGGGATTCTGATTGGAATTGCACAGAATCTGTAGATTGCCTTAGGTAGTGTGGACATTTTAACTGGGTTCATTCTTCCAATCCATGTGCATGGAATATCTTTCCATTTCTTTGTGTCTTCTTCAGTTTCTTTCAATAATGTCTTATAGTTTTCAGCATATAGGTCTTTCACCTCCTTGATTAAATTTATTCCGAGCTATTTTACTCTTTTTGTTACAATTGTAAATGGGATTGTATTCTTGACTTCTCTTTCTGCTAGTTCATTATTAGCATATAGAAATGCAACTGGATTTTGTATCCTGCAACTTGGCTATAGTTGTTGATTATTTCTAATAGTTTTCCAATGGATTCTTTAGGGTTTTCTATATATAGAATCATGTCATCTGCAATAGTGAGAGTTTTACTTCTTCCTTGCCAATTTGGATCCCTTTTATTTCTTTTTCTTGCCTAATTGCTGTGGCCAAAACATCCAGTACTATGTTGAATAAGAGTGGCGAGAGTGAGCCCCCTTGTCTTGTTCCTGTTCTCAGAGGAATGGCTTTCAGTTTTTCCCTGCTGAATATGATGTTGGCTGTGGGTTTGTCATGTGTGGCCTTTATTGTATTGAGGTACTTTCCTTCTATACCCATTTTATTGAGAGTTGTTATCCTAAATGGATGTTGGATCTTGTCAAATGCTTTCTCTGCATCTATTGAAATGACCATGTGATCTTTATTACTCATTTTGTTAATGTAGTGTATCGTGTTGATTGATTTGCAAATCTTGAACCATCCCAGCATCCCTGGAATAAATCCCACTTGACCGTGGTATTTGATCATTTTAATGTATTGTTGTATTCAATTTGCTAATATTTTGTTGAGGATTTTTTGCATCTGTGTTCATCAGCGATATCAGCCTGTAATTTTCGTTTTTGTGTTGTCTTTGTCTGGTTTTGGTATCAGGGTAATGTTGGCCTCGTAAAATGAGTTAGGAAGCATCTGTCCTCTTCAGTTTTTCAGAATAATTTGAGAAGGATAGGAATTAAATCTTTTTTGAATGTTTGGTAGAATTCATCCGAGAAGCCGTCTGGTCCAAGACTTTTGTTTTCTGGGAGGTTTTTTTTGTGTGTGTGTGTGTGAGGAAGATCATTGCTGAGCTAACATCCATGCTAATCCTCCTCTTTTTGCTGAGGAAGACTGGCTCTGAGCTAACATCTATTGCCAATCCTCCTCCTTTTTTTTTCCCCAAAGCCCCAGTAGATAGTTGTATGTCATAGTTGCACATCCTTCTAGTTGCTGTATGTGGGACGTGGCCTCAGCATGGCCAGAGAAGTGGTGCGTCGGTGCGCACCCGGGATCCGAACCCGGGCCACCAGTAGCGGAGCGCGCGCACTTAACCACTAAGCCACGGGGCCGGCCCTGGGAGGTTTTTGATTACTGTTTTGATCTCTTTGCTTGTGATTGGTGTGTTCAGATTCTGTATTTCTTCTTGATTTGGTTTTGGGAGGTTGTATGATTCTAAGAATGTATCTTTTTCTTCTAGGTTGTCCAGTTTGTTGGTGTATAGCTTTTCATAGTATTCTCTTATAATCCTTTCTGTTTCTGTATTGTCCATTGTATTTTCTCCTCTTTCATTTCTGATTTTGTTAGAGTCTTCTCTTTTTTCTTAGTGAATCTGGCTAAGAGTTTGTCAATTTTGTTTATCTTCTCAAAGAACCAGCTCTTAGTTTCGTTCATCTTTTCTGTTTTTTAATCTCTATTTTGGTTATTTCTGCTCTGATTTTTATTATTTCTTTCCTTCTAGTAACTTTGGGCTTTGTCTGTTCTTCTTTTTCTAGTTCTTTTAGGTATAGGATAAGCTTGTTTATTTGAGATTTTTCTTGTTTGTTGAGGTAGGCCTGTATTGCTATAAATTTCCCTCTTAGTGCTGCTTTTGCTGTATCTCATAAGTTTTGATATGTTGTGTTTTCATTATCATTTGTCTCCAGGTATTTTTTGATTTCTCCTTGATTTTTTCATTGATCCAATAGTTGTTCAGTAGCATGTTGCTTAGTCTCCACATACTTGTGACTTTCTCAGATTTTTCTTGTAGTTGGTTTCTAGTTTCATAGCATTGTGGTCTGAAAAGATGCTTGATATGATTTCAGTCTTCTTAAATTTATTGAAGCTTGCTTTGTTTACCAGCATATGGTCTATCTTCAAGAATGTTCCATGTGCACTTGAGAAGAATGTGTATTCTGCTAGTTTTGGGTGGGATGTTCTATGTATATGTATTAAGTCCATCTGGTCTAGTGTTTCATTTAAGGCCACTGTTTCCTTGTTGACTTTTGTCTGGATGTTCTATCTATTGATGTAAGTGGAGTGTTAAGGTCCCCTATTATTATTGCGTTGCTGTCAGTTTCTCCCTTTAGGTCTGTTAATAGTTGCTTTATATACTTTGGTGCTCCTCTGTTAGGTGCATATATATTGATAAGTGTTGTCTTCTCTTTTATCATTATATAATGGCCATCTTTGTCTCTTATTATCTTTTTTATCTTGAAGCCTGCTTTGTCTGATATAAGTATAGCTACACCTACTTTCTTTTGGTTGCCATTTGCTTGGAGTATCATCTTCCATCCCTGCACTCTGAGCCTATGTTTGTCTTTAGAGCTGAGTTGTGTTTCCTGGAGGCAGCATATTGTTGAGTCTTTTTTTTAAATCCATCCAACCACTCTGTGTCTTTTGATTGGTGAATTCAATCCATTTACATTTAGAGTGATTATTGATATATGAGGGCTTAATACTGCCATTTTATCTTTTTTTTTTCCAGTTCTACATTTCTGTTGTTTCTTTTCTCTTGTATTTCTGTCTGCCATTTCAGTTTGGTAGTATTCTGTCATGGTTTTCTCATTATTATTTGTGATTCTGCTCTGATTTTTTGTTTTGTGGTTACCATGAGGGCTGTATAAAAGGTCTCATAGATGAGATAGTCCATTTTCTGATAGCCTCTAATCTCCATTAGCCTAGGTAGGTTCTATCCCTTCCCTCTTTCCCTGCTATGTTTTTGTTCTCACAAATTATTCTTTTTTATGTTAGGAGTTTCTCACCACATTGAAGTGTTTATAGTTATTTTTGTTTTTTTCTTTCCCTTTGTCCTGTATTTTATAATTGTTTGCTAACCTATTCTGTTAGAGAGCTGCAATTTTCTGATTTTGCCTATTTATCTCCTTGCTCAAAGCTTTGTAAACTTTTGCCTTTTTGTTTCAGGTAGGAGGGCTCCATTCATCATTTCTTGTAATGCAGGACTAGTGGCGAGGAACTCCCTCACCTTTTGTTTGTCTAGGAAAGCTTTTATTTCTCCGTCATATCTGAAGGATAATTTCCCTGGATAAGAGTATTCTTGGCTGACATTTTTTGTCTTTCAGTATTTTGGATGTATCATTCCACCTTCTTCTAGCCTGTAAGGTTTCTGCTGAGAAATCCACTGAAAGCCTGATGGGGGTTCCTTGTACGTTATTTCTTCTCTCTTACTGCCCTTAATATTTTTTCTTTGTCATTGACTTTTGACAGTTTTAATATTATATGCCTTGGAGAAGGTCTTTTTGGATTGTTGTAATTAGGAGTTCTATTAGCTTCATGTTCTTGCCTGTCCAGTTCCTTCCCCAGGTTTGGGAAGTTCTCAGCTATTATTTCTTTGAATAAGCCCTCTATTCCTTTCTTCCACTCTTCTCACTCTGGGATACCTATAATCTTTATGTTACTTTTCCTAATTGAGTTGGATATTTCTCGAAGAATTTCCTCATTTTTTAAAAATTCTTAGTCCTCTCTCCTACACTTGAATCATTTCTAGGTTTCTATCTTTGAGCTCACTGATTCTCTCCTCTATAAGGTCTGCTTTGTTTTTTATGCCCTCTACTTTATTTTTTATCTCATTTATTGTGTTCTTCATATTCAGAATTTGTTTGGGTTTTTTTAGAGCTTCAATCTCTTTGGTGAAGTATTCCTTCTGTTCATGAATTTTATTTCTCAGCTCATTGAACTCTCTTTCTGAGTTTTCTTATAATGCATTGAGGTTCTTTTATGACAGCTATTTTGAATTCTCTGTCAGTCAGATTGTAATCTTCTGTCACTTCAAGTTTGGTTTCTGGAAAGCTGTCCTTTTCCTTGTGTTCTGCCATGTTACTGTAGTTCTACATGATGTTTGATGAATTGATCCTCTTCCAGTGTATTTGTGGTTGTAACCACCTTTCTTATTTGGGTACAGCTTTGGTTACTTTGGTTCTGGGCTGCTTCTGGTTGTTTTTGAGAGCCTGCACTTTCCACCCTCCACTGCCTATGCTAGAGGTGTCGTTGGTGCCCTCCTTGTGCTGCTTTTGCCTCTGAGGTTGCTGGTGCCTTGCTGCTTTTGATGTCACTGCAGCTTCAGGTGTTGCCCCTGGAGGCACCAGGATGTAAGCACATCGGCTGTTTCCAGGGTCGCCTGGGTTTCGTATTCCCCCACTTGCTCTTCATGGGCTTTCCACAGGCTTGGGTGCTGCTGCCCTGTGCACCACCTGCACTCCTGCTCCTGGGTTATCTGGGGGTGCTGGCAGCACCACTGCCAGGGGCACTGGGTTCACAGGAGACACTGTTGCTGTCGGACACCTGAGTTCTTTTATGCAGCCCCCACTGTTGGTAGAGCCAATGTTGAGGGTGCTACCACTGGGGGCTGAGTCTTAGGTTCTGCTGTGGTTCCTGAAGCCTCAGGTCACAGGTACCACCTGTCACTGCTGGGGGAGGAGTAGGGGCTAAGCCACAAGTGTTGTTGCGGGTCCTGCAGTCTCTGGTCACTGGTGCCCAACAGTGTGCTTTTTGAGACCTCAGGTCAGGGCACCTTGCTCCTGCCAGTGAAATCTGTGTTTTGGTTGCTGTCCCCACTGCTGGAGAGACCACCGCCACTGCCAGGGGAGGAGAATGGGCTGGATCACTGACACTGCTCTGTCCTGAAGCGTCAGGACGTGTGTGCCACCCACCACAACTGAAGGGGAGCAGGGGCTGCAGCCTCTGGTTGTTGGTGCTGGTGTGCACTGATGTTCTGCTCTGAAACCTCAGAGCAGGGCACCCTGCCACTGCCAGGGAATTTTATACTTTGGATGTAGTCCCCACTGCTGGAAAGACTGGCGCCACTGCTGGGGGAGGGGGAGAGGGCTGGTTCGCTGGCTCTGCTCTGTGTCCTGAAGCCTCAGAACATGTGCGCCACTGCTAGGGGCAGGGCAGGGGCCAAGCCATGATTGTCGTATTTGCCCTTGCGTCCTGTGGTCACTGACGTGTGTGCTGGTGTGAGGATCCGTGTTTTGGATCGCCGCCACTGAGGGAGAGAGAAGGGGCTGCTCCCCTAGTTCCACTGCCTCCTGAAGGTCCAGTCCCCTCATCTTCAGATGTATAGATGTGTGGTTCACGCAGGCATTCTGGTGTGCTGTGCGGGAAGTCCTTTGTTGGTCACTGGATGTCTGACTGCTTGTAACTTAGAGGGGAGAGACAAAGGGAACGACTCACTCTGCCATGATAGTGTCATCACTCTAAATTGATGTCTTCCAAAGCCCACGATTTCTTTTCTCTTTTTAAATTAATAGACTTTATTTTTGGGGCCAGTTTTAGGTTTACAGAAAAATTGAGCAGAAAGTATAGCGAGCTCCCATAGACTCCCTTTGCCTTGGCCCCCCACCCCCCACCAGTTTCTCCTATTATTAACATTTTACATTAGTGTGGTGCATTTGTTACAATTGATGAGCCAATATTGATACATTATTATTAACTAAAGTCTATAGTTGACATTGGAGTTCACTCCTTGTGTTGTACATATGAGTTTTGACAAATGTATAATGACGTGTTTTCACCATTACAGTATCATACAGAATAGTTTCACTGCCCTAGTAATCCCTGTGCCTAACCTGTTCATCCCTCTCTGCCTTCCCCTGAACCCCTGGCAACCAGTGATCTTTTTACTCCCTCCATAGTTTTGCATTTTCCAGAATGTCATGTAGTTGAAATCATGTAGTATGTAGTCTTTTCAGATTGGCTTCTTTCACTTAGCAATATGCTTACAAGATTCCTTGATGCCTTTTAGTGCCTTAATAGCTAATTCTTTTTATCAGTGAATAATATTCCATAGTATGAATATACCACAGTTTGTTTATTCGTTCAGCTAGTGAAAGACATCTTGATGGCTTCCAAGTTTTGGCAGTTATGAATAAAGCTGTTATAAACATCCGTGTGCAGGTTTTTGTGTGGACATAAGTTTTCAACTCCATTGGGTAAATACTAAGGACCATGATTGCTGGATTGTATAGTAAGGACATGTTTAGTTTTGTGAGAAAGTGCCAAACTGTCTTCCAAAGTGGCTGTACCATTTTACAGTCTTACCAGCAATGAATGAGAGTTCTTGTTGCTCCACATCCTTGTCAGTATTTGGTGTTGTCGGTGTTTGGATTTTAGCCATTCTCATAGGAGTGTAGTGGTATCTCATTGTTGTTTTAATTTGCAATTCCTTAATGACATATGATGTTGAGCGTATTTTCATATGCTTATTTCCCATCTGTATATCTTCTATGGTGAGATGTCTGTTACAAACTTTTGCCCATTTTTTAAGTTGAGTTGTTTTCTTATTGTTGAGTTTTAAGAGTTTTTTTGGTATATTTTGCATACCAATCCTTTATCAGGTAAGTGTTTTGAAAAGATTTTCTCCCAGTCTGTGGCTTGTCTTCATTTTTTTAACTGTATCTTTTGCAGAGAAAAGTTTTTAAGTTTAATGAAGTCCAACTTACTGATTTTTTTCTTTCATGGATCATGCTTTTGGCATTGTATCTAAAAAGTCATCACTAAACCTAAGGTCGTCTAGATTTTCTCCTGTATTATCATTTATGAGTTTTATAGTTTTGCGTCTTACATTTAAGTCTGTGATCCATTTTAAGTTAATTTTTATGAAAGATGTAAGATCTGCATCTAGATTCATTTTTTTGCATGTATATGTCCAGTTGTTTCAGCACCATTTGTTGAAAATACTGCCTTGTCTTCATTAAATTGCCTTTCCTCCTCTGGCAAAGATCAGTTGACTATATTTGTATGGGACTATTTATGTTTTATTCTGTTCCACTCATCTGTCTATTCTTTCACCAGTACTGTCTTGTACTGTTTATTATGGTAAGTCTTGAACTTGAGTAGTGTCAATTCTCCAACTTTGTTCTCCCTCAATATTTTGTTAGCTATTCTAACAATATAAACTTTAGAATCCATTTGTCAGTGTCCACAAAATTAAAAAAAATTACTGGGATTTTGATTGGGATTGCATTGAATTCATAAATCAGGTTGGGAAGACCTGACATCTTAACAATATTGAGTCTTCTTATCCATAGCATGGACGATCTCTTATACATATTTTGTTAGATTTATACCTAAGTATTCTGTATTTTTGGTATCAATGTGAATGGTGTTGTGTTTTAAATTTTTTTTAATTGAGGTATAATTGACATATAACATTATATTAATTTCAGATGTACAAGATAATGATTTGATATTTGAATACATTGAGAAATGATCACCACAATAAGTCTAGTTAACATTCATCACCTTACATAGTTACAAAAAGTTTTTCTTTCTTATGATGAGAAATTTTAAGATCTAATCTCTTACCAACTTTCAAATATGCAATATAGTATTAATAACTGTAGTCACCATGCTGTACATTACATCCCCGTGACTTATTTATTTTATAATTGAAAGTTTGTACCTTTTGACCCCCTTCACCCATTTCTCCCACCTCCCAACCACCAATCTGTTCTTTGTATCTATGAACTTGGTTTTTTTATGTGTTTTTAATTTTAAATTCCAGTTATTCATTGCTGGTATGTAGGAAAGCAATTGCATTTGCATATTAATCTTGTATCCTGCCACCTTACAATAATCTCTTATTTGTTCCAGGAGTTTTGTTCTTTTTGTTGTTGATTCTTCAGGATTTTTTACATAGAGAATCATGTCATTTGTGAAGAAAGACTATTTTATTTCTTCCTTCGCAAATCTGTACACCTTTAATTTTCTTTTTATTTTGTTAGCTATGACTTTCAGTATGATATTGAATAGAAGTGGTGAGAGGAGACATTCTTGCCTTGTTTCTGATCTTAGCAGGAAAGCATCTAGTTTCTCACCATTAAGTATGAGGTTAGCAGTAGTTTCTTAAATAGATGTTCTTTATCCAGCTGAGGAAATTCCCCTCTATTCCCAGTTTGCTGAGAGTTTTTATCATGAATGAGTGTTGGCTTTTGTTGAATGCCTTTTCTGCATCTATTGATATGATCATGTAATTTTTGTTCTTTAGCCTCTTGACATGATAGATTATATTAATTGATTTTTGAATGTTGAACAAGCTTTGCATACCTGGGATAAATCCCACTTGATTGTGGCATATAATTTTTCTTATAAATTTTTGGATTATATTTGCTAATATTTTGTTGAGTATTTTTGTATCTATATTTATGAGAGATATTGGTCTGTACTTTTCATGTAGTGTTTTTGGTTTTGGTATTAGGGTAATACTGGCCTCATAGAATGAGTTAGGAATATTCCCTCTACATCTGTTTTCTGGAAGAGGTTGTAGAGAATTGGTGTAATTTCTTCCTTAAATGTTTGGTAGAATTCACCAGTGAACCCATTTAGGCCTGGTGCTTTTTGTTTTAAAAGGTTATTAATTATTGATTTAATTTCTTTAATAGATATAGGCCTATTCAGATTGTTTATTTCTTCTTTTGTGAGTTTTGGCAGATTATGTCTTTCAAGGAATTGGTCCGTTTCATCTGGGTTATTGAATTTGTGGGCATAGAGTTGGTTATAACATTCTTTATTATCCTTTTAATGTCCATGAGATCTATAGTGATTGTCCCCTCTTTCCTTTCTGATATTAGTAATTTGTGTATTCTCTCTTTTTTTTTTTTTTCTTTTTTTAGTTAGCCTGGCTAGAAAGCTTATTGATTTTATACATCTTTTCAAAGAAGCTGCTTTTGGGCTATTGATTTTTCTCTATTGAATTCTTGTTTTTAATTCCATTGATTTCTGCTCTAGTTTTTATTATTTATTTTCTTGGTTACTTTGGATTTAATTTGTTCTTCCTTTTCTAGATTTCTAAGGAAGAACTTAGATTATTGTCTTGTTTTGTTTTTTTTTTATAATTTTATTTATTTATTTTTTCCCCCAAAGCCCCAGTAGATAGTTGTGTGTCATAGCTGCACATCCTTCTAGTTGCTGTATGTGGGACGCGGCCTCAGCATGGCTGGAGAAGCGGTGCGTCGGTGCGCGCCCGGGATCCGAACCTGGGCCGCCAGCAGCAGAGTGCGAGCAGTTAACTGCTAAGCCACGGGGCGACCCAGATTATTGTTTTTGGATCTTTCTTTTTTTCTGATATAGCGTTGAAGGCCCCTCTATCTCTTTACTTTTAATCTATGTGTGTTTATATATTTAAATTGGGTTTCTTGGGGGCCGGCCCGGTGGCACAAGCGGTTAAGTGCCGCGCTCCACTGTGGTGGCCCGGGGTTCGCCGGTTCGGATCCCGGGCGCACACCAATGCACTGCTTATCAATCCATGCTGTGGCGGCATCCCATATAAAGTGGAGGAAGATGGGCACAGGTGTTAGCCCAGGGCCAGTCTTACTCGGCAAAAAGAAGAGGACTGGCAGATGTTAGTTCAGGGCTGATTCTCCTCACACAAAAAAATAAATAAATAAATTGGGTTTCTTGTAGACAACATATAGTTGGGTCTTGTTTTTTGATGCATGCTGACAATCTCTGTCTTTTAATTGGTATATTTAGACCATTGACATTTAAAGTGATTATTCATATAGCTGGATTAATATCTTCCATATTTGTTACTGTTTTCTTGTCATTGCCTTTGTTTTTGTTTCTGTTTTTGTTTTTCACTCTTTTTCTGCCTTTTGTGGGTTTTTTTTTTTTTTTTTGGGAGAAAGATCAGCCCTGAGCTAACATCCGTGCTAATCCTCCTCTTTTTGCTGAGGAAGACCGGCCCTGAGCTAACATCCATTGCCAATCCTCCTTTTTTTTTCCCTTTTTCTCCCAAAAGCCCCAGTAGATAGTTGTATGTGATAGTTGTACATCCTGCCGGTTGCTGTATGTGGGACGCCACCTCAGCATGGCCGGACAAGCGGTGCGTCAGTATGCGCCCGGGATCTGAACCAAGGCCGCCAGTAGCAGAGCATGCGCACCCAACTGCCAAACCATGGGGCCGGCCCCGCGTTTTGTGGTTTTAATTGAGCATTTTATATGATTCCATTTTCTCTCCTTTTTTAGCATATCGATTATATTTCTTTTTTTTTTTTAAGTGGTTATCTTAGAGTTTGCAATATACATTTACAACTAATCAAAATCTACTCTCAGATAACACTATACCATGTCACGGGTAGTGCAAGTACCTTCTAATAACAAAATACAGTCA
Organism: Diceros bicornis minor; assembly: GCF_020826845.1. NCBI lineage: Eukaryota > Metazoa > Chordata > Mammalia > Perissodactyla > Rhinocerotidae > Diceros > Diceros bicornis. Next base: position 61,823,988 of record NC_080747.1, on the reverse strand, counting down.
TGCGTCACTTAATGACGGGGATACATTCTGAGAAATGCATTGTTAGGTGATTTCATTGTTGTGGGAACATCACAGAGTGTACTTACACAAACGTAGATGGTATAGCCTACTACACACCTAGGCTACATGGTACTAATCTTGTGGGACCGCTGTCGTATATGTTGTCTGTCATTGACCGAAATGTCGTTATGTGGCGCATGACTGTAGTCCTAATTCCTCTTGTCCCTTGTATCAGTGTTGTCATTCATTTTACTTACACATAAGCATATATATTATATATAATAATCATATATTACATTATTATTATGTATTATATATAATATGTATACATAATCAAATACGTTATTCCTATTATTATTTGAACAAACTGCTGTTAAAGCAATTAAGAAAAAATTTTTTATTTTTCCTTCACTTATTCCTTCTCTAATGCTCTTCCTTTCTTTATGTAGATCTGAGTTTCTGACCTATATCATTTTCCTTCTCTCTGAAGAATTTCTTTTAACATCTTTTGCACGGCAGGTCTGTTGGCAACAAATTCCCTGAATTTTTGTTTGTCTGAGAAAGTCTTTATTTCTCCTTCATTTTTGAAGGATAATTTTGCAGGGTACATAATTCTAGATTTGTGGGGGTTTTTTTCTCTTAATACTTTAAATATTTCACTCAACTCTCTTCTTGCATAGTTTCTGAAGAGAAGTCTGATGTAATTTTTATCCTTCCTGCTCTATGGGTAAGGTGTTCTTTTCCTCTGATTACTTTAAAATTTTTCTCAATGTCTTTGATTTTCTGCCGTTTGAATATGATATGCCTATGTGTAGACCTTTTGGGTGTTTATATTGTTTGGTGTTCTCTGAGCTTCCTGGATCTATGGCTTGGTGTCTGTCATTAATCTTGGAAAATTCTCGGCCATTATTACTTCAAATATTTTTTCTATTTCTTTCTCTCTTTCTTCTGCATATATTGCACCATTTGTTATTGTCCACAGTTCTTAGACATTCTTGTTCCATCGTTTTCATCATTTTTTCTCTTTGCATTTCAGTTTTATAAGTTTCCATTGACATATCTTCAAGCTCACTGATTCTTTTCTTGGCCTTGTCAGACTGTTTATGAGCCCAACAAAGGCCTTCTTTATTTCTTTACAATGTTTTTCTTTCTAGCATTTTCTTTTGATTCTATCTTAGAATTTCAGCATTTCTACCTACATTACCCATTTGTTCTTGCATGTTGTCCGCTTTTTCCATTAGCGCCCTTAGCATATTAATCATAGTTATTTTAAATTCGTAGTCTGATAATTCCAAAATCTCTGCCATATCTGAGTCTAGTTCTGATGCTTACTCTGTCTCTTTAAACTGTGTTTTTTTTTATCTTTTAGTATGCATTGTAATTTTTTGTTGAAAGCTGGACATGATGTACTGGGTTAAAAAAACTGAGGTAAATAGACCTTTAGTGTGATGCTTTATGTTTATTTGGGTAGGAGTTAGGCTTTGCTTACTGCTTGCTGTAACTATAGGTGTCAGAGGCTAAAATTTCTTCTGGCATCCTTGTTTTTGTCTCCCCTGTTGTCTTTGGGTTTCTGTGGAGACCTCTTAAATAAGGTCTTTGACATGCAGTCCTTTCCATTATAATCTCGTTATTATACAGAAGCCCTATTGATGTCATGGTAAGGTGTGGTGGGAGAGGAAGCATTCTATAGTCTTATGATTAGGTCTCAGTCTTAGTGAGTCTGTGCACCTAGGACCCTCCCAAGTAATCAGTTTGGTTACCCCACCACCACCACCACCTGTAAGTGAGACAGGAGGGATAGAGAGAGTTGAATTGAGTATTTCCCTTTCTCCAGGTTGGTCAGGCTCTGGTAAAATCCAAGGTTTTTAGGCTCTGGTTTAACAGTGTCCCTTGACAGCTGGATTTGTTAAGAAGAACAGAATGCTCTGAGCATATTTCAAAATAGTTACTTTTCCCGTACTCCTGCTGGAAGCGCAAGAGGATTTCTGTGTAATCTTCACCCTGAGAACCCAGTGGAGCTCCTGGGAGTAAAACTCACAAAAGTGTGATGGTCCTAACCTGGAGTTTTCTGGGGTTTTTTGTTTTTTTAATTTTATTGAGGTCATAATGGTCTATAACATTGTGAAATTTCAGTTGTACATTATTATTTGCAAGTCACCATATATATGTGTCCCTTTACCCCTTATGCCTGCCTCCAACCCCTTTCCCCTCTGGTAACCACTAATCTGTTCTCTTTGTCCATGTATTTGTTTATCTTCCATATTTGAGTGAATCACATGGTATTTATCTTCCTCTGTCTGGCTTATCTCACTTAATGTAATACCCTCAAATTCTATCCATGTTGTTGCATATGGGACGATTTTGTCCTTTTTTATGGCTGAGTACTATTCCATTATATATATATATATATATATATATATATATATATATATATATATATATATATATATATATATACACGCATCACATTTTGTTTATCCATTCATCAGTCGATGGGCACTTGGGTTGTTTCTATGTCTTGGCTATTGTGAATAATGCTGCAATGAACATAGAGGTGCATAAGTCTCTTTGAATTATTGATTTCAAGTTCTTTGGATAAATACTCAGAAGTGGAATAGCTGGGTGTTTTGATTTTTAGTTTTTTGAGGCTACCTCAGATTCAAAATACCAAAATTTTTTGAGAAATCTCCATACTGTTTTCCATAGTGGCTGTGCCAGTTTGCATGCCCACAAGCAGTGTATGAGTGTTCCCTTTTCTCCACATCCTCTTCAACATTTGTTGTTTTTTTTCTTGATGATTATAGCCATTCTAACAGGTGTAAGGTGATATCTCACTGCAGTTTTGATTTGCATTTCCCTGATGATTAGTGATGTTGAACATCTTTTCCTGTGCCTGTTCACCATCCGTATGTCTTCTTTGGAAAAATGTCTGTTCATATCCTCTGCCCATTTTTTGATCGGGTTCTTTGTTTTTTTGTTGTTGAGTTGTATGAGTTCTTTATGTATTTTGGAAGTTAACCCCTTGTCAGATATATGATTTGAAAATATTTTCTCCCAGTCAATGGATTGTCTTTTCATTTTGTTGATGGTTTCCTTTGCTTTGCAGAAGCTTTTTAGTCTGATGAAGTCCCATTTGTTAATTTTTTCTTTTGTTTCCCTGGCCTGAGTAGACATGGTATTCGAAAAGATCCTTCTAAGACTGATGTCAATGAGTGTACTGCCTATATTTTCTTCTAGGAGTTTTATTGTTTCACGTCTTGCCTTCAAGAATTTAATCCATTTTGAATTAATTTTTGTGTATGGCAAAAGATAATGGCCTACTCTCATTCTTTTGCATTTGGCTGTCTAGTTTTCCCACCACCATTCATTAAAGAGGCTTTCCTTTCTCCATTGTATGTTCTTAGCTCCTTTGTCAAAGATTAGCTGTCTGCACATCTGTGGTTTTATTGATTACTGTAGCTTTGTAGTATATTTTGAAGTCAGGGATTGTGATGCCTCCAGCTTTGTTCTTTATTCTCATGATTGCTTTAGCTATTCGAGGTCGTTTGTGCCTCATATGAATTTTAGGGTTCTTTGTTCTATTTCTTTGAAGAATGTCGTTGGGATTCTGATTGGAATTGCACAGAATCTGTAGATTGCCTTAGGTAATGTGGACATTTTAACTATGTTCATTCTTCCAATCCATGTGCATAGAATATCTTTCCATTTCTTTATGTCTTCTTCAGTTTCTTTCAATAATGTCTTATAGTTTTCAGCGTATAGGTCTTTCACCTCCTTGATTAAATTTATTCCTAGGTATTTTACTCTTTATGTTGCAATTGTAAATGGGATTGTATTCTTGACTTCTCTTTCTGCTAGTTCATTATTAGCATATAGAAATGCAACTGGATTTTGTATCCTGCAACTTGGCTATAGTTGTTGATTATTTCTAATAGTTTTCCAATGGATTCTTTAGGGTTTTCTATATATAGAATCATGTCATCTGCAATAGTGAGAGTTTTACTTCTTCCTTGCCAATTTGGATCTCTTTTATTTCTTTTTCTTGCCTAATTGCTGTGGCCAAAACATCCAGTACTATGTTGAATAAGAGTGGCGAGAGTGAGCCCCCTTGTCTTGTTCCTGTTCTCAGAGGAATGGCTTTCAGTTTTTCCCTGCTGAATATGATGTTGGCTGTGGGTTTGTCATGTGTGGCCTTTATTGTATTGAGGTACTTTCCTTCTATACCCATTTTATTGAGAGTTGTTATCCTAAATGGATGTTGGATCTTGTCAAATGCTTTCTCAGTGTCTATTGAGATAATCATATGGTTTTTATTCCCATTTTGTTAATGTGGTGTATCACATTGATTGATTTGCAGATGTTGAGCCATCTCTGTGTCCCTGGTATAAATCCCCACTTGATCATGGTGTATGATCCTTTTGAGGTATTGCTACATTTGGTTGAGGATTTTTGTATCTATGTTCATCAGCGATATTGGCCTATAGTTGTCTTTCTTTGTGTTGTCCTTGTCTAGCTTTGGGGTCAGAGTGATGTTGGCCTCATAAAATGTGTTAGGAAGTGTTCTGTCTTTTTCAGTTTTTTGGAGTATTTTGAGGAGGATGGGTACTAAATCTTCTTTGAATGTTTGGTAGAATTCTCCAGAGAAACCTTCTGGTCCTGGACTTTTTTGGGAGATTTTTTATTACTGTTTCTATCTCTTTGCTTGTGATTGGTGAGTTCAAATTCTCTATTTCTTCTTGGTTCAGTTTTGGGAGGTTGTATGAGTCTAAGAATTTATCCATTTCTTCTGGATTGTCCAACTTGTTGGCATATAGTTTTTCATAGTATTGTCTTGTAATCCTTTGTATTTTTGAGGTATCTGTTGTAATTTCTCCTCTTTCATTTCTAATTTTATTTATTTGAGCCTTTTATCTTTTTTGTTAGTGATTCTGCCTAAGGGTTTGTCAATTTTGTTATGTTCTCAAAGAACCAGCTCTTTCATTGATCCTTTCTACTGTTTTTTTGATTTCAATTTCATTTATTTCTGCTCTAATTTTTATTATTTCCCTCCTTCTGCCCACTTTGGGCTTTGTTTGTTCTTCTTTTTCTAGTTCTGTCAGGTGTAGTTTAAGATTCCTTATTTGAGATTTTTCTTGTTTCTTAAGGTGGGCCTGTATTGCTATGAATTTCCCTCTGAGGACTGCTTTTGCTTCATCCCATATGAGTTGGTATGGTGTATTTTCGTTTTCATTTGTCTCCAGATATTCTTTGATTTCTCCTTTAATTTCTTCAACCATCCATTGGTTGTTCAGTAGCATTTTGTTTAGTCTCCACATGTTTGTCACTTTCCCAGCTTTTCTCATATAGTTGAGTTCTAGTTTCATAGCATTATGGTCAGAAAAGGTGCTAGATATGATTTCAGTCTTCTTAAATTTATTGAGGCCTGCCTTGTTTCCCAACATATAGTCTATCTTTGAGAATGTTCCATGTGCACTTGGGAAGAATGTGTATTCTGCTGATTTTGAATGGAGTGTTCTATGTATATCTATTAAGTTCATCTGGTCTAGTTTTTTGTTAAGTTCCACTATTTCTTTGTTGACTTTCTGTCTGGTTGATCTATCCATTGATGAAAGTGAGGTTTAAGGTCCCCTACTATTATTGTGTTTCAGTTAATATCTCCTTTTAGGTCAATTAATAGTTGCTTTATCTACTTTGGTGCTACTGTGTTAGGTGCATATATATTTATAAGTGTTATGTTCTCTTGGTGGAGTGTCCCTTTTATCATTATATACTGCCCCGTTTTGTCTCTCATTGTCTTTTTTATCTTGAAGTCTACTTTGTCTGATATAAGTATGGTACACTTGCTTTCTTTTGTTCGCCATTAGTTTGGAGTATCATCTTCCATCCTTTCACTCTAAGTCTTTGTTTGTCTTTAGAGCTGAGATGTGTTTCCTGGAGGCAGTATATTATAGGGTCTTGTTTTTTAATCCATCCAGCCATTTTTTTCTTTTGATTGAGGAATTCAATTCATTTACATTTAGAATGATTATTGATATATGAGGGCTTAATGCTGCCATTTTATCACTTGTTTTCCAGTTGTTCTGTATTTCCCTTGCTTCTTGTCTCGTGTATTTCAGACTGCCAATTCAATTTGGTGGCTCTCTTTGATGGTTTTCTCAGTTTTATCTTTTTTTGTTTTTTTTTTTTGTGAGGAAGATCAGCCCTGAGCTAACATCCATGCTAATCCTTTTCTTTTTTGCTGAGGAAGACCAGCTCTGAGCTAAGATCTATTGCCAATCCTCCTCCTTTTTTTTTTCCCCCAAAGCCCCAGTAGATAGTTGAATGTCATAGTTGCACATCCTTCTAGTTGCTGTATGTGGGACGCAGCCTTAGCATGGCCGGAGAAGCAGTGCCTCGGTGCGCGCCCGGGATCCGACCCTGGGCCGCCAGTAGCGGAGCGCACACACTTAACCGCTAAGCCACCAGGCCAGCCCCAGTTTTGTCTTTATTTATCATTTATCTCTCTGTTCTGATTTTTTGTTTAATGGTTACCATGAGATTTGTATAAAAGATCTCATAGGTGGGATAGTCTGTTTTCTGATGGCCTCTTATTCCCTTAGTCTAAGCAGGTTCTGTCCCTTTCCTCTTCCCCTTCTAAGTTGTTGTTGTCACAACTTATTCCATTTTGTGTTGTGAGTTTGTGGTTAAAATGAAGTTATTATATTTATTGTTGATATTTTCCTTCCCTTTATCTTTAGAGTTATAATTAAATGTTTTCTGATGTGTTCTGATAGAGAATTGCAATTTTCTGATTTTGTCTGCCTATTTATCTCCTTGCTCAAGGCTTTGTAAACACTTTCTTCTTTTTTTATTGGGTATGAGGGCCTTCTTGATCATATCTTGTAGGTGGGGTCTTGTGGCGATGAACTCCCTCAGCTTTTGTTTATCTGGGAAAGTTTTTATTTTTCCATAATATCTGAAGGTTATTTTCACTGGATAGAGTATTCTTGGCTGAAAATTTTTGTCTTTCAGAATTTTGAATATATCACTCCACTCTCTGCTAGGCTGTAAAGTTTCTGCTGAGAAATTCACTCAAAGCTCGATAGGGGTTTCTTTGTAGGTTATTTTCTTCTGCCTTGCTGCCCTTAATATTTTTTCCTTGTCATTGACTTTTTCCAGCTTTACTAATATATGCCTTGGAGAAGATCTTTTTACATGGATGTAATTAGGAGTTCTATTGGCTTCGTTTATATGTAATTCCACCTCCTTCTCCATGTTTGGGAAGTTCTCAGCTATTATTTCTTTGAACAAGCTCTCTGCTCCTTTCTCTCTCACTTCTCCCTCTGGAATACCTGTAATCCTTATGTTGCATTTCCTAATTGAGTCAGATATTTCTCAGAGAATTTCTTCGTTTCTTTTTAGTCCTAGTTCTCGCTCCTCCTCCATCTGAAGCATTTCTGTATTCCTATCCTCTAGATTACTAATTCTATCCTCCATAATATCTTCTCTGTTATTTAAGGACTCCAGATTATTCTTTATCTCATCCATTGTGTTTTTCATCTCCAGCATTTCTGATTGGTTTTTCTTTATAGTTTCAATCTCTTTTGTGAAGAATTCCCTCTGTTCATTAATTTTGTTCCTGATTTCATTGAACTATCTTTCTGAGTTCTCTTGTAACTCGTTGAGTTTTTTTATGATAGCTGTTTTGAATTCTCTGTCATTTAGATGGAAGATTTCTTTGCCTTCAAGATTGATTTCTAGGTGTTTGTGTTTTTCCTTCTGGTCTGGAGTATTAATATATTTCTTCATTCTGGTTGATGGAGTGGATTTGTGCTGTCACATAGTCATAGTATCTGGTCACAGTTTCCACCTAACACCACGGGTAGCGGGGCAGGAGTTGTGTAACCTGAGCCTGCCACAATCCCTGACAGCTGTGCATATCTGAGCCTGGGCCACTCCTTGGGACTGTAGCTGCCCTGTGGGCTCTCCCACCAAATGGGAAAGCAACCACGCAGGGCTTCAGGGCTGCTGCCACCTGCTCCCATAGTCCCACCCAGTTGTGCTCCCCCCTTCGGAGCCACAGTGGTACTATCGGCATTCACGGTACTATGGGCATTCACAGTAGCCACGAGCTCATTCGCCTGGGCACATAGCTCCGCCATGGTCTGCTCCTAGGTCGCACCAGCTGTTGTGCTTGGTGGGTGGGGCCTCCCTACTGGGTCCAAGCCAGAGCCACTCCCTGGGACTGTGGTGGGACTATAGGCTCTCCCACTGGACAAGAGAGCGATTATACGGGGGCTCAAGGCTGCTGCCGCCTGCTCCCATAGTCCCACCAAGTTGTGCTCCCCATTTCGGGGCCGCAGCGGTACTATGAGCGTTTGTGGCAGCCAGGAGCTTGTTTGCCTGGGCCACAGATCCACCACCATCTGCTCCTAGGTTGCACCAGCTGTTGTGCTTGGTGCGCGGGGCCTCCCTACTGGGTCCGAGCCAGAGCCACTCCCTGGGACCACAATGGGACTGTGGGCTCCCTGGTCCAGAGAGCAATCACTTGGGGGGCTCAGTGCTGCTGTTGCCTGCTCCCACAGTCCTGCCGAGATGTACGCCCTCCTTCAGGGCCACAGCAGTACTATGTGCATTCAAGGCAGCCAGGAGCTCCTTCCCCTCGACATGCAGCTCTGCCACCATCTGCTCCTAGGTAACACCAGCCATTGTGCCTGGTGCATGGGGCCTCCCCACTGGGTCCAACCGTGAACCACTCCTTGTGGACCATGCGGCCCTGTAGGCTCTCCCACCGAGAAGGGAAATGATCACACAGGGGTTCAGGGCTGCGGTCACCGTTTCCACAGTCACGCTGAGGTGTGCTCCCACCCTTGGGGCCACAGCAGTGCTATGAACTCTCCAGCCAGGAGAGCGGTCACACACGTGTACCGGGCTGCCTGGGGACTGGAGAGTGCTCACCTATCTCCACCACCTCCCCAGGGGTAGTCCATCCACCTTCAGTTGTATAGCTGCATGGGTCTCTCAGGCATCCTGATGTGCTATGTGGGTATCCTCTGCTGAACAATGACTGTCCGTTTAGTTGTAGTTCGATCGGGGAGAGACAAAGGGAACGACTCACTCCACCATGTTGCTGATGTCACGTCCCAACCTGGAGTTTTTAACTCTTAAGCTTGTCCACACTGAGCCTCTAACAAATCGTCAATTAAAGTTTTTCCACCCATTACTGACTTCAGTGGAAGGTTCCTGGACTTCTACTCCAGTAAGCTGTAATTCTGTATATTTTCTAGTTTTGAGGGCAGCAGTGTGCCCTGTGACCTCAATTCTCTGATGGATCTAAGAAGAGTTGTTGATTATCAGTTTGTTCAGCTTTTTTCTTGTTGCGAGGACAGAAATAATGACTTCCAAGCTCCTTGCATACTGGATTGGACTGTTATGACTTTTCTAGAAAATAGTTATCAGAAGTCCTAAAAATGCCCTTTGATTCAGTAATATCATCTCTGGAAAATGATCTTGAGAAAATAAGTAGAGAAAGGCACAATGGTAAATGTATGAAGATATTCATTGAAGCATTATTTATCATTGCAAAAGATGGAAATAATACAACTATCTGACAATAGGGCACTGGTTAACAATTATGAAACATCAATGCATCCATTAACAGTTATGTTTTTAACTAATGTTTAGTGGGAAAATGCTCATGTTATATCAGATGACTAAAAATATGATGACAAAGTATATCCATATGCAGATGGCCTGTCTCTCAGTTTTACCTGAGGCCCCAAAGCCAGGAACAAGACATAGACATCCTAAAGCAAGGTACTAGACCACCTATGTAGCACTAGCTAAAAGATTGTGAAACTAGTTTTACTGCTCTTGGCTTATCATCAGTTCAAGGTTTTGAAAGAAGAAAGGTTGCGAATTAAAGAGGCCCATAGAGGGAAGTATTTGGGAGAGACTTGTCAGTATGCTATGGTTCTCCTACCCTCCTCCACCCAAGTGAAAGATGGAGTTTCAGGGGTACTCTTCCAGAGCTTGACAGATGCCCCTTGGGATTTGATTTGTGACTCCTCTTGAGAGATCTATAGTCAACAGCCTCTCTGTAACTGGCAAAGTAGAAAAGAGGACTGCTTGGTCCTCTTTGCCCCCAGTGGAGGGCAAAGGAAGGCATATACTTCCCATGGACCAAATACAGGCCCTAGAGGAAAAGGGTCATCTTAAAAGGGACTCCAACCAAGGGAACAAGCTAGAGAACCAACATGACATCCACGAAGGTATAAACTGCTACGGAGCTCAGCAGGGGGCTCATAAACCAGCTCACCTGCTTCTGAAGTCCCCACACACCACCCCAGGGACCTCTCAAGTGGGGCCTCACCTGCACACTCTGCTTCCCTCTACTTCCCTCTGTCGTCAACCTTGGAGGGGTCCAAAGCAGCACCGTACAAGTGAGGAAGGAGTAAGGCAAAAAGGGAAAGCGACTTACACCCCTCTTCCCTGAAGCCTTCCAAGCCTGCAACAGACCTCTCAGCTCATTCTATAAATTTATACATTGCAAAAAGACAAAGAAATACATCAAAATGTTAACAGTGTTTATCTTCTGGCATGTGGGATTTTCTTAATCATGTATTTCAAAAATTTTTGAAATGTAATGCCTTTATAATCAGAAAACATATATATAATTCAGAAAAAAAATTTTTTTTAATAATGACCCTTCAAGAATTAATTTGTTGTCTATAAAATATAAATGGGCAATTAATTCTTCAGAAATATGCTGTTGCATGGTATAATTTCATTTGAGGTCTTGTTCTCTATAAGAATTCTTTTTTGATTTATCAGGTTGGGAATTTAAAATTGTATTTATTTTTCATCAAAATGGATTCTGTCTTGATTTAAAAAATAGCTCTTATTGATTTAATACTGACTATAGGTCATTTGCTCTGTATACATTATTTCTAATCACAGTAATCCAGCAAGATAGATTGTATTGTCTCCATTTTCAAAATGAGGAAACTGGGGCACTCAGAGAGGTAACATTGCCCAGGATCCTGGGAGAGGCCATAGAGGAGGCAGGATTAGTACCCAAGTCTGTTTGACTCTAATCCCATGCTAGATATATACCATGCTGCTCAAGTGTTCCCAGATAATTTACGTGTTCTTTCTCTGTGCTCTTCTATGTTTCTGTTAAGGAAAACTTTTGATCCACACACTAAACTTGCACAGAATTGGTGCATAGAATTGGATTAGTTATAATCCTTGGTGTATGAAACACTGTTGTTACTGATCCCTACACAGCTTTATTTATTTGATTGTTTAAAATAACAGTGAACATAGTTGAACATATTGCCAGCCCAACAACTAGAACATTACTAGTTAACTTTCCTCTGTGCCCCTCCTCATCCCATCCCCTGAGAAGTAACCACTCTCCTATAATTTTGGGATAGTAGTAGTATATAAACAAATCCTCAGTGTAAAAGCAGTTAAATATGTACACAGACATTTTTAAGTAAATGGAGTCATACTATACATATTGCTTTGCGACTTTGTTTTTTTACATTTAGTATTTCTTGGAGGTTTTTCTCCACAAGATACTCCGATGGAACTAAATTCTCTAAAATTTATTGATAAATGAGAACTGTGTCTACAGGTATATTACATTTCTGCTTTGATTCCACAACCTTTAGGGGACCTTTGCAAAGCCTTCAGATTACTTGGTTTGAACTAAATGCATGTGGTGTCTGAAGATAGTTCCTATCCCTCAGCATGTACCAAAATTATTTACATAAAGCAGGAGATATGTATATATATGGCTCAACAAATATTCGTTTATTAAATGGTTTAACATTTGTTACAATTATGTCAAGTTCACCTTTCCTGTAGTTAAAAATAATAATGTAGTTTGCATAGAAAAGTAATTATACTTTTTAAATAATAAAACTAATAATTTAAACACATAGTTATAGCAAAGAAATACTTTCTTTAAGTGGTGGTAATTATGAAAGTCACTGAGATGTAATTTTCAAGCTCTGCACTTTTGTTCCTAGATATTTATGCTATTGGCTATTTATTTTTCTTATAGTGTAAATATTTAATTTTCTGAGATTTAATTAGAGCTTCTAGAAAATTTTGCCCGTTACTGAATCCCTTTTTATCCTGTTGCTAATATTTCCTCACATGGCTCACTTATACGTATCTTACTGGGAAAACTAAAGAGAGAAAGAATTATCTTCTTCCAGGCTCACGGTAGGTTCAGTTCCAGAGCCACCATAGGATCTTTATTTGAATGGCAGTGTTGAAGGAATTGAGTAAAAACACTAAAGTGCTTTCCTCCCTGTAGAGCAGAGTTCCAGAGAAAAAGGTAAGATGTTGAACATATTCCTCGCTTGCAAGAAGTTGTTCAAAAAACTATTTGGAAACAAAGAGGAGATAAGTTTCTTACTGTGTCCATGTAATTTTTTCCCTGAAACATAAATAAAAAGAAAGAAAAAGGAAAAAGGAAGACAACGTCTCTACTTATAAGAGGAGCGTAGTAGCTAGAATGCACAGTTAACCCTGATAACTTTGTATTCCTGGCTTTGCCCTGGCACTGACACATTGGACCTTAAATTGTAGTACCTTTCTGATGATTCTAGATCAGTAAATATGAAGCATTTAAAATACTTTATGTTTTTATACTAAGGAGAGAGGAAAGTGGAAGCCATCCTTTCTTGAATACTTACTATGCACACTAAGTACTTCTCATTTCTTATACCATCCTTGTAAAGTAAGAGTTATTTTCCTCGTCTTCACAGATGAGGAAATGGAGATTAAAAGAAGCATTTCACTTATTATAGTGAAATTATGTTTATGCATTTGCCTCCCATATTAATCTGTATGGTGATGGTGCTCAGGGCAAGCTACCCCAGGAAGCACCACTCTGGTATGCGGATTATTTCGAGCTGAGGGCAATAAGGACTCAGAGAACTGAGGAAAAATATTTGAGTTTCCCCTCCCAAACTGCCTAAAGAATTTAAAACAAAAGATCTGTTTTAGGAAGGAGTTATTATCATGACTGCTATAAAAGATAATTTAGGATAGAGGTTACAATAGAAAAGGCACCAACAAGCCCATCTTATCGGGAGTTCTGTCTCTCTGGCCACATTCTTTGGATGGCCCTGCGAGGAGTTGTCAGACAATCATTTACAAGGGAAGTCTCCATTTGTAAAGGTATCTCCCTCTCTGTATTGGGAAAAGGGGGGATGAGCTCATTTCTAGTGACTTATCAATGTGGAAGGTGAGGCCTTGGGGCTGCATAATAAACCTTACTCTTGTTTACTGTGCTTTAGTGGTAATCTCCTGTAACTGACTCCCCCCACCCCCAAAATCCTCCTTTATCATTGGCTGAAAATGATATTTAAGACGAGAGTTTCTGCTATTGTGTTGAGAAACACAGTGTCCCTGCTTTCTCCCATGTATGCATGTTATTAAACTTGGTATTATTTTCTCCTGCTAACCTGTCTTGTTGATTATTTGGCCAGCCAGAAGAACCTTAAGGGAAAGGACAGAGGGAGATTCTCCCTCTTCCCCCGACAATGGTCATGGTCTCTTCAGGCAGGGCCCAGTTTTATTTGTCGTTTTACTTTCGTTTCTAACAGAATGTCTGGCACATAGTAGGTGCCCTGCAAAGTTTGTTGGTGTGTGAGGGGTAACTTGCCCTGGATCACGTAGCTGAAGAATGGTAGAGGCCATGATTGAAGAGCCTGTGGTCTTTTCCACTGTTCCACACTGCCTCTCCACTCCCTATCACCTCAGGAATGGGTTAGGAAATGGTGTTGGCATTTGTATTAATGTCTCTTCAGTAGTTTTAAAGATTCCCCAGGTACATTTGACTTATAAATCAATCTTTGTTTAATGCTTCTGAGTTTGGGATAATTGCCCTCATGTGATTTGCGAATTACTTTCAGTAATAACCAGACTATAAGTGTGTTGAGGTAAGGTATTCCACTATATTATTTAATTCTCACCTATATTCTGCAATTTTGTGATTTTGAGATCCTAAATTTGGACATCTCATAACACACTGATTGTGTTTCCTAATGAATATATCCGGTGGTAATCAAGCAATGTACCACAGTGGAAAGATCGTGGGCTTTGAATTCAGACAGATGACACTGTTTATCCTCGCTTTGCCATTTACCCCTTGTGTAATTTTTAGCAAGTTATTTAACCTCTCTGTGCCTCAGTTTTCTCATTTCTAAAATGGAGGTGATGATTTCTACCTTATTGGCTGGTTTGAAGATTAAAGTTTAAATGAGATCATTTATAGAGTGCCTGGTACATGACAAGCACTAGATAATCGTGCCTCTATTCATTGATCTTGACAGTCTGGAACAATGAGCCAAGTCTATGAAGAGAAAGTTTGATTGGAATAAATGTAATCTTGAACTTGGTACTAAATACACAAAAATACAAAGGTATAGGACATGGAAGATGTGGCTTACCAATAACATGTGGAAAAGACCTGGGGAGCCTCACTTGACTGCCTGCTCAGTCTGAGTCAGCAGTAGTATTTGGCAGCCAAAAAAGGTTTTAAGGATAGCATCCAGATCCAGGAAAGGGACAGGTCTTCTCCACTCTGCTCTGGTCAGACTCTCCCTGAGTTCTCTATTTCATTTTTTGGGCATGAGAGTTTAAGAAAATCATTGATTAACCAGAGTCTGTCAAAAGAAACACAACTAGACTGATAAGAAGTTGTGAGCCCACGCCATATGAGAAGAACAGATGAATTGAGATTATTTAGCCTGGAGTGTGTGTTAGAAAGTGGAGGGTGGGGGAGGGAAAGCTTGGAGTGATAAAATAAGTATCCATTTCTAAACAGTTATCATGTTAGACTTGTGCCCTATGACCCTAGGAGGTAAAACAATAACCAGGGATGGAAGTTGTCTGGAGGAGATTCAGTTTAATAAGCCTTTCTTTCAAAGGATTAAAGCTATATAAAAATTAAACTGCCTTCCTTGGTTTTTGGTGATCAAGCAAAGGCCACATAGTGTATTGCTGGGATGCCACAGAGAAAATTCATCATCACATCTGACTGGAGATTGGATGAGAACCAAATGATCTTCAAGACCCCTCCAACCTTGATAGTTTTGTGATTTTATACACAAGCAAAGTATGGGTTATTTTTAGTGGAGTATATAGAGACAGTGATGATCAAACCAAGTCCTTGCCTCTATGGAGCTTACATTTTAATTGGAGAAGCAACACACATTTCAAAAGTTAGGGCGAAGTCACAATAAGAGAATTCATAGGGCTGATTATGATTAATTGCTAAATGAATGTTAGAATTGAATGCTTTTTAAACTTTTATGTCTTACAAAGCACCAGTCACTCTCAAAGAACCTGAGTGCCGTGATCCCATGGGGGAAAAAAAGCATGTTTATATGTTTATAGGTTATTATACTGATCATTTATAATAAATGTCAAGGGCTTAAAATTTTTAATAATTGCCAAAACTTATTAAATAAACTTTCTTGTAGGCAGAAGATATGAAGGTCTGGGTGGTACATTGAGATTTCAAGGTTAGAACTAAAGTGACTGAAGATTGTGATAGGGTAAGGTTTTCTTGATAAAGTTTTTGAAGTTTTATTCCACATCAAGATATATGTCCACCAGGGCTAGGACAAGAGCAGAAACCAGTGTTTGGTAAAATTGGATCATCTACTTAGAGACAAATGCTTTTATTCATGATTAAGAAGCTGGTTCAGCATGTGTGGGATCAGGGGGTTTATGGGAAATCTATGTACCTTCCACGCAATTTTGCTATGAACCTAAAACTGCTCTAAAAAATAAAATCTATTAAAAAGTGATTCACGTCTTTACATATTTTAAATTGAGTCATTTAATAATTTAATGGTGTCTAATTTATGAAACTCTGAACTCACAGCAGTTTCCAGGTAAGATGACCATCAATAAACTGAAAAGACCGTACTTAGTACACATTCAGTTAGTCAGAACTCTTGACATCTTCAGCTGGATATCATGTGTGGTTTGTCATGGGGTTAGGAAGGGGAGGGGAATGCGAGGGTTATACCAGTAACATCAACACTTTGTTGGCCTGGACCCTAGAAAAATAAAGCCTAAAGAACAAAAATTTTGTAGTGTTCATCCCTCAGCAACCAATCTATTTGGCAACAGACCAGCTAAAATAGCCGATGATGCTTGATGACTATATAGCCATGAACGTTCTCCAACTAAGTCCACCTGCTCACCAGAGCAACTTCTGACTGTCATTTGGTTTTCACTTTTGAGGTGCCTATTGGGAACGTCTGTACTTCTTATGATATTACAAATATATTCATCAAATGATACTATATATCTGAAAATCTTTTTATGTTATTCTCAAATACCAACTAACAGTTTGAAAATATTGAATGTCTCTTTCCTCATCGGTAAAATGTAGGGAGTAGATTAACTCATCTCTAAAGAGTTCCTTACTTCTAAAGTTCTATAGCTTTATAAAATTAGTTCAGCCCTAAACAAAATATTGAAATTATTTTGCCTGGATGTAGTTGTAAATATTTAATGACATAGTACAGTGTTCATTCTACGTTGTTAAAATTAAAAAATACAAAAAGTTTTAAAAATAGATATGTATAGTTTGATCCTGTGTGTGTATACTCTAATTTATGAATATGTATGCATAGATGTATAAATAAGTATACACACATTTATAAATTAGATATGGCACTATGTTGGTTATTGATTGGTTATTATTGATTATTCCTCAGTAGTAAGATTACAGGTGATTTTGTTTTCCTCTTCTTTCTCTTCCGTAGTTTCTATTTACCAGTTGAATTAATTTTATAATAGGAAATAGCATTTAAATCTGAAAAAACAAAGTGACTTTATTTTGTAAATTATTTTAATTCAGCAATCTATGAAACCTAACACACTGAAGGAAGATCCGACAAGGGACCTCAAACAGCTTCTCCACGAGTTGAGAAGTGTGATCAACGAGGAGCCAGCTGTGCCTCTGGGCAAGCCCGAGGAAGATGGGAGCACACCGTCTCTGGGGGTTTCCTATGTGGCTGTGTAAGACTGAGTATACTTCAGAATGGGAAAGCTTCTCTTATCAGTGGCTTGCCATTAAGTTGTCTGTGTGTTACTCTGAGAGGTTGAGGTTTAAATACCTTTGAAGAGTATCTGATGTTATCAGGGAAAACAATAAGAAAGTGGAGGAGTTAAGCAAAAGCAAAACAACTTGACATCAAGAGAAAATAATACAGTTATTCTATTCAGAAAGTAGTTAGGGCAAAGCATTACCCAAAGTTGCATTCATATAGTAATTTATAACTTCACCTCATAATCTTATTGGATTACCACAACAACTGTTTGAGATAAGACAGGGCAGGATTTATTTATCCTATTTTACAAATGAGAAAAACACGAGTTTCAAAAGATTGACTTGCCTACAGCCAACACAGTTCGATATTGGAGCTGAAACTAGAACCCTGAGAACTGCTACATAACTCTCCAAGTGTAAGCTAATAGGAAAGGCCAGTTCACCAGCCCTTCCCTGTACATACCTGCAGAAATCAATGAGATTCTCATATTCTTTTCAAATAGTGTTTTAAAATTTTATTGTGTTATTAGATTAATTTAAAGCATTTTAATATGTTTTATTTTTAGTATTATAATGCTGGTTGTATACTAGTTGTTAGTATTATAACAACCTATTGTTATAATATTCGTTTTCTGGTTATATGGCAAATATCTAAAAGTAATAATTTCTGAAATAATACTTATATATAAACAATCTCCAGTTTCTTAAGATGTTCAATTAGTATATATTAAGGTAGCAAAATATTACCTGGATTTATTTAACTTTTATTAATAATATTATTAATAGTCATTGTAAAATATTCGTAACTGCCCAGTTACCAGCATAACATTGTATCCTCAGAATCACATCAGAAACATTTCATTGGCCCCTCTATCAAAAAATACTTACATGTGCAGAGCACTTTCATTCTTGTCATAACCCTATAATATGCCATCTAATCCAGGGCAGTATTATTAAGTATTATCACTTGACAGATGAGTAAATTTAGGCACAGATTAAGTTGCCGCCTCCTATGAAGCAAAGAGGGAAAGCCAGAAGTAAAGTTAAAGCCCCTGTTCCCGGGACTAATCATTCCACAAGATTACCATGACTGTAGCCACTAATGATGGGCTTGAACTATATTGGGCTGTACTGAACATGAATATATTTGGTCCTTGCCTTTAAAGAGTTTATGTTAACTTGCTGTCATCCTACAAGTGACCTTGTCACCAAAGCCAAACTCAGCCTAAAGCTCTTAAGAGTCCATGGAATGAAAGCATTTCTGAGTTGATAAACTCCAGGGGTAGCCCTTTGCAAAATTTGCTTGGAGGCCTAAAATCTACTGTTGTGCCTTAAAGAAGAGTTAAATACTCGTGAGCAATTGATTATTCTAAAAATACGTGGAATCTGGAAATTGTCCTTTGTATAATTCACTGAGAGTTATATTTATCTATACCGAGATGATAGAGTAAGAGATTGCGTTACTGAATTAAGCCTGAGATTAGAGATATGCCATAGGTAAGAGGAATCTGAGATTCTGAATCTGATTAATTGTCCAACAATTTTGTACGTGACCAGGTAGTTTGGGAAGTCTGTTTGGACAGACTTGATGGGCATTTTGGGTTCATTGAAGGAAAGCTGTTGCATTATTTAATTGAAACTAAAAAGTGTCTCAGTGACGTACTAAAGTAATTTGCTTTCTAGAAATCAACTTAATAGGCATTTTTTTGGTGCTTATTTTAAATTTTGGTGCTGTTTACCCAAATGAAGATATTTATATATGGTATGCCGTACCAAAAATGGAAGACTTTTTCTACATTTACACATATTTATAGTGGCTTACATAACTTTTGAAAGAAAGGTGGTCTGGGAGGAAATTAGAACAACCTCAATATAGGATTATAAGAATCTCCCTGAAAACAATTCTATTTTCATCAATAATCGAGTAGCTGAATTTTTTAATGAAATCATAAAAAGAGCATAATGAAATGAAATCCATAACCCCTATACAAAGACAACTTCTGAGAACTGACTTTAACCAAAAAAGAAAAAAGACTAATATTAATTTGTTATTCATTTGAGATGCAGAGGCCACTGCTTGTAGATCTTCAGTAGCTCCTCGCTGTCTGCTGCATTTAAGTACCTGGTCCCTCAGTCTGACACTGAAGACTCTCCCTAACTTGTCACCAGCTTGCTTTACTCCTATATTATGCTCTAGTCAGAACAGACCACTCGTGATTCCCAGGAGTTCATTTCTTTTTGTCTTCAAGCTTTCTTCCGTACTGTTTCCTCCACCTGGAAGAGCCAGTGCCCGAGTCTCACTCTTTTGAATCTGTTTGTCTAAAAGCAATTTTCAGAGGAACAGTTTTGTTTTGTCACTAAGTTTAAATGAGTTGCATAGTCTTTAATTTCTTCTATCCCTCTACCAACAGAAGCAACAACTCATTAAGGGACTCCACGGAAGGCAGCAAGTCAAGTGAAACTTTTAGCAGGTAAGAAATGATCTTACCAGCCCCTGACTTTCAGAGTGTCCCCTTTCCTACTGTTCATTCATTAATTCAGAAGATCGTTAACTGCCCGTGGTGTGCCACACTGTATGGTAGGCCCTTAGAATGTAACAGTGAGGCCTGGCCCGGTGGTGTAGCAGTTAAGTCAGTGCACTCCACTTTGGCGGCCCGGGGTTTGCGGTTTGGATCTTGAGCGTGGACCTACACACAGCTCATCAAGCCATGCTGAGGCGGCGCCCCACATAGAGCAACTAGAAGGATGTACAACTATCTACTGGGGCTTTGGGGAGAAAAAAGGAAAAAAAACAGAAAGACTGTCAACAGATGTTAGCTCAGAGCCAATCTTCCTCAAAAAAAAAAAAAAAACGAATATAACAGTGAGCAAGACAGACATGGGCCCTGTCCTCAAGTTGCTTACAATCATAAGGCATGTTTATTGACTGGCTACCTGGAAAAAACACTTAACTTTTATCTTTTCTATTTTCACAACGTATAAAAAATAGAGCTATCAGAGCCCTTTTTATATCATAAGAATATGAAAATGAATTCTACTGTTTAAATTCCAGTTAGACAGAGGCTTATTCCTTGCTGTCTCTTCAGCACCAAGCATATTGCCTGCCACATAGTAGCCATTTAGCAAATATTTGTTTAGTGAATGAATTAAGACAATGTTATAAATATTTTCTCCCTATCGCTGCTACTTGATCAATATACAATGAACTTGAATCTTTCTAAATATATCTCTCTCTTAGCCTAAAAGAAGTGAGTTTTGATTTTTTTCTTACCTGGTTGTGTAGCCCTCCATTGTACCTGTTACTATCTATAGCTTTCTACTGCATATTTTTATTTTTACTATTTTCTGGGTGTTTTAGACTTATCCCTTTGTCGAGACTTTATGAGTGTAGGCATAATTATTCCCATATATAGGTTGGAAATGAAGACTCACATTGCTTAAGCAACTTGCCAAGGTCGTACAGCTTATAAACAGTGGAGTCAGATTTGAACTCGGGTCTGGCTGGCTCCGGAGCTCAAGCTTGTGATGACTCCTGTGTTCTGCCTGTGTACCTGGACTGTGCTACCTGGGAAGGAGCCCAGTCCTAGGCCTGGGGCACAGAGGGGCTGCTTCCCTGGGAGAAGTAAAGCTCTGCGGTAGTTTTTCCATGACTAGAAAAATCTGCTTTCTTCATCACTGATGTGTTTGTGAAGAAGAGAGAATGGTGAGGAAGAGATGGGACCTAGCCCCTTCCTGTGTTCAAATGAGAAGAAGAGATAAATATTTAATAGAAGCTCTGAAAAGTATGAAACATACTACAAAATTAAAAATGCATTTGAATGCTCTATACTATGGCAAATTGGCCATTTTTTAACTAATACTTAAATGAATGAGAAAGAATACCACTGTTTTACTACATTTCACTGTAATTGTAGGACCTATTCTTTAATCAACATCTTACGGTAATGTTTCTTAATCTAGAAACTTCTGCAGCCATGTAAGCTAAATCAACGTAGTCTACATACCCAGAACAGAATAAAAAAGAAATGAGTAACTCTGGTATGTGGATTTGTGCTTGAATTATTCTGAGAGCCACATCTCTCAGAAGTTTTGTGGAGAATTGACTTTTCTTTTTCTATGTTATTATAACTTAATGAGCAACATTATGCCCTAAGAAGTATTTCCAATAAAGCCTTCAAAATATCTAGCTCCCTTTTACACATCTCCATATGGATATTTCAGGAGATGAAACAGAATGACCTAAAGATCATAATGACCAAAACTTAACAAAGATGGTCATTCCGCAAAACCATTCCCCTCCATCTCGTTCTATTTCTGTAAATGGCAGCACTGCTTTCCCGGGGCATCTATGCTTAAATCTTAACATTATCTTTGATTCTTCTTTCTCCCTTGTCTCCTTTCTCTAGTCACCAGATCTTATTAATTCTGACTCTAAAACAGTTCTGAAATCCATTTTCTTCTTTGCGCATCCCCTTGAACTGCCCATATTAATTTTCTATGGCTGCTGTAACAAAATTAGTGGCTTAAAGCAACACAAATTTATCTTTCTTACA
This sequence comes from Diceros bicornis minor, assembly GCF_020826845.1. NCBI lineage: Eukaryota > Metazoa > Chordata > Mammalia > Perissodactyla > Rhinocerotidae > Diceros > Diceros bicornis. Next base: position 61,802,361 of record NC_080747.1, on the reverse strand, counting down.
GTCCTGGAGGCCTGAAGTCCTAAGTCAGTTTCACTGGGCTAAAGTCAAGATGTTAGCAGGGCCACACTCCCTCCAAAAGCTCTTGGGATTAATCCATTTCCTTACCTTTTTCCAGCTTCTAGAACTTTATTCCTTGCACTCTTTGGTTTGTGGGCTCCTTCTTCCATTTTCACAGCCCATAGCATCTTCAAATCTCTCTCTCTGCTGAGATCGTCACATCATCTTTCTTCTGTGGGAAATCTCCCCCTGCCTCCCTCTTATAAAGGCATTTAGGGCCCATTCAGATAATCCAGGATAATTTCCCCCATCTCAAGATCCTTGATTTAATGACATGTGTAAAGTTTCCATTGCCAGATAAGGTGACATTCACAAGTTCTTGGCATTCCCACGCGGGTGTATCTGGCAGCCGTCATTCAGCCTGCGGCACTCCTTTAGGCCTGTTTACCTTTCTTATGGACTGTTGTGGTGCCTCGACTGTGGTCCCTGTGGATGTCTTTAAATCCAGTCTCTTGCACAGTCCAGTCGCTTCTTCATATCAATTTCAAATTGATCTGCTTTAAGTACACCTCAGGCTATGTCTGTTCCCCAAAACCTTCAAAAGCTCCCCATTGCCTACTGCAGCAAGAACAAACTCTTTGCCCTGATAATGAAGATTATCCACAGTATAGCCATGACCTTCCTTTCCTGGGCTTTTCTCCTAATATAGCTATTCTCAAACTTTTTTGTCTCATGACCTCTTTGCACTCACAAATATCATTGAGGATCCTAAAGAGCTTTTGTTTATATGGGTCATTTCTACCACTATTTTAAGTATCGGAAAAGAAATTTTAATTTTAAACATTTTTGGAATTTAAAACATTTTGATATTTATTCATTTAAAAATAACAAAGTACATATTATCATAATAACATTTTATTATGAAAAATAACTGTTTTGGGGCCAGCCCCGTGGCTTAGCAGTTAAGTGCACGTGCTCTGCTACTGGCGGCCCGGGTTCGGTTCTGGGCGTGCACCGATGCACTGCTTGTCTGGCCATGCTGAGGTGGCATCCCACATACAGCAACTAGAAGGATGTGCAACTATGACATACAACTATCTCCCGGGGCTTTGGGGAGAAAAAGGGAAAAAAAGGAGGAGGATTGGTAATAGATGTTAGCTCAGGGCTGGTCTTCCTCAGCAAAAAGAAGAGGATTGGCATGGATGTTAGCTCAGGGCTGATCTTCCTCACAAAAAAAAAAAAACAAACTTTTTTTTAAACAAAAATATCATTGAGAAGGTATTGTTTTAATATTTAATGCATGGCTTAATAAAAGATAGCTGGATTCTCATATCTGCATCTCCATTTAGTCTGTTGTGATATCAGATATCATAGAGCCTCTGGGAAACTCCACTATACTTGTGAGAGCCTGAGAATTAAAAAGCAAATAATATCTTAGTATTACAATAAAAATAGTGATGACCTCGCAAACCCCTTGGAAGGAAACCACCTTAGCAACTACTGCCACGTTATCCTTGTACTGGTACCCAACCCACAAAGAACTATGCGGTTTATTTCAACTTACTGATTTAACAAAGTCTGATAGTTTTGTAAAGTGATAACTACAGTTGCTGAAAGGTGTTTGTTTTTTTTGTCTTTGTTTTTTTCATTTTTAAATATGTCGTTAGGATTGTATCTCTTAGAATCTGTGAGAGAAATATTTGGGTTTTATAGCCATTATTATACAAAAGTGAATTTTCTAACCAAGATTATATATTGTAACATTTTGATTCTGCAAAACATTCATGGGCACTGGATGAATAAAGATAATGTAACTTTGAATCTCTCTCAGGGTATTTTAGGACTTCTGCAATTTAGGGTTATGACTGTCATCTTGAGTTTATATTTTAAGCCATCGCTTGCTTCTGTCCATAAATCTTAGCACTGTGTTTGTGAAATGGAATGTTTGCATGACTGTTCTTATGCTTCCAGAGAGCCAGTCACACTGCATGCAGGAGACCTGGAAGATCCATCTAGTAGCTTCACATTCGCATCTGCAGGTGAGTTTTCAATGAAACCACAGAAATGGGGCCTGCTTAAAACTCTGCAGTGGCTCCCCACTTCCCTGAGAGTAAAAGCCAAAGTCATTACAGTAGCCTGGAAGTCCCCAGTAACCCTCTGCTCTCATTTCCTACTATTCTGTCTTCATTCACTCTGCTTTATCCACCCTTGAATTGTTCCTTGAACATGCCAGGCAGCTTCTATATTAGGGCCTTTACACCTGCTGTTCCCTCTGCACTGCTAACCCCTCACCTCCTTTAAAGCCTTTGCTCAGATGTCACTTTCCCAGGGAGACTTACTCTCCCCACCTTATGTAAAAATTGTAACCCTCTCACACTCCCCCTTATCTTTTCTTTTTTTAAATTACGCTTAGTATCTTTTAATATACTATGTAACTTACTTATGTTATTCATTGCGTGTCACCCCCTGCTAGACAAAAGCTGCACAAGGACAGAAGTCTTTAATTGTTTGGTTCTCTGATATATATATCTCAGGTACCTAGAACCTTCCTAGCACATAGCAAGTGCTCAATAAATACTTATTGAATGGATGAGAAGAAAAGGAGAAGAGTAGAGACAGATGGTTCTCCATATGATTTCTAAAGACTGAGAGAATGCTCTCTATAAAACAAGGAGGTCAGGGAAGAGATTGAAAGATAACAGAATCTGTTGAAAAGCAAAATGGCATAACTCAGACTAGAAATGGAAGAGAAAAATTGAAACATTACAGGGAAAAGCCTTAGAAATCAAAAACTAGGATAGGCGTGACTGAAATCATAGTCAGGGACATGATGGACCCCCACCCCCCAGAAAAAATTACACAAAAAGAATTTTTTAAACTAAGAGAAACAGAAATTAATTATAGAGAATATGTTAGATTTGGAAGGCAAAGGCAAACTAACAGACACATAATCAGTCTTCCTATGGAAGAGAACAAAATAAATGGGAAAGAATGAAACTGAAAATGATGGCTGTTCAATAAAAGTTTAGCTATAATCTGGACAGTAATAATGTAAATAGGGAAAATGAGGTAAAAGAGATAGGAGAAAAATAAGTTTCCAAATTTTTTTGTCTTTTATAGAAGAGTGTCAATCAGGTCTAAAATCAAAACATAATATTCATAAATAAATACAAATTCTTAATTTTTAAATAATGTTTAACTTGTGAGAAATCTTTTAAGAACTAATATTTTGAAGAAAAGAGCATTTATTTGAAGTTAAACAATTCCTTCAGATTTACTTCATTCGTATGTTTTTACTGTGGTTTTAATGATTACCCAAGAGAACACATGTATCTTTGCCTTATTAGATTAATATAAATGAGTGCTTTTACCTTTTCTCATACATTGTGAGTACCTTAGAACATGTTGACTCTATTCACTATGCTTCCAACTTATGGTTGTCACATATTTTAATTATAAATGTAAATACCACAGTGGATTATTTGCATTGTTTTGTTTAGTTACTATTCATTTATCTATAGCCACATAGTTAACACTTTACCCTCTATCTGGTATCATTTTACTTATGCCTTTAATGTTTCCTTTAATGTAAGTCCTGCTGGTGACATATTCTCTCAGTTTCTATTTTTCTGAAGTTATCTTTATTTCATCCTCATTTTTGAAGAATATTTTTGCTGAGTATAGAATTCTAGGTTGACATTTTTCCTTCACTTTGAAATTATTCCATTGTTTTCTGGCTTGCATTGTTTCTATTAAGAAGTCAGCTCTAAATTTAATTGTTGCTCATTTAAATATAATCTGTCTTTTTTGCCCTTTGGCAGCTTTAAGATTGCTTTTGTCTTTGGTTTGGTGTTTTTTGTGTCTTTTTTTAGCAATATTCTTTATATGTCCAGGTACAATTTTCTTTATATAAGAAGAACCTGTTTGGGGTTTAGAGTAATGCCATTTGAATCTAAGCTAGCCTTGCCTCCATTATCCAGACTTTGTGGGTCTATATCTATTATCTGTACTTTTTCTCTTGGTTTTCTGCCATGTCATTTTGTCTCCTCATATGCCTGATTTTTATTGTATGACAGACATATATGAAAAATTGTACAGATGGTTTGAGGCTTAGAATGAGGTTACCTTCCTCCAGACAGCATTCATGCTTGCTTCTGGTAGACATCTAAGGACACCAGCAATCCCAAAGCACTTTAATCCAGTCAGGAATTAAGATGATTTGAAGCTAGACCTCAGGATCCACAAGGGCAAGTCTTGTTCCTGTTCATCCTGTTTCTAAGGCATGGCCCTTTTCAGTTCCAACCCAAAGCCTTGAATATTTAACAGAACTTCCCCTCCCTCCACCATTGGGAACATTTTCTCCTTCAAGTTTGACTTTTTAAGAGATGCAATGTACTATTGTTAATTAATTATATCCTTTTAATTTTGTTCTTGCAAAATTTTAGCAAGTCCATCTGTGAAAAATTCAGCTTCTCGTTCATTCCATTCTTCTCCCAAGAAGTCTCCAGTTCACTCACTCCTAACTAGTTCAGTTGAAGATTCAGTAGGTTCCACATCACAATATAGATCCAGCAAAGCTGTTCATTCATCTGATTCTGTTAAAGGTAAGAATGGTCTGATATCACTGATGAGATTAATTGGTTTCCTACTCTGGTGAACTGAAAGTTCTTTTCCATTATCAGAATTAATAAGATTTTACATGGTGTTCTTATATGCAAGCTCTGACTGATGCTATGTAACTTAAGTGAGTCTTATTTAAATAGAATAGCTATTGTATACACACACACACACACACACACATACCCCTTAGTAAATATACGTAGATATTATATGTAAATATTATGTCTTTCCTTCTCTGACATGAATAGTGAACTTTCTTCTCCATTATAAGATTTTGGGTCTTCTTTTAAATGGTGTGAGTGACTTTTCTTTCTTATTTACATGCTCTAAAATCCTGGCTCTTCAGTCTCTGCCTTTGTAAGTGCACATATCTATCATACAAATTTGTTGAAATGTTCTCGTTTTTTAAATTTAAGTTCATTTGTTATTTGCTAAGACAGATGGGAAAATGGTTTGATTTAGAATAAGTGCCTGATAAACAGTGGACGTTAAATACATATATGTTGAATTGAACTTGAGATGTTTTTCATTATATATGACAGTGACTCAGACAGCCCCCGTGCTCTATGGCATCATTCCCTCTGATAAAGGATAAACGAGGCAAGTGGTTGCATCATTAAGTCAGTTCTTAGTCTTTTGGAATTCAATGCCTAACATGTATCTATATCCTAAAAAAATATGACAATCAGAACCTAATCACAGATTTTAGTATATTTTCTTTTTTATTGTCTTTTTTCTGAATTTTTGTCCTCCTTCATCTCTTATGTTTCTAAGTTATCCTTTAGTATTTTTAAAAATTTAGAGTAGCAAATTATTTAACTATTACAGTAGTGTTTATTGCAGGAGTAGAACAATGCTGCTGGTCACCTTGTTATTAATTTGTGGTTACATAATAGCATGGCATTTTCTTTTTTTTTTCCTATTGTCAGATACTCATCATACATCCCATATTTTATATTATTTATGTTAAAAATCTCTCTCTGAGAAATTGTTTTTTATCCTCTTGAATTAAAATAATTCCTAGATGATTGCCTGTAATACTAATATCTGTAATGAAAAGGGTTTTTTTTTTGTTTTTTTTTTTTTTTGCTGGGAAAGATTTTCCCTGAGCTGACATCTATTACCAATCTTCCTCTCTCTTTTTTTTTTTTCCTCCCCAAAGTCCCAGTTACATAGTTGTATATTCTAGTGGTAAGTCCTTCTAGTTCTTCTATGTGAGCCACCACCACAACATGGCTACTGACAGACGAGTGGTGTGGTTCCACAACTGGGAAGCAAACCCGGGCCGTCAAAGTGGAGTGCGCCAAACTTTACCCACTAGGCCATCAGGGCTGGCTCTCAAAAGGGTATTTTTTGATAGGAAAATGAGCCATCAAAAAATATTTTCAAGATTAAACAGCAAGTCAAAGACTAAGAGCAAAATTAAAATCTTGAGATTGTCAATCAAGTATTTTTTAGAGGTCAACAAAACTTAGCATGCTTATTAGAGAATAGCTTACATGCTTCTAGCCCCTCTACATTTGCTACTGTCGCATTTATTCTAGGTTCACGTGGCCATGTCAACATCCATACTACCCTCTCCCGTCATACAACACCATCTTCATTGAGGTGACAGCAACTAAAAGGGACACTTGGCCTCACACACATTAAAAAATGTTGCCAGTATCACTATTAAATCTTGCTCTTCCAAACCCTAAGGTTTGGTATGAAAAGCTGTCATTGATAGTGCAGAATGTACCATTAAACTTGAAGCGTTCCTCTCACTCATCCCATTTAATCCTACATAGTGGAATAGTAAAGCAGATAGGTTTGAAACAAAATCTGATAAGCTAGTATTGCAATATTTAGATAAGACCCCTCTTTATTTTAAAATAGTGTTTTAAAGTTTCCATTATTTTAAAGGAAATATTGTTTAACCTGTAATTGGAAGATTTCTAAAAAGAAATATTGAATAGCCTTTTAATGTCACATCTAAGCACTTTTCTAATAGCTTCACAGTCTCAGCCAATAGAAACAACAGGAAAAACATGCAGGAAGCTTCAAAACAGACTGGAAAGCTTGCAGACTCTGGTAGAAGATTTACAGATGAAGAACCAAGGTACAGTGTACATTTTTGGAGAGATCTTCCTTGCTCAAAAGAATATTCACCTTCCCTTCAGGTTAAGCCTCCTATCTATAGACCCACTGAAAAGGATATTGAATTAGCAATTCAGAAACCTTAGTCAAAATATGAGGGTCTTAATTAACCATGACTAACCCCTGATTAATTGGGTGACCTTGGGTGGGTCACTGTAGAGCTGCTCTAAATGTTCATCTAATAGGGCTGATACTGCTGACCAATCTGCAGTGGGACACTTGTGTGTGTGTGTGTGTGTGTGTGTGAGGAAGATCAGCCCTGAGCTAACATCAGATGCCAATTCTCCTCTTTTTTTGCCGAGGAAGATTGGCCCTGGGCTAACATCCGTGCCTATCTTCCTCTACTTTATGTGGGACGCCGGCACAGCATGGCTTGACAAGTGATGCACTGGTACGTGCCCAGGATCCGAACCTGCAAACCCCAGGCCACCGAAGTGGAGCACGCACACTTAACTGCTATGCCACCAGGCCAGCCCCCACGTTTTTTTGTGGTTGCTGTTTGGGTTTTTTTTTGTTTTTTTTTTGTTTGTGTGTGAGGAAGATTAGCCCTGAGCTAACATCTGTTGACAATCCTCCTCTTTTTTGCTGAGGAAGATTGGCCCTGGGCTAACATCCGTGCCCATCTTCCTCTACTTTATATGTGGGACATCTGTCACAGCATGGCTTGATAAGTGGTGCATAGTCTGCACCCGGGATCCAAACCTGTGAACCCCGGGCCACTGAAGCAGACTGCGAGAACTTGACCACTATGACACCGGGCCGGCCCTTGGACACATGTTTTGAGTGGTTTTTCACATGAGACTTTCCCACACACTATCTTTCTCATTTCTGTTAGGTCTCTAGACAAGCATTTGTATGACGTTAGCCAGGATAAGATGGCAGTCAAGAGCCAGAAAACAAAATTACGGTATTTAGCCTTACATAGAATTTAAATTAGCATGGGCTATAAGAGACTATGCCACTCAATGAATCACTAAATAAAAAGATAAACTACTTATAAATATACAAAAGCTATTTGAATGAGAAACTATTGTACTCTGCAGATGATAGGCAACTTTTTGGGTATCAGTTCTATGTGGATGTTCCATGCATATGGAGGATATGGATATTTTCCCATGGATTTAGGAGGGCTATCATGTTTTATACTTTTCTGATATAAATTCATGAATCTAGGAGCCTTTGTCAGAGAGAAATTAATTTTGGAGTATACATGTTACTCTTATTCCATCTTTCTATCTCTAGAGAATATAAGTTGCTAGATGAAGGATAATAAATGTTTTTCTAAGAACAAAATCCTTATAAAATAAGTTTAACCTTATTAATACTAGCAGTTGCTATTAGCATTTATTGAGCACTTACCTGCTATATGCTGGGCCTTGTACTCAGTGCTGTACTTATGTTTCTTCGGGAGCCTCATGATGACACTGGGAGGTGGGTACTAATATTATGTCATTTGAAAATGAGGACACAGAGATAAGATCGTAGTCAGTCAATAAGTTCTAAGTCATATGCTGAGTAATAGAGCTGACACTTGATCCTTGCAATTTCTGATTCCAAGATTCGCATTTTTAATATACTAAATCTATAACAAATTGTTACTAAAGAAAATTCCAAATCCCTTATGATAACCCCAGATCCCTGTGTATATAAACATCAAGAAAAATGTGTGATTTTAAGTTTATTGTGAGTTTTTTAAGGAAGATGCGTTATCTTATTGGCCCCATTTTTAGTCACACTTTGACTTATATTTCTGAGTTTATTTGAATAATGCCGCCATGTAATAGTCCAAATGGGAGACATGTTATATTTGTTTAAAAAATAAAAAGACCTTTTTATTGGATGCATTGTCTGTATGGGAAGTCTCTTGGATATTATGAAACAAATATTTTGGAGAGAATTTATCAAAATTTAAAGTGCACATATGCTGTGACCCAGAAATTCCACTTCGAGCAATTTATTCTACAGGAAATAATTGTACAAATGTATAGTCTGTTTACAAAAGTACTTCCTATAGCATTGTTTATAAACGAAAATAAGAAAGCATCTTTTAAAAATTTATTTACTAACATGTTGGTACATGCATATAATGGAATACTATGCAGTTATAACAAAACATCTTCCCAGCTGAACTGGAAAGGTTAAGTGAATAAAGCAAGCTCCAGAACAGTTTATACCACATACTTCCATTTGTGTAAAGAAGAAAACTCCTGTGTATGTGTACATGAAGACATTCACCAGACTGTTTACAGTGATGACCTCTGAGGGAGAGTTCAGCAGATTAAGAGAACAGAAACAGAGACTGACCTTCTTCCTTCTGTACCTTTCTGAGGTGTTCAAAGTATGTACAGTTAGAATGTATTACTTCTATGATAATAATTATCATGCTCACTTAAAACAACTGAAAAAGATTTACTCTTAGCTCTGTTTCGTAACATAAATCTTTTAAAAAATGTGCTACTTTGCAATTTTTAAGAACTTCTTGAGCTCAGAATGTATGTATTGTATAGTGGCAGCTGACCTTTTAAGAAGAACATAATAGAATGTAAAGCCTGAGTAAATGTTGCTATTCTAACTTTATTTTATCAACATTTTCAGCAATGTCTTCAATGATCAGAAATCAGGAAAAGAGGATACAGAAAGTGAAAGATCAGGAAAAAATGTTACTAAAATGATACATTGCTTGCCTATTCTTTACAGAGGAATGATGCCCAATTAATTGTGGTGTTACTTATAATTAGTGCCCTGTGTACCTTTTTCTTTTTATGTGAAAATTTAATAAAAGATACCCTGTCCTGTAAACTCTATTTTGAAATAAACTATTCTTGAATGCTCTTACAGTAAAACTTCAAACAGTACTAGCTAGATGCGAAAGTATTCATACCTTAAAGATATTAATTTGTGCTAATACCGGTGTGTTGAAATAATTACATTTTTTAAAATTATCTTTAGTGGTGCTGAGGCGATAGTCATTTTTTTTTTTTTTTCAGCTTATAAAAACTCCTTTCACGTGAAGGTGAAAGATGTGGTATAATGTCCAGAACATAGGACAAACTCCAACGTACTGACGGGGATTCCTTTGGTGATCCTGAACTCACTGTTTGTTCTGTCAATATCAGTGGATGTAATCAGATAACAAAACACTGGGGCCCCTAATCAAAACTTCTGGAAAAGTTTCTCTTTTACATATTAATAACTATAAAGAAAGAAAGAAAAAAATTGTTATTCTTCAGCCAGTGGGTAACTTCTACAGATTGAATGGATTCAGTCTGCTTTAATCAGATTTTAATAAATTAGAGGGTTTTGTATGTGGAGTGTTTTCCAACACCAATAACCAATTCTCTGTGGACACCAACTGGGTGTCCTATGAGTCAATTCAGTTCTGACACTAACTACCTGGAGTTAGAGTCACATTCTACAGATTTAAGGGCTCAGTCCCATAAGACTGTCCCCACTTCAGATGCCAATCACAAGTCCCAGGCCGCCTGTACTTCTGACTGACTATGAATTGGAGGTTCCCACAGCCCCCTCCTCAGTTTCAGTAATTTGCTAGAACAAACACAGAACTCAGGAAAGAGCTTTGCTTACTATTACTGGTTTATTTTAAAGGATACAACTCAAGAACAGCCAAATGTAAGAAATGCATAGGGCAAGGTATGGGGTCCCCGTGTGTGAAGCTTTCATGCCCTCTCAGGGCGCGTCACCCTCCCGGCACCTTGATGTGTTCACTGACCCAGAAGCTCATCACATCTCATTATTCAGAGTTTTTGTAGAGCTTAATCTTCAGCCCCCTCTCCCCGTTCTGGGGATTGGGAGGTAGGGCTGAAAGTTCCAATCCTCTAATCACTTGGTCTTTCTGGTGACCAGCCCCATCCTAAGGCTGGCGAGAGCCACCCCGCCCCCCAGTCACCTCATTAGCATAAACTAAGCTTTGATCTAAAGGGCCTCATGAATAACAAAAGACACTCCTATCACTCGGGAAGTTCCAAGGGTTTGAGGAGCTCTGTGCCAGCAACTGGGGACAAAGACCAAATATATTTAGTATACCGCGGTATGTGAACCAAATAAAACGAGACAAGAACAGATACAAAAATGTTTCAGTTGTGCCAAAGACAACAGGGACAATGTGACAGAAGGCTAGCTGCCCAAAAAAGTCTGTATTCCTGTTCCATAGTACAGATGACACAGACACAGCTGTCCAGCTAGAGGCTCTGTTCTGCAGCCCCCGCCTCCCCTCACATCTAGGTGTGGCCACCTGACCAGTTCTCACTAATGGCGTGTAGACAGATCAATATGTGGCACTTTCTGGCCAAAAGTTTTAGTAAGCGTTGGTGTTTTACCTCACTGTATTTCCCCTTCCAGGGGCTGGATACAGTGGACAGTGAGGTCCTGGGGTAACCGTGGGCCCCCAGGACCGGTTTGGCTGACCCCATCTTATCGGCAGAGTAATTAAGAAATTGTCTTTCAGAAAATTTGCTAAGTCACGTAGCCAGAGCATGCGCAGAAGAAGAAATCTTGACTTGAAATGATTGTGGAACCAACGATTCTCTTCCCCATGGAACTGAAGGACTGGGACATGACCAGAACTTAAAATTTGGACTCTCATCAGAAGTGAAGAGTCCAGCATTCAGGAAGATCTGGTGTTAAGATTCCTTCCCCACCTTAACATAAATGTTTGGAACCTCATCATAAATGTTTGGAACCTCATCATAAATGTTTAGAACCTTACCATAAATGCTTGAAGCCCACCAATCAAAACCTGTCCCTCCAGCGTTACCACATGCCAGTCTGCTCTCCCTAATATCTTAAATTTCACCCCAAATCCTGAATCAGGGAGACAAATCTGAGGGCACACGTCCCCTGTCTCCCAGCAGATCAGTCTCGTGGAATATCCTCTCCCAAAAGCTGATGCCAGAATTAATTGGCTTGTTTATGTGCATCAGGCAAGAGACCCTCAGTTTGGGGCAGTAACACTAGGAGATGGTAGAGCCACAGGACAGAAGGAGCCTGGGTGAGAATCTCTGCAAGGAGAAGAGTGGGCCTCCAGCCAGAAATACCCACTGCTGACTGTTTAGTGAGCAAGAATTAAGCTTCTGTTGTTGCAACCTGCTTACATGGATGGTGTCTGTGACAGCAGCTAGCGTGAGCCCTAACCAGTGAAGATAATAAACTAAGTAGGGCATCTGCACTCCCAAAAGAAAATCCTTGTTTCTCCTCTAAATGATAGCATTAGTACTCTAAGCACATCTAATTTTAAATAACGATTTTTAAAAATATGAAGTTTAGTACATGTATCTTTTACATCAATTGGCTTTACTGAAAAATTTCTTATTTTATCAGGTAATGATAAAATAGCTAGTGATAGAACTCTGGAGATATTTGTATTGTAAATTGTTTTACCTTTAATTTTACATAATAGAAATGCTTGGGCATTTTGTGCTGTAATAGTAAATGCCGTCTGAAGACCTCACTGGTAGGGTATAAAATTCATTATGAAGTAGGTAAGACGTATACAAGAATTTACCATAAAGGTTTTGGCTATGAGCCAAAAGCTGTCAAACAGCTCTTTTAAGCACTAACACTATTTTTGGTTGGAATTATGCTCTTTTCAGCAAAGACCATCTGTAATGAGGAGTAAACATTGTTTCGCCAAAAGATGTTACACTTAGTAAAAGTTGTTTTAACATTGAAGAATTAATTTTCAAGTACAGGCAGGCAGAATACCCCTCCAAACAAAGGTAAAGTTTTAAAAGAAATATTCTAAAACTTTTTCTCCTGATGTTTGCTTTTTTCTTTGTGTCTGTTATTAGTGGAGGAAAATATTAGTATTTTATTTTACATCTAAGCTATTATGGTACTAAGATTTAGATGAATAATTCAGACATTAAGATATTAAAACTCAGGTTTTATTATTATTCAGTTATAATAACAATGTTTAAATGTTTATTTCTTCTCAGAGCAAAGATGTACTTCTATATCACTGTCCTGTTATAATTTTGTTACCCAAGAGAGCTGCTGGGATGAAAGGAGAGGGAAGAGGGTGAGACGATTGCTAGGGGACAGTCCACCTGTCGGTCCACATCTGGTGTGAGAGGGGAGGGGCGAGGGGAGAGCATCCTGCAGAGGCCCCTCTAGTGATGATGGGCGTGTCCCTCCCTGCAGTCAGGCTGTACCTGTACCTGCCAGCCCTCTAGCAGGTGTCATTCAGGCCACCTCACTCAGCCCACACCTTAACCCCATCCTCCTTCCCTTCCTCGTGGCTGTTCTCGATGACGGACTGTGATTCAGCCCTCAATCCTTAAGACAGACATACCTGCTACCTTCAAACCATACCTGGCAGGTAAAATCAAACAAAAAACATTGGAAAGTCTTAATGTATTACCTCATGTCCTTGCTAATCACATCTAGTGACCAGATATTTTCTGATCACAGTTCCATATGGTGTTAACTATTTTTAAGTCTCAAGTGCGCATGTAGTAAAGAGAGCGCTTCTGCAGCTGTACCAGCAGGAAATCAGCCCTCTCTCAATGAAGTTTCACTCCCTTGGTGTAAGGATCACCCAAAGGCTCAAGCTTGAACCCCATGCAGCTGGTTAGTTTCTGGGCTCCCTGACCAGTCCACATCTAAAGCTTAGCCAAGTCAGTGCCCAACAGGACCAACCCTAAAGTAATGATGGATCAGCATAAATCCACCCAAGGCCACAGGAAAAAAAGCCCATGGTCACTGGAAGTATTGTCTACGATATATGTTTCTGCACATTAGACAAAAGCCACTAGCAAATTTGAAACAACTGTGATGGCTAAATTTGGGGTTACACTTCCTTTATTTTAAATTATTCATGTGCTCCACAACCTTAGCCTCTTCCACATTCTGCAACAGCCTCTCCAATACTTTGCAAACTGAATCAGTGAATTCCCCACCACTTGTGAACCACTTTGTCTTCATGGCCAGTCTCTAGGAACCTATTGCTGCACTCTTCCCAGCGGGTGACTTCCCCATTCTCTACCACCACAAACTTCCATTCCACCGCTGTATCTGCTGGCAGGGACACAGAATGAGACCAGAACCCATCCTTGCTATACTGGAGTGGGATGTACGTGTTCCATCTCCCAAGACTCTCATGGTCTCCAGTTACTGCAATGAATTGCACATCAGTACTTGTGATATAATGGACCTGGAACCTGACACTAACTTGCCGAGACCCTGAAGACATTGCTACTACCCTTTTTGGTTTCACATCCATTTCCTGACCTCTTGCTTCCACAAGAGTGCTTCTGCCATAGTCCATTCCCTGTTTTGGGTTTAACAGTGGAGCCTTAAGACTGCCACCCAAACCAGCATCTCCCCAAGATGAGTGCCTAGACACCATTTCCCAGGCCTCGTGGTCAGCTGGGTCCTGACTGCCCAGCTGCGCAAGGCTCACGTGTTCTTTAGCTCTATCCGTGACCAGGTTGCTAGAGGGCAACTTCTCTGCAAAACCTGGAGCTGCATTAGCAGGTGTCTCTTGGCCTTTGTGGAATCCCTGTTTTTCTCGAGGAGATTCAAGGCTTTCATTTCTTGAAACTTCAGAGTAACTCCTGGAGTTACCAGTCTCAGACGTAGTTAGAGATTGTGTGTCTGGAAACTGTCCAGAAGGAACATGTTTTCTTGAATTGTCACAGTCACCGTCTTCTCCAGAAGGACTCTCCTGTCTCCGTGCTGCTTCCTGCAGGTTACCAGGGCCTTTGGTCTCTGAAACCAAACATCCATTGCTTTCTTGAAGATGCTCTAAAAAACAAAAGGAAAAATATAATAGTGTTAGGCAGTTCATGTGAGAAAAAAATAAGTTAGGCTGAGAAAATAATTATTGAAGACTTTATCACTAACCTATCTACAGATTACAAAATTCATCTCTATTAAAATCAAGTACTTAATTACCTAGTTCAGATACTAACTGCACCAACACTGTGCTCTAAGAATATACATGTATATCCAGCCATAAAAGGCGCACCCAGGAGTGTCAGTGTACCAGCAAAGAGTGTAAAGGAAGTGGCAAGGTGTCGAGGCAGAAGTGTAACCCTGTCATGGTTGTCACTCTCCGTAGTCCAGGCCATATGGCATGCAACCAAGTCAAATTGTTTGGCTCCTATCAAAAAATGTTGTCCAGCCTGTACGGTGAAGAGCTGCGTGGCTACCGTACAAACCAGAAGAGTACACGGGTACTCGTAGGAACTGCGTGCAGACCAGGGTCAGCTCTCACAGATGCGGGCAGATGAGCAGCCGCTGTGGCTGTGGGGGATACAAAGGACAGCAGTGCATCACTGGGAAAGAGCTGGGGGTGAGGGTGTGGGGAGATGGCTGGTTTCTCCTTGGCAACCCCAAGCGCTTCAGGAACCTCTTAAACAAAACAGGCTTTTACATCTCTTGCCATTGTACATTTAAAAAAAATATTCTTAAAGTACACAATCCAAGCTCCCCCAAAGACTCAGTTTCCTTCTTGGCCAGCTCATTGGTAGTCCAAATAGCTCCCTACAAGATCGAAATCTCCAAAATCATACAATCAGCACAGATAGGATTTTTGTTGTTTTTTCTTTGGGAGGGAGGGTCTTGTTTAATTTTGTCTCTTTTTAATGGTGGGGTTGGAAGTGAGGCATAAATATTACTCTGAATTCCCAAACTTTCAACCTAAAACATGATGCTGGCTTTCAGAAAAAGATGAATGATCTCTCATCCCAACCAACTCGGGAAAGGCACGGGGGCAGATTTTCAAGTGGCTGCGCAGGAACAACACTCCACTAAAAATAAAGTTCACAGATGTCATTTTCTCCGTTAGGCTGGAGTCCAGGCATGGACAGCTGGCTAAGGGAGGGCCCTGGATGGGAAGGTTTTCTGCCAGGGCTCTTACTTTGCCCAGCATAGTCTCTCAAATGTAGAGATTTAAACCTAGATGTCAATTCTACTCATCGGAGTTGGGTCCCCTATGAAGTGCGTCCCTTCCCCAGGGATTAGACAACCTTGTTCTGGGTGAGCATAGGGGAGGGCGGATAGCTCTGAAATGGGCAGCCAGCTTACAGCCCCTGGGCAGCAGCCAAGGCCTTCATGGCCAGAGTCCAACCTGAACTTTGCCTTCCAGACAGAAGCATCCAGATAGCGGGAGGTGCTCACCGCACGGGTGAGGCATGGGAGGACATGAGGCTATGGGATTGGAACTGAGAAAGTGTCCCTGCTCGGTCAGAGATTGAAGAGGGTTGCAGGATCCCCCTAAAACTAAGCACTCCTTTCCGAAGGCCGGGAAGGGGCGCGGCCGCTGCAGCCGCCCGCACTGCACCAAACGCCGCCAAGTGGAGGAGCCCATTCCCGCTGGATGGGCAGGCGCCGGTCCTCAGGGGTGGGCGCTGAGCGCAGACTCAGCAGGGCGCGGCCCCTGGACGACCGGCCAGGGCATCTCCAGGGCCTCTGTGAAGGGGAGAAACCTGTCCGGCGCGTGCGCACCAGCCGGGGAAAATGAAGGGCGTGGGGAGGGTCCTGACCCCGCTAGGGGAAGCTAGTCCGCGGGAAGAGGCCGCTAGGAAAGCTCCAGGTGGGGTTTTTCCTCCCTCGGTGAACTTAAAAGCCCCCTGGCAGATCTGCCCTCTAGACGCAGGGAGGAAGAATACCTGGTTTGGTGACCAGCTCCCGCTTGGAAGGTCCAGGGCTCTGGCCGCCGCCGCCACCCTGATCGCCTCCCAGAGCCGCAGCCTCGCCAGGAGAGGCGTCCTTCTCCTGGTCCGCGTCCCCCTCCTTTCCTGTGTCCCGCAGCAACCAAATAAAAAGCGCCCCGGCCAGACCCCCTCCGACTAGCAGGGCAGACCAGACGGTGCCCATGGCTGAGAGGCCGCAGCTGCGGGAGACCACAGCGACCGGGACGGGGACTCAGGTCATGGAGGCAGAGCCACACCTACCCCGTCCGCTCCAGCCTTTTACGGTGCCCGGCGGCGGGCGCTCCCGCGTGGAGCCCAACCCTCCGCGACTAACACTCAACTTTCTCAGCCCCGCCCTACTCTCCGCCCCGGGGCTGCAGCCTCAGGCTCCGGCCGGGCGGAGACTCTAACGCCTTCCTTTCCCAACATTTTCAATTTCCGACCCCGCCAGTCCCTGGCGGCCGGAGTGCAAGGGGTGCGCGGTTCAACGGGTGCCTCGTTTCACGTGTGTCCCGCACGCGTAAAGAGCCCAAGTGCGCACAGTTACCGCGCGCAAACCCGGTCCTGCTCCACCGCCTTTGCCTGTCACTCCAGCTGCCCGCAAGGCCCAGCCCTGCCTCGGCCTGCGCCGGGCTCCTCGGCGCCCCGCCCCATGGACACTAGGCTTCCAGGAACTTAGTCGCGGAAGAGGCCAACGTGCGTCGTGACGCGCGGGGCTGGGGCTCGGGCTGGAGCGGCAGCACGGCCGCGTGTGGTGGGGTAGGCTGGAAGCACTGTGGATGCGGTGCGGAAAAACCTGGAGACCTAGTGGAAGCTCCATTTGGGAGCCAGTTAGCTGCGCTTAGCCTCCCGCAGCCTCCGCCTCCTCGCCTGTAAAATGAAAGGAGTGGACTGAGACATCCGTTTATAAATGCCAGTCATCTTCCTCGACCTCTTTTAAGGGTTATTGCAAAAGGCGCGCCCTCCTGTCTGAACTGGATGTTGCCCAGGGACAAGCTCCTATGGATGGGTTTGTTAATAAAAATAGCAAGCCTCTTTGTTAAGCGTTGTCTGTGTGCCAGGTGTTTAATGTATGCATTTAATTTGATCCTCAAAAAACAACAACCCTGTGAGCTAAAGATTATACACATTTCTTTCTAAATTCACTCCTCTGCTGATCTGATGGCTTTACATACCAATTTCAAGCTAATGATTCCCGCATTTGTATCCTTTCCCTTGAACTACCCACTCCTACATCCAACCAAGGCCACAGCTGGCAAATATCTGCTTGGAGTAATTACTAAAATGGCTCCCTCTGGTAAAAAAATGTCGCTCAAATGTGCCCCATGCTCGAGCGGACAGAAGCCCCTGACGGGGTGCAAGGCTCGGCTAGTGGAGTTCATGGAGGTCTGGGGCGTGCCTTCGTACAGGTGACTACCCCTACTATCATAAGGGAGGGGAAAGGGAGCGTGGGGGAAGGAAACCACCAACTGGGCATCTACTCCTGGTTGTTAATAGACTTCTCAAAGCCAAATCACTCAAACTCCCGATCTTCCTGCCCAAATCTGCTATTTGCCCTGTCTTCCTCATCTCGGGAAATGGCAACCACATCCTTTACCGTTGCTGAAAAAACAACGTTGAGTCATCCTTGACTCTCCTTTTTTTTCCCCTCTCTCAGTAGGCAGTAGAAAATTCTGCCACTCGTTCTTCAAAATAGATTCAGAATTCTACTTCTCTCCACAGTCAGTGCCATCCTGGTCTGCCACCATCATCTCTCACCTGGATGATTGCAGTTGCCTCCCCCTGTGCTCCCTGCTTCCACCCTTGAGCCCCTACAGGTCACTTTCAAAGCAGCAGTCAGAATGATCCTGTGAAAACACTCCCATCCTCTGCGCCTCTGCTCAATAGTCCAATTGCTCTACATTTCATGGCGGAAACCTTGAAGACCCTGCAGGATCTGTCCCCCGTGACCTCTCTGAGCTCATCTCCATCTCTCCCTTCTCCAGCTACACTGGCTTCCCGCCTAGAATCATCCTTCCTGCAGACATCCATTCAGATGTGTATCCTCTCCCTTACCCTCTTCAGGTCTTTGCACAAGTGTCATCTGCCCTGTGAGCCCTTCCCCAATAATCTCAATTTTAATTCAAACCCCCATCCTCTTTGTCTCTTTAGCATTAGGACATCACTTCTTTTTATTTTCTTATTGAGGTAACATTGGTTTATAACATTATATAAATTTCAGGTGTACATCATTATATTTCTATTTCTGTGTAGATTACATCATGTTCACCACCCAAAGACTAATTACCATCCATCACCACACACATGTTCGAATCACCCCTTTTGCCTGGGGCATCACTTCTAATACACTGTATCATCCATGGATTTGTTCTGTTTAACTTCTTTCTTCTCTTTAGAATGTAAACTACACAAAAGCAGAGTTTATTGTCCTTTGTTCTCTGCTGAATTCCCAGCACCTAGAACATTCCCAGAGTGGTCCCTCAAAAAGTACAGGTTGAATAATTCAATTAGCTCCATGTATTCCCAGTCTGGAGCATTATTGTCATCTTTATATAGATTCTATATGCATTTTTTAATGCAATGTAGATGTTACTTTTTTCAGGTAGATTTCATGTCAAACTGATTAGGGATTCAATGATGGACTTAAGACCTCTAAAGTTTGAAACCACTGACAACCACCCATACATCTCAATTCAGGCAGCCTTAAGATAACAAAACCAATCTTGGGGTGAGTATGAAAACAATAAAAAGTGTTAGCAAAACTATATTTTTAAGAAAATTAGTCATTATATAAAATAACATGCTTTTTATGGACTCTCTTACTAATTGGTTCTTAAATTACAAAACTATTATAGATCTAAGTTTTTAATAGTCAGAATTTTGTAGAAAAGTTTAGAGTTATTCCATTTCCTTTTGCCAAAGTAAAACTTGATGTCAGAGGGATGTCCTTGAATTTTGCAAATTCTGTCGCCAATGGAGTGATTTTATAAATAATAAGAAAATCCTTGAACATTTTATTTCCTCACTGATAATTTCAGTTGCTGCTTCATTGGTTAAAGTTTTTTATTACCGTGCCAATGAATGAAATCCCAGAGGATGTGTAAACTCCTAGAATGCAATTCTCACTATTCATTTCTGATACCTAGAAGGCTCTTACTAAACGTTGATTGTTGTCACCAATTGCTATTTCATTTATTAAAAATATAACCAAAAAATGACATAACTCTTCCCAACCATCAGAATTCCTTTTACATTGTATCGGATTTATCACGCAACATTTTTAAAGAACATTATTTATTTGGATTTTTTAAACTTAAATGTTGACTCATTGATGTCTATGTTGCTGCTTTAAAAAAATTACTCCACTCACTATCACATTTATTGAAAGTCTATAACCACATATTCTAAAAACATTCTTACAACACTAACAATACTGTGTTTATCACCATACAATTGCAAAATGATGTTCTTTGCCTTTATATAGAAGACCTTTGAGCCTAGGAGGACGGGAACGAAAAATGAAAGCAGATTTGGTAGGGACGAGGGAGGAAGATGATGAGTTCTGTTGGGATGGGTTAAATTTGAGGCACTAGCAGGAAGTTGGACCTGGGGGTCTGTGGTTTAAGAAGGGGTTCAGGGCTGGAGACACTGGAAATTCCTTACAGAGAGGTGGCAATTAAATCGTAGTAGAGATTAATTTTCCAAAGGGAAATCAAGAATGAGCCAAACTTCAGCCCTTGGCATAATTTTAAGAAGATTGGAAAGCTGCCTCCACATTGCTGCTTGTGTTGCAATGATGTCTTGATGTTATATTTTAGGGGCCATAAGGTAGTGCCCATTTTCTAACTGATTATTGTTCTATTACATAGAGTATAAATAAATAGATATAGAAATGGATGGATATTTTAAAGTTATATATATACTTTTTTTTCCTTTAGCCTCAGGCAAGAAAAGATTGCTCACTCCTGGTGCAGAGGGATGAGGACAAATCAATGAAAAGCAGCTCTGTTTGCAGGGCCAGGAGGATTAAAGAGGGTGGGAAGAAAGAGCTAGGGAAAAGAGAATCAGGAGACTGGTTTCCAAAGGCAGGTACAAAAAGCGGTGCAAGAAGGTGGTGGGGAGGGGGTAATGGGGATGTCGCTCAGGAGAGTTTAAGTGGATAGAGGACTGAGAAAAAATGGTTGGAGTTGACATATAAGAGGTCATCCGTGACTGCAGTGTTCATGGGGATGGGAATTTGATTTTGGAAGGCTGAGGTGTAAAGGCGGTGAAGGCTGTGAAGTCCAACACTGATTTAGCCTTCTCTTGAGAAATTTGGAGGCAAGGGATAGGAGAGAAGTTGAAGTGTGGCTTAAGAATAGAACAAGGCCCAAGGGAAGTTCTTTCAGACCGAGAGGCCTGGGCATGTTTGCAAGCAGAAAAGAGCCAGTGGAGACCTAGACTGAAGATGTGAAAAGGATAGGAAATACTTCATGGGAATTCCACAAGGGAGGAGGAAGCGGTGAGTCAAGCGAAGGACACCAGTGGAAGAGTTGGCCTCAGAAGAAAGAAGGAGACAGGCATGAAGAAAGAAAGGAATGAACATAAGAAACATTTTGAGGTACAAAGGAGGCAGGGAGTGGGGTTATCAGCTGAGTGCGAGGAAGGAAATCCGATTGAGATTTTAAGGAAAGCCAAGGAAGTAGGAACTAGCCATTGGGAGAAGAGGTTGCCATTGGGAGACCTCTCCCTCATTGAGTCCTGTTGATTCTTCAGTCACAGCCCTCTTGCACTGCTCCTGTCCCTGTCATTCCCGTGCCCTCGCCCCCATTCAGACCCCACCCAGCTCTGTTTAGACAACTACAATCCCTTCCTAATTCATCTCTGCACCTCCCTCCCTTCTGGCTGCGATCCACTCTGCAACCACTCTTGATTCAATCCTTCTAAATGACAGTCCCGAGAGCAGGGCATCTCCTCTGTCTACCAGATTAAATCAACCCCATTTTAGCCTTAAAGGTCTCTATGACACAGCCCCAATGACCTCCCCAGGCCTTTCTCTTACCATTTATCTGCACTCCAGCCATCAAGACTCTCCCACTGGAACCCTGGCTCATTGGTCTAGACATTTCCTAAAAGCTACTTCCTTCCATGAAACTTTTCCCCAGCCCCCAAATTGATTCGTCATTCTTTTCTTTGAACTCTGACTACATATTGTAACTCTCTCAGAGCAAAATATGAGATTTTCTCTTATGGTATAATTATTTTTATAGTTTATCTCAGCCCTATACTAGATCATAAATTTCTTGAGGGCCAGAGTTGTTTATTCTTTGTATTCCCTGGAATGTGAAGTCTATTATCGAATAGGTCTTTTTATGATCCTTGTTCATTGAATACCTAATATATACTGGCACTAAGCTAAGTGCTTTGTAAGGATTATCTCCTGTAATGCCCGGAGAGAAGTAATCTGCCCAAGGTCACACCGCTGATGAGTGAACAAGCTGGAATTTGAACCTAGTATTCCGACCTCCCAGGACTCATGCTTGAAACGCTAGCTACACTGAATCTAACAGCTACTAAATCATGTCCAAATTTCAAAGCACAAAATTTAGATGTGAGTGCAAATTTGGATGTGTGACAGCAAAGAACCCCTCTGGTAGTATTCCAACATTTATGGTGAATTTCAGCCTTGCTGTTGATTTGTAATTCCTCTCTCTGCCAGCCCTCGCCTGCTTAGTTACAAGTGCTCACCACCACCAGCACCTGTCCGTTGCTGTCAAGCCTCTGGCGCCTGCTACTCCACGTAACATTAACCACAAGTCAAACCTTTCTGCACAGCGGTCACACTGGAGCTGCCCAGCTTCAGATTTCACAGAGACATTTGCTAACTGCAACTGTTTGCAAACCTCTGACTCATCTCAGTCCCAGAATAGACTCAAGGTTGAGATCTCTTACGCTAAATGATGAAACCTTTATTTATTTATTTATTTTTATTTTTTACTTTTTTATAATTTTATTTATTTTTTCCCCCAAAGCCCCAGTAGATAGTTGTATGTCATAGTTGTACATCCTTCTAGTTGCTGTATGTGGGACACAGCCTCAGCATGGCCGGAGAAGCGGTGCATCGGTAAGCGCCCGGGATCCGAACCCGGGCTGCCAGCAGCAGAGCGCGCGCAATAACTGCTAAGCCATGGGGCCAGCCCAAAAATAATTGCCTTTTTATTTATTTATTTTTTGTGAGGAGATCAGCCCTGTGCTAACATCTGCCAATCCTCCTCTTTTATTTTTTTTTGCTGAGGAAGACTGGCCCTGGGCTAACATCTGTGCCTGTCTTCCTCTACTTTATATGGGCTGCCGCCACAGCATGGCTTGACAAGCAGTGTGTCAGTGCGCGCCCAGGATTTGAATCTGCGAACCCCGGGCCACCGCAGCGGAGCACGCGCATTTAACCTCTTGTGCCACCAGGCCGGCCCCTGATGAAACCTTTAGAAAAGAGGAAAATCTGTGTTGGGAGAACTAGCTCACTGTATAGAGAAAAAGAAAGTTAGATTACTACTTTGTATGACATAGAATGTTGGACTCCAGATGAAATAAAATCCTAAGTGTAAATGGTAAAACTACAAAGCTAATAGAACAAAATCTAGGGGATTATCACTGTGATATTGCATAATATAGGAGGCCAAAAAATTTCTTGACTTCATCAAAATAAGGCTATCTGGTCAATGAAGGATGCCATAATCAAAGTTAGCAGATAGATCCAGACACAGAGAAGAGTTTTGTGTTGTTAAAACTGAGAAGGGATTAATATGCAGATATACAATGAACTACACATTGACCAAAAAAAAAAAAAAAGACATGAGATCCAATATAAAATGGACAGCGGATGCTTTTCCCTGGTTCCTAGAGCACCGTCTGGAACCTAACAGGCACTCACAGTAATTTTTGGTTGAATAAATGAATGGCTAGCAAAAAGATGCAGAAACGCTCAAGTTCACTGGTAATCAGATAAATGCAAATTAAAACAATGATATCACACCATTTCACATCCATTAGAAAGGAAAATATTAGTAAGAAGGTGTGATGCTGCTGGTGGGAGAGTAAACAAACAATCTGGAGAACAATCTGGAAGAATTTTGTGAAATTAAGTATACATATACCCCATGACCCAGCAATCCCACTCTTGAATTGTATGGCCCAGAGAAAATTTTGCACAAGACTGTAAGGGGACACACATTGCTACTTCGGGCAACAGTAATTCAAAGCCACTTAGCTGCCCATCATGGGGAAATAGCTAGTAAATCATAGTGGATGCCTACTAAATACTATGCAGTAGTTAGAACAATGAATTAGATCTACATACACCAACATAATTAAATCTTAAATACACAACGGTGACTAAAAATTATGAAACAACAAGATTTCTAGTATGATAACATTTATGTAAAGTGAAAATACACTTATACTCAAAATAACACTACTTAATTTTCAAAGATACATGCATATTTAAGGCCAATTCTTAAGCAGATTAAAGAGAGTGTCTGGTGGGTGAAAGGATAGGAATGGGCGTTGGAATAAAGGGGAATGAACAAATAAACAACCAGAGACAGTCTTACACAGACCAGTGAGGATAATAGCTCTGAACTAGGGGTTCTCAAACTGGGATGTGCAGACGACGCATTGGAGACATTGCTAAGTGCAGATTCCCAAGCAGTAGGTCTGGGTGGGGCCTGGGATTCTGCTTTTCTGATAAGCTGCCGGTTGACATTGATGCTGCTGGTCTGTGGACCTCACTTTAAGTAGCAAGGAGACTAAGCAGTGAGGTTAACTCAGATCTGGAGTGTTTAAAAAGGAAGGGAGGGAGAAAGGGAGGGGATCAGAAAGGGAAAAACGGAAATCATTTAAGGGTGGTGTCTGGGGCACCCAGAGCAGGGGCAGCGGGTCTCGCACACGGAAAGGAGAGCAGTAGGCACGATCGGCTCTCTCTGCTTCTTCATATCAGTCTTGCCAGGCTATGCCACACACACCAACTCTTCACCCAAGTGGGAATAATTCAAATAATTGTAGTGAGGAGCGAGACTCCCATACCCACCAGGTGCAAACTGTTACTGAAGAGAATGTAGGCCAGAATTCTCCTCAGAGAGGTCTTCTCCAGCCTCCCTATCCAAAGCCATGGCCTCACCTCGCCCAGCAGACCTGCTGCCTGTATTCTCGTCCCACACCCCACTGATTGTTATATCGCACATCACTCACCATATTATCTTCTTTGATTACCTGTTAATGGTGTTTCCTTCACTAGAGTATAAGCTCATGAAAGCAGGGAATTTATAGGTTTTTCCCTAGTGTCCTATAGAGTGTCTAGAGTCCTACATTGTAGGGGCTCATACTCTGTACTTATTGAATTAATTAATTAATTAATTAATTAATACCAGGAATGGTGACGCACCAGAATGTATTACCAAAACATAGGAGGTAAATGTCCAGAAAAAAATGTTTTTAAAGAATTGACAGTTATCTTTTTGGGAGAGAGTGAGGTAGATTAGAAAAAGACAGACCTAAGCAATACCATGCTGAAGACAAAGTTTGGGGTGCCCGTCATCCCATTTCTTGTCTTCTTCCTCTTTTCAGTGTTAATCTTCAACTGCTTCCTGATCCCACCCACCCACCTGACATGGCACTCCAAGTATTATTGTCTGTTAATATATGTCAAAAAGAAAGTTAATGTGTCACCAATACCTTAGAGTGAATTTGCTTGATATTTTAAAGTAAATCTAAAAGAATGGATTTCTAATGGAAGAATTTCACACGCTGGGCGCCTGCCTGGTATTGAGGGGTACTGAGGAAAGCAGGGCTTCTCCAGCTCTGCACCCAGAATGTGCTGTCCTGTCTGTTCTGCCCACAGAGAAGGTAGGTCCCCTGAGTGCACCATTGCTCATGTCCCAGGAGAAAAATGGGCTAAAGCACGAAGAAATACAACAGACCCAAATAATTTCTTAAATGATCAAGGTCATCAATAATAAAAGAAAAACATATTAAAATAAGATACCAATTTTTGTCTACCTGATTGGCAAAGATTTGCTTTTTAAAGACAAAATAATTTCGGCAAAGATGGTAAGGAAAAGGCACTCATATTCAACTCGTGAAAATGGGAAAAGGTACAGACTTTTTGGAGGGCAATTTGGCACTCTTTATCCAGAACCTTAAAAAACAAAACAGAGTGGCCGGCCCCATGGCCTAGTGCTTGAGTTTGGCCCTCTCCTCTTCCGTGGCTCAGGGTTCACAGGTTCGATTCCCAGGCACAGACCTGCACCACTCGTCAACCATGCTGTGGCAGCAACCCATATACAAAAAATGGAGGATGATTGGCACAGATGTTAGCTAAGGGCTAATCTTCCTCAGCAAAAAAAAAATAAACCAAATAAATAAGCAACTCTGTGTGTGTGTGTGTGTGTATATATATATATATATATGTATATACTCTTTGATGCAGCAATTCAATTTCTGGGAATTTTGGGTGAGGAAAGGTCAGAGATGCTGCTAAATATCCTACAATGCACAGGACAGCCCTTCACAACAAAGAATAATCCTGTCCAAAATATCAATAGTGCTGAGGTTGAGAACTCTGCCCTAGAGCATGTGATCCAAGAGGAAGCAGGAGGAAGCACAATGCCTTTTATGACCTAGTTTTGGAAATCACACATCACCACTTCTGCCACATTCTATTCATTAGAAGTAAGCAGCTAAGTACAGCCCACACTCAAGAAGAGAATTAAACTCTACCTTCTGAAGGAAAGAGTATTGAGGAATTTGTGGACATATTTTAAGACGAGTACAATCTGTCCTCCAGCCATAACTTATTACATTCCCCTCATATGCAAAATACACTTAGCCTCTTATAAGACTTTCTCTTTTAGCCCAAGCTGGCATTGTTTATGCCAATATAACTCTTCAAAAAACCTTGCAGGTCTCCTGTGAATCTCACTGGGTCCATAACATTATCCAAAAGCCAAACCCACAATCTCTTCAAGATAAGCCTTTCTCTATCTTGAGATTCTACTGAAGAACAATATCCTTCAGTTTCTTAGAAGCTCTATTGTTTGATTAAGAGAATCTGTGGGGCACACTTTAAAAATTTTAGTAGGACTTTTGTCTGACTGAATGGTACTCTGAGGTATCACCTTTGATCTTTCTGAGGTCTTAACAAGGGATTTAACAATTACATCCTTGGATTCATCTTTAGACCAGGTTTTCCTGGCAGTGCCCTTTTATGTGTCCTTTTGAATTAGATCTTTGCTACAAATTGTTTCTTTCTTTCTTTCTTTCTTTTTTGTGAGGAACATCAGCCATGAGCTAACATCCGATGCCAATCCTCCTCTTTTTGCCGAGGAGGACTGGCCCTGGGCTAACATCCGTGCCCATCTTCCTCTACTTTATATGGGATGCTGCCACAGCATGGCTTGACAAGTGGTGCATTGGTGCATGCCTGGGATCCGAACCCTTGAACCCTTGGGCTGCTGAAGCAGAGTGTGCGCACTTAACCGCTGCACCACTGGGCCAGCCTCCAAAGAGTTTCTTAATTTAGACATCATTTGTCATCTGAGAGGCTAGGAATTTTCAAAACCGTTAGTCCTAGTTCCTTTTTGTTTAGCTAGTCTTCTTTTAGCTGATCTATCTCTTCTTTCATTTTGCTATAAGCAGCAAGAAGACACCAGGAAGCACCTTCGATACTCTGTGTGAAAACATCCTTAGTTACATCACCCAGTTCCTCAGGCACCTTTTCGACTTTCCATGTTACTTCAGGTGATAGCATAGCTAAACTTCCTGCTATTGCATAATGGAGACCATTTCCCCCAATTTCCAATAGCGTTTACCTCATTTTCCTGCAAGCCTTCACCCACAGCCTCCTCAAAATCCATGAGGCTTTTGCCAACAGTTTCTTCAAAGCTCTTCAAGGTTCACTAACACTCTCCTCAAAGTTCTTCCAGCTTCAACCCACTACCCAGTTCTCCTGCTCCCTTCCACATTTTAGGTTCTTATTACAGCAGCATCCCACTTCCATGCACCAAAATCTATGTTATTTATCTATTGCTGCATAATAAATAATCCCTAAACACACTAGTTTGAAACAACAAACATTAGAGTAGTTTTATGGGTCAGGAATTCAGAAGCAACTTAGCTGAGTGGTTCCGGCTCAGGATCTCTCATATGGTTGCAGTAAGGATGTCAGCAGGGGTTGCAGTCTCATCTGAAGGCTGAATAGGGGCTGGAGGATCCTCTTCCAAGATGGCCTATCCTGCTATTTGGAGAAGGCTTCAGTTCCTTGCCATGTGGGCCTTTCTATAGGCAGCTTGAGTGTCCTCACAACACGGCAGCTAGTCTCTCCCAGAGCAAATGATCCAAGTGAGAACAAGGAGGAAGCCATGATGTCTTGTATGATTTAGTCTCAGAAATCACACATCATAACTTCTGCCACATTCTATTCCTTAAAATCAAGTCTAGGTACAGCCCATACTCAAGGGGAAAGGGATTAGACACCACATTTTGAAGAGAGGCATGTCAAATAATTTGTGGACATTTTTTTAAACAAACACAGACCACCCCCCAAATCAGAGACTCTTTGGAATTTTCTAAAAGTATCTCATGTCTTGCAGCCATTGAACTGAGAGAGAAAGAGAAAAACAAAAAAGACCCTTTAATTTGCTGAATTAAAACATCATTTGAATGCACAACTTTGCCAGATCTCTTATGTGAAGATAGAGCTTTGACTGGGAAAAAGTGAGACCCTGAATGCTAGAATGTGAACATATAGGAAGATTCAGATGGCTTCAAGTTCCCTAAATGCCCAACCCTACGGAAATACGCTACTCAGATCCTGCTGCAGGGAGTATAATGGACTGATAGACCCAGCTGCTGCCCCTCTGGATCTTCCACCCTTGCACTGAGGCCATGCTCTCTTGGGCTGCTCCTAGCCTATGACTGAGCATGCAGAAGTACAAAGGCAGGCCCATTCTGGCAAGATGTGACTCCTCTTGGCAACTTTGGCTTGAGAAATCCCCATTGGTCTGGCCAAATCTTTATTTGAATTGTGCTGCAGTTCAAGATTCTTCGACCCTAATCCTCCTTCCTTCCCTCTCTCCTTCCACAGGGATCACACATGCATCATAATCTAAAGCCTCTCCCTATGTTCTCCTGGTGCCTCGCCCAGCAAATCTCTCAAACATCTAATCCCATTTTGCCATCTGCTCCTTGGCAAACCCAATCTAATGCAGCCTTCCTTGTCAAAGAAATTCTCCCTGCTCCCCTCTGTGAGGAGGCTTTTCCCATCTTGCATGAAGACTGTGTAATAACCTTTGTGGAAATGAACTGGAAGGGGGTTGGGGTAGCCAATTCTCTTCATTCTTCATCACTAACATCCCTCATTGCCTTGAATCCTACATCAGTAATGTGCTACAGACAGCTTGTACCAGCTCACAAAAGCCAATTTTCAGATTTTCACAAATTTACTGAGCTGGTTGGTAAACACAGTCATTATTAAAACTTAAATATACTTACAGTTAAATAAATTATATTAAAACAAAAGATAAAAACTCATAACTTTCTAATGGTTAACAACTTTTTATTAGTATCTATGCTCTTGAGGTTATTTACATCTATTACATCTGGGTGTTGGAAATTATATATAATGGTGTGCTAGTTGCACTTCTCCTTGGATTTTGGAGGCCAGATTTAGATGTGCTGTTTCAGCTCATTTCTTTAGTAATCTGAGAGGCTGCCAGCTTTGAGTGCAGCTTGAAGCAGGAGAAGGTTTTTAGCTGGCCCAGGAAGCTCTCCTTCTGATCCAGTGAATCCAGTGTGCGTGAAGCTCCTGCGGCAGACAGGGCGGCTGCATGGAGCTTTGGCACACCCAGACAGGCAAACCAGAGTACAGGCCCCCAGGGTTTTGCAACCAAGCCATGAACTCTGTGGCACAAAACTATTCCCTTTTTGAGAAACTAATGTTGATTTGTTGCTTGGCACTGGTAAATATAGCAGCCTGATCATGAGACATGAGATAATCAAGTGACTGGTACCCATCGTAAATGGGGGGGATCTGATTCACCAAACCATTAAGTCAGCTAATATTGAGTGTGTGTACACAATGTGCCAGGTACTTTACTTGTAACGTTTCCTTCAGTCCTCACCACAATTCTGGGAGAATTGTTATTATTTCTATTATCCCTACTTTAGAAGAGAAAACTGAAGCAGAGAAAGGATAAGCAGTTTGCCTCATAGTCATATAACTCATAAGTAGCAGAGCTTGGTTTTAACCCCTGCCCTCTGGCTCCAAAGTCCACATGCTTAATTACCAAATTATGTTGCTTCTCATGATCAAGTGGAAGTTTTCTGTATAGAACTGGGCTTGAGCAGAAATTGAAGTCACAACAAATTGCATAGTGTGCCCACTCCTACCACACTGCCATTCTGCCACAGCCTACACATCTGAGGGTTGTTCTCTACAACCCTAGAACAACATCTAGGGTTGTTCTCTAAGTCCAGGTGCCTGAAGAGACAACCTGCACAATATGATGGCACCAGCCACAAGTGGTCTGTCACAACACTATAGCCCAACTCCAAGGTGGCCCTGAAGAACAACAGGTAGGAGAATTTTCCAGTAGGCAGAATTTTAAGCATTTTATCCTGTAGACCACTTTGTCTGAAAGTATTAATGGTCTGAGGTGCATATGTCACCACTTAATGGTCAGTAGCTGCTGATGGTCAGCAGCCAGAGACTTGGAATGATCAAGAATGCAGGGTTGGTGACAAGGATATTTGGGGGAAGAGGTATACAGGGGATCTCTCAGAATGCATCCAGAGTATGAGGCTATTTGGTTCTTTGGGAATACCCACCAACAGGCTTCCACTGTAGAAGAAGGGCTCAATAATCAGGTGAAAAGGCTGACCTGTCCTCTGCATGTCTTCCACTCTTCGTCCAGACACTCCCATGTTGCACAGTGATCTCATGAACAAAGTGGCCATGGAGGCAGAAATGCAGGCTATATGTGGGTTCAGCAACTTGGATCTCCTCTCACCAAGGCTGATTTGACTACTACTTCTGTTGAATATTTAGTCGTCCAGCAATTAAAACCAAACTTGAGTCCCTGATGGGAATTAAGCTTGAATGTGACAAAGCCAGGAACATTGTGGCCAGGGAAAGAAATGGATTCTCTCCAGACTCTCACTGCTAACACCACCAGCTGCTCAGCACCTAAATGTCAGAATCCTGGAACTGAATGCCAGAATCCTGCCCCAGCTTTCCTAGTAGAACTGGATGCCTTCTCTTCTGGGTTTGCAGGAGGGGCAGCCCTCCCTTTGTGGCTCCTGTGGCCTACCAAACGTGGGCACATGTGAGGAGTTGGAACATGGAGGGAGTCTGGGGACAGTCGCATTAGTGGAATAGCAACGTATTCTGGATTTGGATTTGCTTTCCTGCTTAACAAACTTCTGCCCACATCGACTTCCATAGACTTACTGAATGCTTATTCCACACCACGGTATTCCAGCCAACATTGGTTCTCACTAAGAAACTAATTTTACAGCAATGAGGTCACACTATAGGGTTCACTGATTCTATTATGTACACCATCACCTAAAGTGTCCTCATAGAGGGTGTAGTAAAAACTCATTTATAGCACCAATTGCAATGTAGTCAGTCCAGCACACAGACTATTGAGATGGGATCATGACAGACCCAGAGGGCAAAAGGTCATCACCCAAAGATTTCGTATTTGAAAACAAATGCAATAACTGATAAAACTTTGGGGTCCAATATCTTTTTAATAAATTCCTTTTGATTAAATTATTCAGAGTGGGTTTCATAGAGAAAGATCTAGAAGGATATATGCCAGAGTGAAGAGTGGTTATAGAGGACTCTATAGGAATTATTTGTATTTTCTACATTCCTTTTTTTAGTCTATATGTTCTGATTTTTCTGAGTATTAACATTTTTAATAATTTTAAAAAATTAATTTAAAAAAATGTGTCATCTTGAGTTTTTATTAAACTTATAATCTATGATCTTATGTTACAGGTACACATTTGTTATAAGGACTACCATGCCTGAAAAAGAAAAGAAAACCTCAGGAGGCTTAATTCAAAATGAAAGAAAATTACAGTTTAAAGAAAGAGTAAAGGAGGTATTCACTCAAAACCAGGGAAAATAATACTCTGGGAAAATGGAACAGAGTAATTCTGCTTTTATTTATGGTTTTACTTATTTTTACACGTAGTTGATGTAACTATGCAATATTGACAATGCTACAAAAATGTGAGAAAACTATATGTGAATATTGATCTCATTGTTGATAAAATATTGATTAACTGAAGCAGAAGACCAATGTGAAATGTTTGTTAAGTATTAGGTATGAAATTTATCGATGTTGCCAAGTCAAAGTTGTACATCCATGGTGGGATAGTCATCATAAACTTTGTTTAATGTTTAATGAGAGAGAGAGACATATCCAAGTATATAGTAAATAAAATCTGTCTAATTATCTTCCCAAGATTCTTCTATGCTTGACTTATTTTATGGGAGTCTTATTACAGTCACATTAACATTCCTTCCTGATGTACATCTTCTCAAGGAACTAAAAAAAAAAACTTTATTAGATTGCAAACAAAAATTGTACAGTCCTGCCCACAACCACTACCATACTCAAATTCACAATCTCACACTGTGACATATATCCTTTTAGTACTCAAAATCTCATGTTGATAATTAGACCATGACAGATGTTGGACTTTGGAAGGTAGTTGCACAGCATCAGAAATACCTAGATCTAATTAACACTTGTTCTGTGCCCAAGTCCAGCACAGCCCAGCTCAGCACAGCCTTGTGTTGCTCATCCCTGGTATTAAGTGCCTGGGACCCATCTGTGCAGCAGATGGAAGGAAGCTATGAGTAATGCATAGAGTAGATAATCCAGCAGCAGATACTGGAATGTGTATGTAAGTATGTATGCCCATGTAACATATATGAATGTGTATATACACACTGTATACAGACATTATGGAATAAAAAGAGAATGAATGTTCACACAAATTTAAATAATTACTATATATATGCATATATGTATATAGTGTGTGTGTGCATATATATATATATCTCATTTACTATAATAGATTCCCTCCTTTCTTTCAGTTGAAATCTTATTGATAAAATAGAGGATATAGGATGTAAGAATAAAGGGAGAAAATATTCCAGAGGTTTGAGTTACAGGTGTTCATTCTCAGAGGACTCAGCTATAGCCAGGGGCATCATCTCTCTTTGGTCAATGCAGCTAGAAGAGGATAGCCAGTGTCAGGCATGCTTCCTTTTGCCCAAAATTGAACTAAATCTTCATCAACAGAATAAATGAAACCCACAGGGGACAAATCAAAATGAAAAAAAGAATAGAACTATAAGTCATTATAACACCAAGAGCAAGTAAGGATTATATATATATATGTCTATCTCTTCGGCAAGAGGAATATGTATGTGTATGTATATATGTATACACACACATATTTATGTATACACATATATCACATAATTATATTTATGTTTAAGTATATTTACATATATATTATATAAATATATAATCATATATATAATTATGTAATCATATAAAATATATAAGCATATTTTATATATTATAAATATACTTATGTGACCCTTATATACAGATAAGGTCATTATAAGTACATAAATGTGTACAGGTATATTAAGTATATCTAGCAGGCCCATTATTGACACTCAAAGCTAAAGGAGGAATTTCACCCCAGTTCTGGAATGGAGTCTTTAGCTCTCTCCCTACGTTATAGTCTAGACTTCCCCTCTCATTGTCTGATTTAACTTTGAAACCAGTCTGGATCTGAACCTGGTCAACGTGTTTATTTGCCAGCAAGTATAAGCTATTGTTAGTTCTATCACTCTTGCAAAAAAAGAAATCCAGTGTCTCATTTCCAGGAACTTTGACCATCTATCTCGGCTGCACAGCCTCCTAAAGACTCCGTGGGATGTGAGCACAGAGGATACTAGACAAATGCATGACTTATTAGCTACAACTTTGGCCCCATGCCTAGCTGGCTTCCTGCTGTGGTGACAGGGCTGATCTGGGTGCAGCACTTCCTGCTAAACGGTCCACTCTGCCAACCTCCCACCCCACCCTTGTTACTCATAGTCTTCCAAGGGGCCACTCCATGTGGGATGCAGCTGAGGCCAACTTCACAACTTAAGGGAGCGGAAACTAGAAGGGGGAAAAGAGAAAGTGGGAAGAAGACAGAAGACACTGGTGGGCCCCCCAGGAAGTGAACTTTTGCCCTAGTCTGTTTCCACATAAGGCTGATCGCATAGTACGAAGATTCTACTGTGAATCCCAGCTCCGTTGTCCTGACCCCAGCCATCTTTGTCCTTGGATGTGGAAGTAAAGGAGACTTAAATACTTCCTAGAGGATCCAGAGTGTTTTAGTAGCAGTCAGAGTTTGCAAGGCACATGCCCTACATATAGATCCCTTCACTTTGGTCACGTTAAGGCCAAACCCAAGGCAGGTGAGTCAGCAGGGAGACAGCAGCTCTGACATAGCAGAAACCAAATAGGCAGAAGAAAAACAGCAAAATGCTAAATCCCATCTCTGGGCCTCTGTCTGGAGAAAAGCACACCCTTTCTTCCAGAGGCCTGAGTCCTAAGGTAAGAGAGGTATTCCGATTTTGTCAGGGTGCCAACCCCTTCCATCAACAACTGTGAGCCCCTCAGCAGGTCTTTCTGAAATCACCCTTTACTCACGCTCGGCATCTTGTAGCCCCTGCTTAGAAGGAAATCCTTAAAGGCAACTGTTCCGTGAAGGTCTGCAAGTAACTCCTCCTAAAAGACGGTTCACATTTTAAAACACCAGTCAGCAGTCAGAAGCTTGATTTCATACTTGTCCTCATTAAAAGCATTTGTCTCTTTATAAAGTACCTCATTTTAAACCACTTCCTTCTCATTTGGGAATATGTGTGTAGATAACATTCATGAGTTGATGAATACAAAGGCTTTCAAAAGATGTCCAACTTTCTCTCCTCTCCCTATCCTTTTTCTTACCCTTGTATTAAGGATAAGCAACACATTTTAGCAATTAGACAATTATTGACCTAAGGTGTCTGGAATCTAACTTATTTAGGATTACCCATTGTGATACTGTGATTTATAATAAGAAATATATATTTGCCCTTCTTCCAGTTCCTGGCACAGAGCTTCTGAAACCCTTGGAATTTCCTAAGGATAAGAGCCACAAAGTTGAAAGGAGAGTCGCTTGTTATTAATAACAAACCCCTTTCACCACAGCGGAGTTTACGTTAATGAAGTGATTTTTGGAAAGCCCCTAGATAGCTCTAGGATGGGGGCTGATTGTCAGAAGCTGCGGGATTAGAGGGTTGGCGCTTTCAGCTCCAGCCCCCAGCCTCCAGGGAGGAGAGAGGAGCTGGAGGCGGAGCTAATCACCAATGGCTAATGATCTAATCAATCATGCCTACATGATAAGGCCTCCATAAAAAACCAGAATGATGGGGTTCAGAGAGCTTCCAGATTGGTGAATATGTGCAGATTCTGCGGGGGTGATGCCTGGAGAGGGCATGGAAGCTCCGAGCCCCTTCCCACACACCTTGCCCTATGCATCTCTTCCCTCTGGCTGTTCCTGAGTGTATCCTTTTATAATAAACTGGTGATCTGGTAAGTAAGCTGTTTTCCTGAGTTCTGTGAGCTGTTCTAGCAGATGATTCAACCCAAGGAGCAGGTTGTGGAACCTGCGATTTATAGCCAGTCAGTCAGAAGCACAGGTGACAACCTGGACTTGTGATTGACATCTGAAGTGGAGGGCAGTCTTGTGGGACTGAGCCTGTGGGATCTGATGCCATCTCCAGGTAGACAGTGTCAGAAATGACTTAAATTGTAGGACACCCAGCTGGTGTCAGGAGAATCGGAGAATTGCTTGGTGGGAGTCAAAAACCCTGACGCATTTGGTGACCAGAATCGAGAGCAATAGATGAAGAAACAGGAGTGTTTTTCCTACTCAACAATATATCTGCAATTTTTAGATCTTAACTCCAAAGGACATGATAATCAAAAAAGACTTGATCCAGTCCCAATATCTTCGGGGTATTCATGCATTCATTTGGTTTTTCCTTTCATTTATTTGAATTTAAAAATTGGATGTATAAATTTATATCATTGTAATTCAATTCCTTAAGACCATTCCACCTTCCAAACAAACTCAATCAAGGACAATCAAAACTCATGTGTTCCCAACAAGACAGCCATGTCATCATAGTGACTCTCCCTTATCAGCACACCATCATGCCTGTGTCTTGTGAACTGGGGTGCCATAGCCAAGTGGTACCACCTAAAGTACACAGGGTAAACCCATCTCCAGTCATTACAAAAGTGTGATTTATAAAAATCATTACAGAACAATTTCATTGTTTTGAATCTTTCCTGTGTCTCAACTGCCTGATAAACAATCTCTTACCATAATAGTTATATCAACCATATTTCCAAATTTAAATATACTTCTTTTTCATGAGCTGACTGTAGCCATTTTGGCAAACATCTTTACTAGCTTTTGCCACCAAAATGAAATATTTTTGTAAAATTCTTTAAGTCTTTAAGAAATAGTCTTTAAGAATATATTTCTAAAAAAGAACTTCCAGATACCTTAAAACAAAAGTTTTGTAACTACTTTTGTTGTTAAATGTCTAATTCATTGAGAATGTTTTATTTTTTAAAATGCAACTGGAATGGTTCTATGATATGTATTAAATTCACATAAATTTAGATAGGCAGCTCCAAAAACCATACACCAAGAAATTCTGCTGAATAATATTTACATTATTTTGAGGCTTATAGATAAACATCTTGTGCTCACAAATTTGTCATGTCTCACATCCGAAAATAAGAATTTCATCCCCAGTACTAAAAAAGATAAAAACGACCATCCTTCCTGTCTCAGCTTTCCAATCTAAAGGAGGCAATTGATGAGTGATTTCTGAATGAAAGAGTAACCAAATTTGTATAGCATTTTACTTTTTCGAAATGTTTTCATATCGTTATCTGGGAGAAGTTTTGGATCTCTTGAATCCAAAAGTTGAAAAAGAGAAGAGGTTCACAAATATTCTCATCAGAGTCCTGTGTAAGTGTCGCCTCAACATTTCCAAATTTCCAGGACTACAAGGAGTACCTTCTCTCCACTAGATACTTGTATACGAGAGATGGGTAGGCAGAGTTTATTGGCAGTAAAATTAGAGCACATCCTTGTTGTGCATGCTTGTTGCTCTGTGATACTGAACAGTGCTTAACCTTTGCCCCTTTCCTCTCAGACAGATCCTACAACTCAGCTGAGTTGCATAAAGGAAATTTCCTGATCGTGATATTGATTTCTTTAACATTCATCGATTGCTGATAAAAAGTAAGCTTCACATTTAATGACTCAAAGAGAACTCATGACATTATATCCATTCTGTACTGAGGTGGTCCTACCAGGTCCTACGAAAGGTTACACCACCCTTTGAACAGCCAATTTACCCAGAGAATCAAGAATGGTAGGAGTACAGTGAATGGTTACCCCATCTTTAGAGACATTGTGTCTACCATGAAGCCAGGATATTTCAGGTCTTGCTTATTACACGTTCCCCACATAAAGACTTGGCTTGCTCATTGCTGAGTTCAATATGCAAGCTGTAAGACTTTCGAGAGCCTCTGTATTACTCCAGAGACTCTGGCTTCAATATGAGGTGGCAGCGCACTGTGACAATCCTTAGCTCAGATGATCAAATCTCAGCATATACACATACCTGTTCCTGCAGCTCCTTTTTAAAATTCTCATCTTGAGCTTCATGTGAGACCTTGGGGTCAACCAAAGGTTCATCTGCTCTTTGCTTTTTCCACAACTTGGTGTTCAGATACCATGCTCCATACCTCATCTTCACCCTTTTTGGTTTATAAGAATTCTATAGAAAGTAACATAATTCACAAGTTTACTAGTTTTCTTGGTTTGTCATTTCAATAAGTCTAAGATTTAGCTTACAAAAGCAGTATCATTTATTTTTAATTTATGGTTAATCTTTGCCAAAATATGTTATGAAGTTTCGGCACGCTTTGATTTACAAAGGTAACATGAAGAGTTCATGATTGAGAAAATAATGTGGTGGTTAAGCATGGCCTTTGGATTTAAACAAACTGAGGTTCAAATCCAGCCTCCCGCACTTAGTAGCCATGAGTCCACGTGCAAGTTACTTAAACTCTTCATGTGTAAAACGGAGATAATTACATCCATCCCATAGGGTTGTTGGGAAAGATTAAAGGGGAGAATTATGTAAAGCAGCTAGAATTCATGTAAAAATCACATATTTCACCAAAGAGTAATGAACTTAAACAATACTCTGTCAACCAAAACAGTAAGTTATCAGCTTTACTATGAGCCCAGCACTGTACTCAGCCTCGTAGAGTCTAAACTATTTTTGATCAAAATGCCGTCCAACACCAATCACTTGCCTCTTTAATTGGAAGAGAGAAAGAGGGGGACGGACAGATGCCATTCCTTTCTTTCTTTCATTCCTCAGTAGTACATCTGTTGGTTCATAGCCCGATACTGTGGATGCAATACCTACACATTGTCTCGTCACAAAAGGGGGTCTAATGCTTGAACGGGGCAAAGAAACATGACACGCAGATTCTGCCTCTCTCTCTTCTCACTCACATTTAAACTATGAGGTGGAATGTGTGGAGCATTCTAGAGTCAAGCCAGATACAAATGTGTGAAGCAGAGAAGATGGGACAGAGCAGAGGGGAAGAATATCCCTTCTCAGGGCAAGAATCAGCATTGTGATCCCTCCAGACCCAGCATATTGTCCTCCTTGCTATTTCTAGAACATACCATCATGCTTCTGCCTCAGGGCCTTTGCACTCACTGTTTCCTCTACCTTAATGCTCTTCCTCAAGATCCCACATGACTCACTCCCTTACCTACTTCATGTCATCTTTTCAGTAGTATCTTTCCTGACCACCCCATCTGAAAAATGTAACCTCACAACACTCCTTGTCTTCTTTCCCTGCCTCATTCTTCTTCTTCTTCTTCTTTTTTTTTTTTTGGTGAGGAAGATTGGCCCTGAGCTAACATCTGTGCCAATCTTCCTCTGTTTGTATGTGGGTCACTGCCACAGCATGGCTTGACAAATGGTGTAGGTCTGCACCCAGGATCCAGGCCCAGGAACCTTGGGCCGCCGAAGTGGAGTGCGCCAAACATAAACCACTATGCCACCCAGCAAGCCCCACCCCATTATTCTTAATGGCGCTTATCACCATTTGATATGCTGTATATTTTTCTGATTGTCTGGTGTCTCTCCTCTCACCCTCTAAAACGTAAGCTTCTGAGACTGTTCCCTGTTATATCCCCCAGGCATCTAGAACAATACTTAGGACATAATAGGTGCTCAATAAATATTTGTTGAATTAAAGTCAAGTTCCTTAAATTTGACATTATTGACATTTTGAGCTGGATAATTCTATTGGAGGGGTATGCTGTTCTATGCACTGTAGAATGTTTAGCAGCTTTCCTGGTTTCTATGCTCTAGATGTCAGTAGCACCCCCTGAATTATGACAACCAAAAACATCATCTCCAGACATTGCTGAATATCCCTTGGCAGGGGTTGGGGGGAAAGGGGACAAAATCTCCCTCAGTTAAGAACCACCAGATTAAAGGAAGGAGGGAAGGAAAGAGAAGGAAAAAGCAAGGAAGGGAGAGGATGGAGTCTAGACTACTGCTCTACTGAAGAACTTGAGTTCTGGAATATGTTATGTTGTTGGGTAACTGGTGGTCTTTCAAGACTCAGCACAGACCTAGTTTCTTCTGTGAAGCCTTAACCATACCCAGCCTCACCCCATGTTTGATGGAATTGATTACTTCCTCCTATGTCCTACACGAACCATGACACCATTTCATTACAGTTAATCATTTTCCTGTTGATCTTGCTAGACTGTAAGCTCCTTAAGTGCAGGAAACAATCCTTCATTTGCTCCCAGAACTTTTTGGCACATTGTAGTAGATGCTCAGAAATGTTTGCTGTGGGCCGGCCCCGTGGCTTAGCGGTTAAGTGCGTGCACTCCACTACTGGCGGCCCGGGTTCGGATCCCGAGCGCGCACCGACGCACCGCTTCTCCGGCCATGCTGAGGCCACATCCCACATACAGCAACTGGAAGGATGTGCAACTATGACATACAACTATCTCCTGGGGCTTTGGGGAAAAAAAAATAAAGGAGGAGGATTGGCAATAGATGTTAGCTCAGAGCAGGTCTTGCTCATCAAAAAAAAAAAAAAAAGAAATGTTTGTTGAATGAATTTATAAACAAATGGATGAATGAATATACAAGGCAAAGAGATATGCTACAATAGAGGCACAGACTGCTGTGAGAGATTAGATGTAAGAATAAATTAGTGTCAACCAAAAGATCTGGAGAAAACACTGGGAAAAACTGGCATATGATCTGTGTCTAAAGGAAGATATAAGCATGTAGACGTGGGAAGAGGGGCACTTCAGGCAGAGAGAATATTGTGAGCAAAAGTAAGGTAGTGGGAAGGCTCAGAGTGTTAAAGAAACCGAAGAGCAGAGTATAGCAGGCTTGAAGTGTATGGGGGGAAAAAATAAAGATGGGGACTCCCCCTTCTAGAACAGGGACCGGATTTACCCTCCCATCTGCAACAACCAAAAAAATACATGAAAGAATGGTTTATAAGACATAGGACATCAAATAACAAACGACAGTGATCCCTGAGAGACGAGAAACAAACGAGATCAGCCCCACAATTGCCCAGCTCTCTGCCGAGAAAGAGTTCCCAGGCCACAGCACAGGGAGGAGCCCAGTGGACTCTCTGAGTTAAAGAGACAGAACTGAGAGTCCAGGAAGCAAGGCAGCGACAGTTTGCAGCACAGAGTAACAGAAAGGAGAGAGCTGCTCAGGGAACTCCAGAGGTCTGCACAGAGTCTCCTTCTGTGCATGTGTGGGAGGAAACTACCCAGTTCTGGGAAAGGACCAACCAAAGGGATTGGAGGGAACGGTGCCCAGCACGCACACAGGGCCTAGGACAGCGCCCATCCCTCCTGGGAAACCTAAAGACTCACAGGACCCTGGATAGAACACACAGAAAGGTCTTGCCTCAATAGTAGAGAATTAGCCCTAGACTGAACGTTACTTTGGTCCTTCCCAACAGATCTTAAAAGCAAGACCCAAAAGGATCAAACTTTTCTAAGTAACTTTAACTACATCCCAGAACAAAACTCAAGTTTATAGGAATACTAAAATACCTAGCCTCCAATAAGGTAAAATTCACAATGTCTGGTATCTACTCAAAAATCACCAGGCATGCAGAAAGGCAAGAAAACATGATCCGCAAGGAAGAGATAAATCAATTAATGGAAACTCACACAGAACTGACAATGACGTTAGAATTAGCAGACAAGAACATTACAACAGTTATTATAACTGTATTCCATATGTTCAAAGGATTAAGTAGAGACATGAAATATATTTAAAAAAAAAACCCAGGTCAAACTTTTTGAGATGAAAGCTATAAAGTATGAAATGAAAAATACACTGGATGGGGGGGCCGGCCGGGTAGCATAGTGGTTAAGTTCACGCACTCCGCTTTGGGGGCCCAGGGTTCACGGGTTCGGATCCTGGGTGCAGATCTACCCACCACTTATCAAGCCATGCTGTGGCAGCGTCCCACATGTAAAGTGGAGAAGATGGGCACAGATGTTAGCCCAGGGCCAATCTTCCTCAGCAAAAAGAGGAGGATTGGCAACAGACGTTAGCTCAGGTCTAATCTTCCTCACCAAAAAAAAAAATACACTGGATGGGATTAAGAGCAGATTAGACATTGCAGAAAAAAAAGATTAGAGAATTTAAAGACATAGCAATAGAAACACAGAGAGAAAAAGAGAGTCAAAACACTGAGCACAGCTGTAGTGAGCTGAGAGAACTTCACGCAGCCTAATTACATGTAATTACAGTCCTGGCAGGGAGTTGAGAGACAGAAAAAAATATTTGAAAAAATAATGGTCAAAATTTTTCCAAATTTGATGAAAACTATAAACCCATGGATCAAAGTGGCTCAGCAAACCCCAAGCACAAAAACATGAAGAAATATACACCAAAGTGTGTAATAATCACACTATTCAAAACCAGTAACAAAGGGAAAATCTTAAAAGCAGCCAAGAGAAAAAACATGTCCAGAAAAACTAGGATAAGGATGACTTATCTTGGATGATATGGATAGTATGATAAGGATAAGATTTCTTATCAGAAACAACACAACCCAGAAGACGACAGTGGAACAACATCTTTAAAGTACTGAAAACAAACAAACAAAAGACTGTGAACCTAGAATTCTATACCCACAAAAACGTCTTTAAAAATGAAGGCAGAATAAGGATATTTTCAGACATACAGAAGCTGAAAGAATTCATCCCCAGCAGATCTACACCAGAAGAAGTGTTAGAGGAAGTCCTTCAGGCAGAAGGAAAGTGACACCATGTGGAAATATATTTGAACTTTTGCACAGTGACCCTCCATCTGCCAGTCAAAAGTTCAATTTTAGCAATAACCTCCATGGTTTAAAAAGCAGTGCTTGTGTAATTATTTGTAAGTACAGGGAATTGGGCAATTTGATTCAGCCCAGATTCAGGTCAAGCAGTGGTTTGGGCTTCAGCTGTGATGGACATAATTTGCCTGTGCAGCATGATTTTGCATTTTACCCTTTAGAAAGATGAGAAGAAAATGGAAAATTTAAAATGCTGATATTAGTGATGGAATCCATCCAAAGTTTTATAAACTTTATGCAAAAGAGTCAAGGATAGAAAGCATCATGTAAGTAAAAATGGGTCAGTCGATTGTGTTAAATTATAAAGGACAAAGTTAATACGTCCAAAATATTGGAAATAGAGTATCAAAGATTATGTGTAAAAGACAGAGGGTAATTAGAGATAATATATTGTTTTTCACTTTCAGAGAAAGGAACTCTCTCTATCCCCCAACTCTCACTTGGTCGCTTAAGTCTGTTGTTGGACTGACAAGATTTGACTTTTGTGTCTATATAACTGCAGTAACACATTGTGTAGAAAAGTACTCAGAGGCCCACAGGACTTCCCTTTGGAACATAGCATGTTTTTTTTCTTCTCTGTTTCATTGTTCTTCTGTCTTCACAGGAAATTGGTACCGGGAAACTGAGCAATTTGTTAATGATCAGGCAAGCGTGTGGTCAAGAATGATGGTTTGTGGTCAAAAAGACTCCCATAAAAATTCAAGAATTCTTTGAACACAAAATAAACAGCATTCACAATCATTAACCACAGCAATTTACTCTTGTAATAATAAACATTTATGTATATTTCCCCTGTTAGGATATCAACATATAAAATGCATAAAGAGATGTGTTTCAACATATAAAACACATAAAGAGAATTTCAACATACATATAAAACGCACAGAGAATAACGACTTTTCAGATATTAACAATAATGCTGAATGACACACCTTATTTGTAAAACCGACTTTGTTATATGTATTAAATATTCATGCATTTTACAAATATTTATTAAATATGAAAAAAATTCAAGAGTGCTACTGAAAAAAAGCCAGTGCCCCCAGAAGTACCAGAATTCAAGAACATTTAAGATTTTAATACAACTAAATTTTCCTTGATTTTCAGTCTTCTCCCTTTTTGCAATTACCTGTGGTTTCTGGAGTTTCTGCTCATAGTCTAGGTCCTGGAAATAGTCTGGCTCCTGCAGTTTATTTAGCCACACACTCTTCTTTAGCTCCCAGGGAACCTGGTTGAGAGTCTTCGTGTGGGGCACATCCGAGCTTGGTTTGCTCTGATAGTCAATGTCAAACTGTTTCAGGATGAACTCTTCATCAATGTTCGAACTTCCCTGGAAGAAGGTCACATAGCACGAGTCAAGGACAAATGGTGAAATGCTCCTTGCTTTCTTCTTCTAAGGGAGGTATCTGACCATGGCTGGAGAAGAGGTAGTTTGGAGGAGAGGTAGAAAGTGCTCAGTCAGCATTCATTGGAGACAAGAATATTTGGGGTCTGGAGGGCTTTGTCAGTGCATTAAGAGACAACTTAGGGGGGCTGGCCTGGTGGCATAGTGATTGAGTTCGCATGCTCTGCTTCGGTGGCCCGGGGTTCACCTATGCTCTTGCTTGGCAAGCCATGCTGTGGTGGTGTCCCATACAAAGTAGAGGAAGATGGACATGGATGTTAGCCCAGGGCCAGTCTTCCTCAGCAAAAAGAGGAGGATTGGCATCGGATGTTAGCTCAGGGCTGATCTTCCTCACACACACACAAAAAAGA
This sequence comes from Diceros bicornis minor, assembly GCF_020826845.1. Lineage (NCBI taxonomy): Eukaryota > Metazoa > Chordata > Mammalia > Perissodactyla > Rhinocerotidae > Diceros > Diceros bicornis. The sequence goes on along the minus strand of NC_080747.1, from coordinate 61,758,575 downwards.
CAACTTAGGACCAGCAAGAAGCAGTAAATTCCTGAGGGAAATAATGGGGGTGAGGAAAATTCAGTCTGTTTGACCAGGATAAGAAATTTTCACATATTGAGGTATATGGGGTAGCTATTCTGGTTTAACTGATTCGGCCTGAACTAAAGCAGCCTGACTTATGGCCTGTCAAAATTATGTTGTACATCTGCTTTAACCACTAAAGTAAAGAATGCATTGAACATTATCTGAAAGTAAAGGAATGCACTCTTTGAAGATAAGGATGCATACTTTCTTTCCTACCCCACCAGTATTGGTAATGCCAGTATCAGTACTCCTGAAGATAAGTTTCCTTTCCCAGACAGCAGGTTCATGTTGACCTGCTAATCTGCAACTGAATATCTCTTTGGAACTTTGATGAATATGTATCCTGGCATGTTTGATGTATGTTCTTTGTTCTAAAAACGTGTAAGATTGTACTGAAAACCATGCTTCTCTGGAACGCTTTCTTCCTTTGTGGAGACTGCCTTCCCGGGCTAGTCCTCAGCTTGGCTCAGGTAAGTCTCCCCTTATCTCGCTTATCTTTAGAATGGTTATTGGTTATTTGCATCGACAACCAAAAGCAAACTTCTCCAACACTTTATAGCAGTGACATCCTCAGAGGTATTTTCCAGACATGTCTAGAAATGTCAATGTTTGTTCTGCCCGCAGCCCCTTACAAAGGAAGTTGCCCCATTCAGGGCTCCTGCTAGAGAGGGTGGGTTTAGTCAGCCGTGTTTTGTGGAGAACAGCAGAACAACTCCCTCCACTCCCTTCCCTCAGCCACAGCTGGTGGGAGTAGAGACGGGCACATTAAGAGCAGCTAATCTGAGGGCTGTCCCGGTGGCCTGGCGGTTGAGTTTGGTGGCCTCTGCTTTGGCAACCTGGGTTCAGTTCCCAGGCACAGACCTACAACACTTGTTGACCATGCTGTGGCAGAAACCCACATACAAAGTAGAGGAAGATTGGCCACAGATGTTAGCTCAAAGCAAGTCTTCCTGAGCCAAAAAAAAAGAGCAGCTAATCCAGAGGCTGAACATTGACCTATGATGTGGCTAAAAGATAACTTAGACCTGAAGGGGAGCAGAATATGCCACCCCCAAAATGTGCCTCTGGCATAAGAATTATTTTGAGCTGATTATTTTAAGAAACAGACTACACAGAAAAAGCTCTGAAAACAGAGTAGAAGTAACACTTTTGTAAGAAAAATCTCCATTTGTAAGGGTGTCCTCCTCTCCATACCAGAAAGAGAAGGAAGACTCTAAGTCATAAGAAACCCTTATCAACGGAGAAGGCACTGACTTAAATCCACGTAACAGATGGTACTCTTGTTTACCTACTTTTCCCGGTCACCTCCTGATAACTGGCTCCCACACCCTTCTCTCTTTTATCTTGGCTGAAGATGGTATTTAAGGCCGAATTCTAAGTCACCTGAGAGTTACTCATTTTTCCCTGGGCATCTCCCATACATACATGTTAAACTTCTGTTTGTTTTTCTCTTGTTAATCTGTCTTTTGTTTTAGGGACCCCAGAGAGAACTTAGAAGAGCAGAAGGACAACTATTTTTTCCTCCCCTACAGACTCAACACAGTCCCACTTTGGAAAATATGAACTGGGGAACACAGGCAAAATGAGGCCATTAGCAACTGAAGCTGATGCTGGAGTGAAATTTGTAGAGAGGAGTCATGAAATAGAGTCGGGGCATAACGGGAAGAGTAAAGTCAAAACTAGGCTGAAATAATAATGAAGCAGAAACAGAGCAAGCAGAACCAATGAGGTGAAAAAGAAACAGCATGGAAGAAAGTATAAGCAGAGGAAATCCCACAATGTAGTGTGATAGGGACTGAGGTAAGATAATGAGGTAAAGATGGGACCTTAGTCATAAGGGATTGAAAATAAGGCTGGTCACCAGGGCAGCTAAACTGTTACCCTAGGGTTCCTTAAATTTCCTGCTTAGACAGAGTAGTCTCCAGCAGTAGGAATGGGAGAAGCGGAGGGCTGGGAGTCAGCTAATCCAATCCAGCCAGATTATGGACAAGCAGTGGTAGAGTGGGCATCATCTGTCTTGGCCAGCATCCCTGCTCCAATCACCCTACGAGGAGCCTCCCTCCCCGACTCTCAGTCAATCTGTTGCAGCTGGGCTGGACACACCCACCTCGTGGCTTTAGAATTAGACATGTGACCCCGCCTAGCCAATGAGCATCTTCCATCTCCCTACTCATCCGGGATGATTCGGGCATAGGCACTTTACCCAGGTTAGTTCAGCAAGAGTAAGGCCTGGACTTTTCCCTATTGGAAAAGGGTTGCTCTTTTCCCACTTAGGTTGCTACCTGGTAAGATGTAAGCCTGGAAATTTTAGTGGGTACTTTTGGCATCTCTTGGGGAAAGATGCTGGAAAATGGAGTGGGATAGAGGAGAGCAGCCAAGAGCTAGGGAGAACACCTAAAAACATTTTAGCACTTAGATTCAGCTGTACCTGTAGCTCCTAATACCTCTGGATAGTTCCCTTTTCTCCCTTAACTCAGTCTGAATTATATTTCAGTCACTTGCCAATGAAATAGTCCTAAATAATACATTGACTAAAACTGACTAATACACTCAAAAAATGGGGGAGGGAGATTGTAAATCCCTGAAGGTATTAAATACAGGAAAAGCCTCAGGAATCTAGACATGGTCAGGAATACATAACTCGGGAACAGGAATGGTAACTAAATAGGTTCTTGGAAGGAGGGCAAGGAAGACCTTGATAACTGAGTCAAAACTCTATACATCAGAAATACTTTTTTTGAAGGTTGTCATCAAGCATAGCTGCCCAAATACTTATAGATAAATATAACTGAGAAAAAAGAGCTAAAGAAGGAATGAAGGACCAAAGAAAAGAAGATCCTTACATTGAAATGGAAAATAAAAATATGAAACAACAGTGCGGGGGAAATGGGGAGAGGTTGGTCAAAGGGTATAAGCTTCCAGTTATAAGATGAATAAATTCTGGGGATGTAATGCACAGCATGGTGACTATAGTTAATAATCCTGTATTGTATACTTGAAAGTTGCTAAGAGACTAGGTCTTAAATGGTCTCACCACACACACAAAAAGGTAATTATGTGAGGTGATGGATGTGTTAACTAACCCTATTGTGGTAATCATTTTGCAATATATACATGTATCAAATCATCACGTTGGACACCTTACACTCACACAATGTTATATGTCAATTATATCTCAATAAAGCTGGGGAACAAAAGAGAGCCACTAAAAAAATATGAAACAACAGCAATGATGTGAGATATAAAAAATAAACATTCAAATTGGCTGCAAGCTTGCAAACTTTCCAGAAATTTCATTTATAAGAAATACTTCTAAGTGGTGGGAGAGTCATGAAGATTCCCTTACGACTTTGATTATTTGACTTAGATTATATCCAAACACTGCTTTTTAATGAAAGCAACTTTGAGCTTGACTTTAAAAAGTAGGTTGTAAGGGCCGGCCCTGTGGTGTAGTGGTTAAGCGCGCGCGCTCCACTGCTGGCGGCCCGGGTTCGGATCCTGGGCGCACACCAATGTACCTCTTGTCAGCCCATGCTGTGGCGGCATCCCATATAAAAAGAAAAGTGGAGGAAGATGGGCACGGATGTTAGCTCAGGGCCAGTCTTCCTCAGGAAAAAAAGAGGAGGATTGGCATGGATGTTAGCTCAGGGCTGATCTTCCTCACAAAAAAAAGAAGTAGGTTGTAAGCATTACTACTTACTTACAATAGTTGTAGCCCAGTTGCAGAAGTCACTAACTCCTTTGCGTATGTTTTCATGAAGAAAAGGACTATCTTCACGGAGCAAATCTGCTTCACTTGGTTTCTTTTCTTCATAAAGCCATTGGCTTGGATGTGACACAGGAGTTTTCTTGGGACTAAAGATAAGAAGATCATCAAAGAATTACAACATGAGATACCATGAATCCAAGTGGATTTCAAACAGTATCTTGGGGAAAGGAGATCATAAAGCAAATATTTCTAGCAGTCCCTTGCAAGTTCATACAAATTATACGTTAATTTTTCAAAGATCACATTCTCATTATCAATATCATAAAGTCTAGTGTATCATGATTAGTTACAATAATTAAAACATATAGCATTTTACCATCATAAGTTGATTTTTTAAAATATGAGCACCATTTAATAAGACATGTGCCAGACAAAAGCCCAAATTACTGTGCTTGGAATCGGCTGAAGCCTTAGACAATCTTGACGAGTAGGAGACATCCCTGACTTCTGTCTCCCTCATCCCTAAAATCCAGCCCATTAATAAGTCTGGTAGATTTTAACTCTGTCTCCATCTCTGGACTGTTGCAAAAGGCTCCTCCCTGGTGTCTCTGCATCTTCTCTTGGGGTCTCCAACCGCCAATGCCTAATCCATTCTCTACACTGCAGCCAAAACAGTCCTTTCAAAATGTAAACCTGATCATTTCAAACACAGCCACCCCTCATCCTCGATTAAGCCTCTTCAATAGTTTCTTTTTAAAAATTGAGAGATAATTCATACACCATGATATTTACCATTTGAAAGTGTATAATTCAGTGGCTTTCATATCTTTACAAAGTTGTGCTACCATCACCACTATCTAACTCTGGAATATCTTCATCACTGCAAAATGAAACCTCATAACCATTAACAGTCACTCCTCATTCCCTCCATTCTCCCTGCTCCTGAAAACCACTAATCGTCTTTCTGTCTCAATGGATTTGCCTACACTGGATATTTTATCTGAATGAAACCATATGGTCTTTTGTGTCTGGCTTCTTTCACTTAGCATAACGTTTTTAAGGTTCACATGTATTGTAGCATGTATCAGTAGCTTATTCTTTTTTATGGCTAATATTCCATTGTATTGATAGACCGCATTTTGTTCATCCATCATCAGTTGATGGACATTTTGATTGTTGCCACTTTTTGGCTCCCATGAATAATGCTGCTATGGACATTCAGGTACAAGTTTTTGTGTTCAATAGCGTCTTGTTATTCCTCCTATAAAGCCCTAACTCTTAACTCAGTTTCCAAGGCTCTTCATGGCCTGGTCCTTGGCTATCTCTCCAGATTGTTCTGGAACTACCACCCTCCCTCACTCTCTCAGCTCCAGCTATAGTAGTTTCTCTCCGTACCATAAATTCCTCATGCTCCCTCCGGTCACAGGGCCCTTGTTCATGTTGTTCCATCTGACTGCATCCCCCTTCATGTCTCAACAAACACATCTCTTCCTCAGGGAGGCATTCCCATAGGCTGCCCTCAGAACCCACATTTTATTCATAGAACCCTTTACTTTTTATTCATAGCACCCACACATTAATTCACCCATCCATTCATTCAACAAATATTTATTAAGCACCAACTATGTGCCAGGCACTGTTCTAGGCATCAGAATTCAGTTGTAAATAAAGTTAACACCCTGTACTCACAGAGCTTACAATTGAGTAAGGAGAGATAGATAGAAAAGAGGTAAACAAACATATGCTGGGTGATTATAAGTGACATACAGAAAAATAAAACAGGGGAGGAGGGATGGAGAGTGATGACAGGCTTTTTATTTATACAGAGAAGATATTTCTACTAAAGTGATATTTGAGCAGAGACTCAAAGGAAGAAAGGGATCAAACTACGCAGATATCAAACTATGCAGATACTAGGCAGACAAGAACAGCCTGTGCAAAGGCCCCGACGTAGGAGTGCACAGAGCATGTTCAAGGAACACCAGCGAGGCCAGTGTGACTGGAGAGGAGTGAATAAAGGATAGAGCAGTAGAGGATGAGGGCTGAGAGGTAATGGGGACCTGATCATATGGGACCTTAGAGGCAATTGTAAGGACTTTGGATTTTACTCTGAATAAGTATCAATTGGAGAATTTTGAGCACAGGAAGGAATGACACTATCTGACTTAAGTTTTAAAAAGAATCATTTTAGCTACTATTTAACAAATATACTTGGGGGAGGAGGGGAACATGGGCGGAGGCCATGAGACCAGTTAGTAAGCTATTGCCATTATCCAGACAAGAGATGATAGTCCTGGAACAGACTGATAGTAGTAGAGAAGGTGAGATTCTGGATATATTTCAAAGATGAAGCCATTAGGATTTACGGGCAGAGTGCAACTATTGTTCCAGAAGCAACTAGAAGAATGGAGTTGCTATTTACTGATCTGGGGAAGACAGAAGAGGGAGTAGGTTTGGGGAAGAAACCTAGAGTTCAGTTTTGGACTTGTCAAGTCTAAGATGCAAATTACACATCCAAGGGCAAATGTTGAACATCCATAGACAGATGGGCTGGATGAGATCACCTGAATGTGAGTAAACTTACAGAAAAGAAGATGTCAGAGACTGAAGCACTTCCAGGTTAAAAGGAAGGTGAGGAAGGACCAGCAGAAGAAGACGAGAGAGAGGGCCACGAAGCGGGAGGAGAACCAAGAAAGAGGGATGTTCCAGAGGCGAAGTGAAAAAGGGTTTCAAGAAAGAGGACATCATCAATTGTATCAACTGCTACTGATGTGTCGAGTTATTGGTGATCATTGAGAACTGATTAGGTAACACAGAGTTCAACAGTGACCTTGAAATGCTGGAGATAAGAGCTTGATTGCTGTGAGTTCAAGAAAGAATAGAAGAAGTGAGTATGGACACCTCTTTCAAGGAGTTTTGCTCTAAAGGAAAGGAGAGACTGTGTAGTCAAGGAAAGTTGTTTTAAAGATGGGAGATATTACCTCATGCTGTGGTAGGCTGATAAGGGCCCCCAAAGAGATTAGGTGCTAATTCTTGGAACCTGTAAATGTTACTTTATTTAGCAAAAGAGTCTTTACAAGTGTGATTAGGTTAAGGAGCTTGAGATGGAGAGATCATCCTGGATTATCTGGGTGGGCCCTAAATGCTATTACAAGTGTCCTTATGAGAAAGAAAGGAAGGGCCGGCCCTGTGGCTTAGCGGTTAAGTGCTCGCGCTCCGCTACCGGCGGCCCGGGTTCGGATCCTGGGCGCGCACCAACGCACCGCTTCTCCGGCCATGCTGAGGCCGCATCCCACATACAGCAACTAGAAGGATGTGCAACTATGACATACAACTATCTACTGGGGCTTTGGGGAAAAAAAAAAAAAGGAGGAGGATTAGCAATAGATGTTAGCTCAGAGCTGGTCTTCCTCAGCAAAAAGAGGAGGATTAGCACGGATGTTAGCTCAGGGCTGATCTTCCTCACAAAAAATAAATAAATAAATATTTAAAAAAAAAGAAAGAAAGAGAGGAATATTTGACACAAACATAGAGAAGGCACTATGAAGACAGGGTAGAGAGAGACTTAGAGATGCTGGCCTTGAAGACTAGAGTGATGTGGCCACAAGCCAATGAATGTCAGCAGCCACTGGAAGAGGCAAGCAATGGATTCTTCCCTGGAGCCTCTGGAGGGAACATGGCTCTGCCAACATTTTTATTTCAGCACAGTAATACTGATTTCAGACTTCTGGCCACCAGAACTGTGAGATAATAAATGTCCGTTGTTTTAAGCCACCAAGTTTATGCTACTTTGTACACTAGCCAGAGGAAACTAAGACATATGCTGACAGAAAAATTTACCTTTGTGTTATTATACATTTATTTTGTGATACAATAATTTATTAAGATATTAATTTTGTTCCTTCTCTCCATACTTTTACCTACCCCTTTTAAGCAGATAACCCATCCATTTTTAATTTCTTGCCCTGGAGATTTTTGCAGGGTTGACTAAGGAAACTGCCTAAAGTGGAAGGCAGATCCTATATTGTTTCTATGAAAATTAAGCTTAGTGCTTTGGAAAGGTTCAATGAAGACGGCATTACTGGTGTGTTTTTGCAGAAAACATGACTGGGACTTCCAAGCAGCAGACCCATGCTCAAAAAAAGCCTTTATATTAAAAGACTAGCAAGTGAATGCACAGTTATGTTTCAGGGTAAAATAAAATGTTTCAAGTACTTAAGTATCATCTTTTGCAATTCCCTGTATTAACCTTTTTTGTTTTTTTTTTTGGGTTATCCAACCACCTACTGGTCCCAATCATGTTGAATAAAAGGGCTTCTGCCATAAATAATTCAAAGAGCCATTATGGACGAATTAGTGAGGTTTTCCACAGTCTTCCTCTTCTCCCACAGCTCTCCTAGAATCATGTAGACTCAGCCGTGTTTGTTCCATTGCTGGATAATTCACATCCATTTATGAAATGCACACTATTCAGAGCAGGCCCCAAGGCTCCTTTCTCTCCTCCTCGGGAACTTGGTTACTTTTGTTCTCTAAATTATTCTAAAGACGAGGAGCTTTGAGAAGGTAACCTCTAAAATGTTTCACGGGATGACAGAAATGAGCGAGGGGTTAAGAACAATACTTACGGTCCCATGTAGACTTGGGTGGAGCATTTTGTTAAAAGTTTTGTGGGTCCCTTCGCTCTTTTCCTGATGCCCTGACAACAAGCCCACGTGTCCTCCAGCTTCCTGTCAGGATCCAGCACTTCCAGCGCCTTTAATAAGAGCTACAAACAGAAAACAGGCTTGGAGAGAAGAAAACTGCTGAAAAGGGGGCCCTTGATTCTAAAACAGAACAGACCAACTTGCCCTTTGCTTTTCCTTCCAGTAGGTCAACGCCGTTCATCAGGTTCTGTGCAAGTCCTGTGCTGGGTTCTCTGGGTAAGCTCTCATCACCTAGACATCATGTACGCAGCCTTTGTACTGAAGTTCCATCTCTGCTAGATGGAATAGTGCCTCTGTGTCTACCTCGGGCCCAAAAGGCCCCACTGAGCAAAGCACCTCTAGAGGATTTCTGTGGTTTTTGACTGCCCAGCATCCATTCTTCCCCCTGTGAATAACAGTATCTAGATTTTTCTTTGGAAAACCACCTCTCCCTCCACTCTCAGTCTTCATGGTCTGGATTGGCCTGACCCCACCTTCTCTCCACAGGCAGGCCTGGCCAGTCAGGACCATAGTGACTGGTGTAGGAATAGGTACGTGACCCAAGCTGGACCCATGGGAATTAGGTTATGGAATTTTGCTGGGACCACGCAAAAAGAGGGGTTCTTTTTCTGGGTAGAATTTAAATCTAGAGCTGCTGGTGGTCATTGTAGCACCATAGAAAGAGATCTTGCCTCAGAAACAAGCCAACACACCTATTTGGGGAGGTCAGACATGGAAATAAGGCCACAATCCCATGTCCCATCTGAGGGTGTGTGGAAACAATCTGTTTGTCATGGACTCAGAAGCTTTGGCCTGCAGAAGGCCGTGAAGGAAAGCCCCAAGTGGAAAATAATTGGTTAGAAATTCCAGTTGTCCTTTCTATGGACTTCTCTGCCACTGATCGTTTATTTATTCATTCATTCACTATGCACAAATATTATCTGAGTGTCTACCATATGCCAGGTATTTGTGGTACACAGTGAAAGATGCAGAAAAAGTCCCTGCCCTTGACTAGTGCTGCCTTGTAGAGCTTTTACTCTAGTGAGGAGCCCAAAGGGTGACAAGTGCTATGTTAAAAAATAGATCATAGTAGGGATAGAGAATGAGGGTGGAAGGGAAGTGTTATTTTATGTAGATCTTTCCAATTAAGAGACATTTGAGCAAAGATCTAAAGGAAGTGAAGGAGTGAGCCAGGCATTCATCTGGGGGTGAGTGTCCCAGACAGAGGAGCAGAGATATGACTTGGACACGCTTGTAATGTTCACAGGCAGAGTGGCTGGAGCAGAGTGAGAGCAGAGGAGTAAACGGTGAGGCTGGAGAGGGAGCAGAGCAGGGTGGGGTGGAGAGCAGAACACACAGGGCTTTTCAGACCACCGCAAAGACTTGACTCTGAGTGAGAAGGGGCTATTGGAGGGCTTTGCAGAGGAGTTTACCTTTCTGAACAATCGTCATGCTCATTGTGTGGGGACTAGACTGCAGGGGTAGGGGATTGGGTAGCAGGCACTGCTAGTTCCCTGCCCGATATCCATCCTGCCCTTTTTCCTTAAATCTAGCATAATTTTGTCCTGGATTCTGCTCATTGCAATGCCCAACCAAGAAACTCAAGTTTCTAGACTCCCTAGCAGCTAGGAATGGTCAGATGAATAAGATGTTTACTGGGAAAAATATTATTTGCCTGATTTAAAAGATAGAGTCAGCTGACATGCACCCTTTAACCTTTGCCCCTTCCCCCTTCTTGTTTGAAAGACAGACTGGATGCCTGGAGGTATGGAAGCCATTTGGAGATACAAGAACAAGAGACATATGCAAAGGATTATGGAGCTGAAAGTCAAAAGCAACCTGGGACACTGGTGACATAAAGGAGCTGCTGCCCAACCCTGGCCTTGACAATTTGGTGAATTTTCCCCATGACCTTTCCGGTTCCACCAGTCAGTTAGTATGTAACTGTGGACACCTCTTAAGACCAGGCTAAAGTGACAGGAGCAAGACTGAACAATTCCCCCTATTTTTTCTCCCCTAAAAAGTCAGAAGCAGGGGCCGGCCCCATGGCCTCGTGGTTAAGTTCAGCACGCTCTACTTCAGTGGTCCGGGTTTACAGGTTCAGATCCCGGGCGCAGACCTACACCACTCGTCAGCCATGCTGTGGTGGCGACCCACATACAAAAGAGAGGAAGATGGGCACAGATGTTAGCTCAGGGTGAATCTTCCTCGAGCAAAAAAAAAAAAAAAAAAGAGGAAGATTGGCAACAGACATTAGCTCAGGGTGAGTCTTACTCAGCAAAAAAAAAGTCACGAGCAAAGACGACTTGTAGAACTTCAAGGGAAAAGAAGTTAAATGTTTCCGGTTTGCTGGACCTTTATAAGTTGTATGGCCTCATAGGAAGCAAAGGGAGCAGCGTGTATGTTGCTGCCGATTGTGTGTCCTGGGGGCAGAGAAAGGAAGGCTGCTCCAACCCCTTTGAGAACTCTCACCCTGAGGAGACACTCATCGTCCTCTCCTCCCTATAATTATGTCATCCCCTCAGGGAAACTCCCAGGCATCTAAGGAGAGTTATTTTCAAGGCCCCAGTGAAGACCCAGCCAGCCCTGGTGGTCTAGTGGTTAAGATTCGGTCTCTCACCACTGTCTTCTGGTCAGGGAACCACACCCACCACCCGTCCGTCGGTTGTTGTACTGTGGCTGCTGTGTGTTGCTGTGATGCCACCGGTATTTCAAATATCATCAGGGTCACCCATAATGGACAGGTTTCAGCGGAGCTTCTGGACTAGACAGATTAGGAAGAAGGACCTAGCTACTCACTTCTGAAAAAATTGGTCACGGAATCTCTGTCAATAGCAGTGGAGCATTGTCTGATATAGCACTGGAAGGTGAGAGGATGGTGCAAACAGACAAGGCAGGGTTCCACTCTGCTGTACACAGGGTCCCTAGGAGTCAGAATCAACTGCATGGCACTAACAAAAAGAGTGAAGCCCCTTCCACAACCCTATGACAGGACATCACCTCTACAGGCATATCTTCTCCCAGATTCGGGTAGAGAGCCAAGGGGTGTGGGGTCAGCCGGGCTTCAACATCTGCTAGGAATGCCTTCTGTGCCTGCTGGGCTGCCAAGAGCTTGGCCAACAGCGCTGCTTCCTTGGGCAGCTTGTTCTGCTTCTTCTCTGGGGCAGGTCGGGGAGCTCTGTGATAAATCTGGGGGAGAAGGCCCTCCTGAGGGCCCTGAGTGATCAGACCTTGGCAAGGCGGGCAGCCTTTCCTGAAGTCATCCAGTCCCTTTCTCACAAATATCCACCGCCGGCTGTTCAGGGCGGTGGGGAACATCAGCATGCTCTTGTGCTTCGTGAAACACTTGGAAGGCAGAGTCTCTTTGTACCTGGAAGACAACATGCCCAGTCATATGGACCACAAGGATTGGGGTGGGAGAAGGAGGTTGTGAGAAGGCTGGCCTCGACCTTTTATGAGCACGAGAGGTGGGAGAAGAGGGGTTCACGTGGAGAAGGTTGAGTTGCTTATACCCCTAGTTCACGGCACATCATCACTGGTCCGAGCGCGGCCCCTCTCCTGGTTTCTTTATTCTATGTTAACCCCATATCCCACTCTCACTGCTCTCCCTGCATAGGCAAAACCACTCTAAAGGATTTGAAATGTATCCTTTTGTTTGTGCACATCCTGAAATACCTGTATTGTCCTCTCGTGTGCATGTATTCTTAATTTACATAAATGTATTCTATTTCTTACTTGTTTACCAAGCACGATATTACAAAGGCCTATCCATGTCACTATGTGTAAATCTAATAATCCATTATTACTAAATGCTGCCAGCACAGTTCATCTATCCATTCGCTTTGTGAAGGACGCTTGCAAGTTGTGGCCCCTCCTGGGACTCTTTCTTATCATTTAAAGGGACATAGTGCAGTGGGAAGAAACTGGATCCCAGCGACTATTGACCCCTAACTAGCTGAATGACCTTGGCACTTCATTTAACCTCTGTGGGCCTCGGTTTCCTCCCTAAACTCGGGGGGTCAAAGGTTGTCAACTGGCAGTCCATGGGCTACACTGGGCCTACAAACCTTTCATTTGGTCCCCTTTGTGTTTTAATAAGAATCATAATAGCTAACATATATCGAGAACTTTCTGTATAACAGGCACTGTTCTAAGAGCTTCACGTGTATTAACTCATCTAAATCTCATAATCCTATAAGGTAGGTACTAGGTACTGGCATTACTCCCATTTACAGATAAGGAAATTGAGGCAGAAAGAAGTTAAAAAAACAAAACAACCACTTGTCAAAGTTCCCACAGCTAATAAGTGGTAGAGCTGGGATTTTAATCCATGTAGTGTGACTCTGGAGAAACATATTTAACCACTACACTAGGGCTTCTGACATTAAAAAGTTCACATAAATAATCTGGAACAAAAATCAGGAGCTCTGGGAACACTGGGTCCACCTTTCCACAGAGCTGCAACTAGTATAATGGCTGCTCTCTTCAGACAAGTCCTGTGCTTTCTTATTCACAGCCTCCACCTTTCCCTACTGCCTTATACCCAGGCTGCTTCACTCAGTTTCTTTACCCACCGGGTCCCTGTTCGCATTGAGTAGTTAGGGCATGAAGATGAGATGGGAGAGAGAAATGGACATATAGGAAGAATGAGACCAGTTCCTGGATAATCTAATACATCCCGCCATAGCCAAAGTCAGGACTTGGACCTGAGCAGCTTAATGGCAGGCCTCTCCTTAGCCTAACACATCACACTGCCTTAGTCTGATATTTCTATATCACTGCTGTCTTTCTCTGAAGCCTCTTCCACCCCCAGGCTCCTGTCATCTATCATGGCTCATTACACCAAATCCACTCCTTGCTGCACTCACCCTTACAGGCACAAAGCATTTTTAAGAGATTCCAGCTTGATCCCTATTCTTTTCTTGTGAGTCCTAGAAACTTCTTGTTTGCTGTGTGTGCATGTGTGTGTTTCAAGGGTTTAATCCAGCTCTGCTGTGAAGATCTAGATGAAAGGACACAAAAAATGAGTTTCCAAAAAGTTGCTCTTTGTGATTAATAAATCCCTCTTAAATAGCTAAGTGTTGAGGGTGTTGAAATTACATATAACCTTGAGATTTGATGACCCATTCAGCATGACCTACTAGCAAGTAACTCTCCATAGTATTAAATATCTTTACAAAGTTTATTTTCTACACATTTACAACTAATGCAAACATCCAAGCACTTCATAAAATCGAATCTGATAACCAATATTTTTGCTTAAGCACAGTCATACGACTCAAAATGGGGACTGTGCGGCAGGTAGCTCAAGCCTCATGGAATGTTAGAGCTGGCAGATACCCTGAAAGAGTCCACCTTCCTCACTTTTCAATGAGGAAACTGAGTTCTGAGAGGTGAACAAGGTAACCAGGCTAGAGGGAGGGCTTCCTACTGCCCCACATGGTCTCTTCAGAGCTCTTACACTTACCTCTCTGCATTTTCTTAATTTCACAAAAAATTTTTGCTTGACCTAGAAAATAAAACTGAAAACATTTTTTTTCTAAACATTTACTGTTTTCACAGTCACTAGTACATGATACATGAATATTTCCCTCTTTAAAAATTGCAAAAGAGTATTGGACATCTATCCAAAAGAAATGAAAACTTACATTCACACAAAAACCTGTACACAAATATTCACAGCAGCTTTATACGTAACAGCCAAAAACTAGAAAGAACCTGAATGTCTTTCAACAGATGAATGGATAGACAAATTGTGGTACATCCATACATGGAATACCACTAAGCTATAAAAAAATGAACAAACTATTGATACACACAACATCTTGGATGGATCTCAATTGTTTCATGCTGAGTGAAAAACAGCCAATCTCAAAAGGTTGTATACTGTATTATTCTCTTTATCTAACATTCTCGAAAGAACAAAATTATGGAAGTAGAGAACAAATTAGTAGTTGCCAAGCAGAGGTGAGGAAAGGAGTGACAATTTAGGGATAGCAAAAAGCGGTTACTTTGCAGTGATGAAACACTTATGTATCTTGATGTATACATGTGACAAAATTTTACAGAACTACATACTGTGAAAATTAATAAAGGGAAACCTCATTTAAAATGGAGTTGGGAAGCCCTGTAGGGAGAGCTGTCATGCACACACCATTGGCTGCAGCTTACTTTACAATTTGGGGAAGGAATGCACCTAGGCACTTTACTACTCCAACAGGGTGAAGGAAGATTTTCTCCTGGCCCAGCAATAGCCCAGCCAATGAGAAGCTATACCACCCTGAACTCTTACTTTGCCCCAATGAACTTTCATTTAGAACAGCCCCTCCCAACTACCCCCTGTTCTCTATAAAATCAAGTGCCCCACCTTTGTTCTCTAGATTTGCCTATGGTCTGCCATAGCTTGCATTTCTGAAATTGCAAGTCCTCTGGCTACTCCCAAATAAACTCACTTTGCTAGTAAGCTAACTGGCTATTTTATTTTAAAGTTGACAACACACACACCCATACACACACACCCTCAAATGCAAGTAAGAACTGGTGAAATCCAAGTAACGTCTATAGTCTAATTAATATATTATGCCAATGTTGATTTCCTGCTTTGGTAATATGTTATAGTTACGTAAGATATAGCATTAGAAGTAGCTAGGGGAAGAGTACCTGGGACCTCTGCACTATTTTTGTAACTTCTTGGGAATCTATAATTATTTTAAAACAAAAGGTTTGAAAATGGAGGGGGAAAAGATTCTCAAAGAGTTCACAACTGCTAACATGTATACAGTGCATATATACGCCAGTAACTGCCTTACATGTGCTATGTTGGTTAATCCTCACAACGATCCTATAAAGCTGATTCTTTTTTTTCTTGTCCCCGTTTGACAGTTAAGAAAACTGAACCCAGAAGTAGCAACTAACTTGCCCAAGGTCCTAGGCAAACAAGAGGAGAATGGTCGTTCAACTCCAGCCTTTCTGATTCTAGACTCAGAATTCGTAACCACCACATCGTGCTGCCTCCAAGAGAGCCGAATTCCATTCTCATAAATAGCTCAAGGAATCAGCAAAGGCAAAAAGCCTCAGGTTCCTGCCCCGTGGCAGTGACACCAACGTTCAAAATGCAGCAGACTGCCCAGTTCCGGAGGCACTCACTCAAACACGGGCTCAGCCTGGCTACAGTCACCAGCTGGGTGGCCAAACGCTCCAGGTGCAGCAGGCCCCTCACACTGGATGCAGGGATCCAGTTGGCTAACACGGAAAAGGATGGGTCGAGGCTAACCCAGACTCCACAGAGCACTCTGTGGCCATCAGTTTCCCATCTGGAATAGGTATATCAATCTACATCCCCTAGGGGATTGTGAGGATAACAGAAAAAAAGTGTCCTTCGCGATGAGGAGCCTCAGCGTTGGTTCTTTTACATGATAATCATTTATATGCCGCGGACCTTGAGGAGGAAAGGTAGGTGGGCCCTCCAGCCAGGCCCTGCGTGGCCGTCAGCCACCCCCACGCCCGCAGGCCCAGCGAGCACCGGGTCCAGGCGCCCCCACGCGGCACCCGCGGGATGCGCCCTCGCCCCGGCGCTACGCGCTTACCAGGGCCTGCGGTTCATGCCCACCGGCGCCCGGTCCAGTGCCGCTGGTCGCACGAGCCGCCTGTGGTCAGCCATGGTACCCCCGGCTCCCCAGCCCCACCTTGGGTGGTGTGTGTTCCCGGCCGCTGGGGTCGCTAGGAGACCGCGTAGCTGTGAGCTGCCTAGACTTGCCCCGGGCGCGGAGCAGCCCAGGCGCTCCCCGCGCAGCCCGGCTTTCCCCGGGGAACACGCAGCCCGGGGAGCCCCTGCGCCGCCCAACCCGGCCGCGCCCTAGCCTTCTCCGACCCCCGGGGCGGTGGACCGTGGCCGCGGAAGCGCGAAGGATCAGGTTCTTGGTTTAATTATGTTTCAATCTGTTGGGAAGGCGTGTTCATCTTTCCGCTGAAATTTACAGTAGGCTGGACCATGGTTTTTTTGCTCACCACTATTTCAAAAAACGTTGAAGGAAGGAAACGAAGAAGGCAGCTGGTGAGAGAGCAAGAGAGGGGCGGAAAGGGAGGGAAAGGAATAGACTGATTTCTAATGGTGAGAAGGCCTTTTAGCAGGGAGTGTTTTCCTGGAGGTCTTGGAACTCCCTGGGCCACGCCGCCTCTGTAAATCGAGGGCTGCTCGTGATATCTATCTAGTCACCCGCTGATGTCCAGAGTCCCTTCTAGCTCTTGTGTTATTTGATTCTTTTGCCTCCGCTCACTTCAGCAGTGAAATGACCATCGGGTTGGCCCTGGTATGCAGATGCCCACGTAAATATGGATTGCATGAGGATGTGTTTTGGTTTTGCTAAGTTCTCTTGCTACTTCTTAGTGTTCCTGATTGAAATATTAAGCATTGCTTCCGGAGGAAACAGCAGCCAAGCATTCTCCTGTCCCAAAATTACTGCAAGTAGGTACATTGTGTCCGTTACGGTGGAATAATTTTCGTAGTCATTTAAAGATGAGCCTTCTCATCTTCAAACTCTCTGGGAATAAATTAGCTTCACCTTTGGAAATCTATTAAATATCCGGAAAGCATTAAAGGTGCCCTGACTGGTACTGGTTCCAGCATCTTCACTTGCTGTGTGTGTTAGCCACCTTTCCTGCGCACTGTGGAGAGCCCTGGAGTCCCACTGCCTGAGATGAGTCCTGGCTCTGCCACTTCATAATTATGCACCACTGGGCACAGTTACTTAAACTTTTTTTTAGTTTCATTGATTTCTTAGTCTGAAAATGGGGGAAATAATAATATCTGCCTATAGGGTTACTGGGGCATTCGATGAGATAATGAATATAAAGCACTTAACACAGTGCTGGCAGTTCAGAATCCCTCAATTACTGCTGAGAATTATTATTATCTCAGTATGAGTGATAGCTATGAAGTGTGATAGTAATATTTGCTCTGCCTACTTCACAGACTTGTTATAGGAGTCAGTTAATGGAGAAAGCTATGAATGTAATCATTGTAAGGAGGCTCAGTTGTTTTTATTATCTTTTATCTTATTATCTATATCTGACAATATCTTTGATATTTGTTTGGTTGCAAATTCAAGCTTTTATTACTTTGAGAAAATACGATTTTTCCGTAAGACAGAGGGTAAGGATCCTGTACATCTTGGTTCTAGTACTGTGCCTGGCACACCACACAATAGGTACTCATTCAACAAATAGTGTCTCTTATGCCCATGCTGGGCACTGGGGACGCAATGGAGAATAAAACTGACTTGGTCCTTGTCATCCTGGTACTTAGTTTCTAGTGTTTACTGTATGAATTAATAAGAAACCACCAAGTTTCATGACTTTTGCATCCTGACAAGTTGATATTGCTCCATGTAGTAATTTTGACTCTATATCTGGTAGGAGATAACTAACATTCTTGTTGTTTCACCACATTTCATACCTTAATTATAGTCATTACTCAGGGAATCTCGCATTCATTCTCTCTCTCTTTCTCTTTTGCAACACAAAGGTAAAATGTGTTACATACAGTAATCTACTGAGTAGCTGTTATTTGAGAGTGAGGATGATGATGTTACCGGTGTTTGTTCTCACCCTATTGCCTGGTAGTGTGACCATTTCATTTCAAAATAGAATTACTCAAATATACCCATAACAGGTTGCATAACAGGATGCAGGTATTACTGCATCTTTCCCACTCAAGGACTAATTACTGTCTCTGTAGCATTTTACTACATAGTCAGCAAAACTTAGTTCATGGTACTTTCCAGAAAAAAAAGCATTTGACCAACAAAAACAACAGAATTTTAAGATGAGAAATTATAAAGTGGTGTTGGATTGGTAGAAACCCTTGGCATCTGGACAAAGTGTTACAATCATCCCTGCAGGAGTACATTAAAGCTAGAGAACCATACCCTCAGCCCAGTTCTCACAGAATTTCTACAGATAAATTCACAATGGATGTGAGCTCACCAACAAAAATAATGAAATCCATGAGGAAACAAGGCACAATGACTAAGAAACAGCAGAAACAACAAAGAACAGAATCAGATCTTCAGAGACTTTATGTGTTGGAATGTTAAGATACAGAATATAAATAAATATGATTAGTTATGTATAAGTATATATATGTTTATGTACATAAAATAAGCATGTTTAATGTGTTTAGGAAATAATAGGGGGACTTGGAAATATGAGCAAAGTACAAGAAACTATTTTTTAAAGATAGATTTGAAAAAGAACAAAATAGAACTTATAGAAATGAAAACTATAATCATTGCAGTTTAAAACTCTGTGGATTGGTTAAACAATAGATTAGACCAACTCAAGAGAGACTTAGTAAACTAGAGATAGCTTTGAATAAATGCCCAGAGTACAGCACAGAGAGGTAAAGAAAATAGGGAAGAGAAGAGATATGACGATATGGGGGAAAGACTGAGCAAGTCTAGTATACATTTTTTTTTTAAGTAAAGAAAAGGGTGGAATTTAATTTTTATTTACAGGACCCTGCAAGATATGAAATTCCACATAGAAATAAGAAATCCTTTGATAGGAGAAGCTTCAAACAGTATGTATAGTTTGGAACTGTCCAAGAGGAGTTTCATTGTAAAAAGTGCTACAATAACAAACCACATTTAAAGAGTTCTTAGTAGAGAAACAGTAAGACAAGTTTATATCAAACATAGTATACAAGAAACAACTTTATGCCTCAGCTGTACAATCTACAAGTTCAAGGTCCCAGTAATGCCATCCTGAACTTGGAGTGTATAACCTTCAGAGGTCATTTTTGGCACTACATTTTGATCTTTCTCTTCCTCTACAGAGAAATATTTCTCAATCCAGCTTAATGAAGCTTTGTACACAGACTCATTTTCATGGTTTTGTAGGGCCTCAGTTTTGTCCACGCCTCCAAATTCTTCAATCATTATACTAAGTTTCTCAGTTTCACTTAGTTTCTCAGCAGCTTGAAAGATATTTGAAATGGCATCCAGAATAACCAGAATAATTTTGGTTATCGTTCACAGTTAAGAGTTTCATCAATGGTTCTATTATGCCACAATTAACAAAGTATACAGTCTGTTCAACTGTTCCACCACTTATATAGCTGATCACAGCCCGTACAGCTTTCTTTTTTGTCTTAAAGTCTGCCTTAAAGAAAACGCCAAAGAGAAATAGGACTAATCCATGATTCACAACTTGCTGTATCTGGTCCTGGCGGCCAGCTGTGATGTTCGACATTGTCCACATAGGTTCCCTTCAAATATTAGTTTTGGGGTTTGTTAGCAGGCTGGGAAGGACAGCAAGTGCTCCCACATCTATTACAACCTGAATCTGTTCATCTGTCCCAGTGACAATACTTCCTGTGGCTCTTAGTGCAGGAGTCACAATTGGCAATTCAGTAGCTCCTAGAAGCTTCATAAATTGGGGCACAACTCCTGTTTTCATGATCATTTCAATCCATTCATTTGGACCATCAATAAGGTAGGAAATGGCCCAGGAGGTATCTGCTAATACTTTTGGATCATTGTGATGCAGGAGACCAACTAAAGTAGGAAGAATTTGCTCAATCACATCTAACGGGGGTGCAGGATTCTTGCTGTGTCAAAGTTGTGAAAATGTCTAGGTAAGATTACGTAAGTAACCATATGCTAAAGATGACATCTCAGGAACTGCAGCAAGAGCCAACAGCGGGTCAACTGCACCACGTTTGATAACCAAGTCTCAGAAAACAGAACCATCACCTGCAAACCTAGAGTCCATGCAGCTCGTTCACTGATGTGAGCATGGGGAGATGCCAACAGAGAAATGAATGTGGGGGTAGCACCTCCATCTACCTCAGCCTTGGTCTGTTATGATGTCCTGGAAGCAACGTTAGTGAGGGCCCAAGCAGATTGAAACTGAATGGGACTACAGTCAGTTCTGCCCAAGAAGGAAACAAATTTTGGAATCAAACCAGTCCAGATTATGTCATCTATGAGGGGTTGTTTTTCGCTGGAAAGCAGTTTCCTAGCAGCTTGAATAGCTTGGAGCTGGCTTTCCAAATTGTTACTATTTATGCCTTTGACAATGTCATCAACAGACCAATTTATATTGCCCTGGTTATTGTTGTTTTCTTGCAGTGGAGAAGTAGTGTCGTCAGGAAACAAGTTTATATTTCTCTTTTTCAGCATCTGATCATCCTTCTTAGCTTTCCTCAGCTCCGCATTATCTTCTATTTGGTACTGCTTCATTTCTGTACTATCTTTCTCCTTGCTCTTGAATCTGTTAAGACAGGCAGCTGGTGAATTAGCGTTCTCATTGTGGGCATGGTTGTGAGACAAAGGGAGAAAGCTGCACAGCTGGCTCGCGCTTCCACAGGAGGCGGTGCTGGCTCACAGGCTGCAGGTCAGCTGCCCTTGAAACATCCACCACAGCCCAGCTCAAAGATGGTGTCCTGACGTGCTTCTCATCGGATTTCCATAAGAAGATGGTAGAGAGAATGGGAGAGAGGCAATATTTTAAAAGATAATGGCTGAGAATTTTCCAGACTTGATTAAAGATACAAATCATCAATTTCAGGAGGAACAATGGACCCCAAGTAAGATAAGTAAGAATAAAATCTCACTTAGCATTTCACCATGAATACAAAAAATGAATAGCTGACGTTAAAAGTAGCCAGATAGAAAAGGTAGATTACTTAAAAAGAAAAAAAATAGACTAAAAGTTAACTTCTAAAGCAATGATAGAAGGCAAAGACAGTAAAATAATCAAGGTTTGAGTGCAAACAACTGTCAATTTAAAACTGTATACTTAGCAAAACTATCTTTCAATAATATGGCTCAAAAACATTTTCAGACAAACAAAAACTGGCAGAATTTATCATCAACAGACCATAACTAAAGAAATTCTAAAGCTTGCACTTCACATAAAAGGTAAATAATCCCAAAATGAATATTAAGAAGTGAGATGGAATGTTGAACAAAAAAATATATAAATATGTAGGCATTCTTTTAAAAAATTGGTTGTATAAAATAATAATAAAGTCTAATTAGTGAAGATCAACAAAAAGAATTTATCTGAAATACTGAATTATTTTGTTTGAGAAGAGGATAAATATATTAATTAAATAAATATAAAGAAAGATGTACCAGGCAGATAGTAACCAACAGAAATCTTTTGGTTAAGATATTAACCAACCAAAGAAAAAATAGATAAATTGAACTTCATAAATATTACGAACTATTGTGTATCAAAGGACACTATTAATATGTAACAATATTAATATCAGACAGAGTAGACTTTAAGGCAAAAAAGATCATTAGAGATATATAAAGATTATTAAAAGTATCATTATGCAAAATGATAAAAGATTCAATTCACACACACATACATACACACTAGATAGAGATATACAATTCTAAACTTAATAATGTAGGTTAAAATATAAAAAGGAAAATTGATAGACCTACAAAGAGAGATTGATTAATACACTATCCTAATGGGAACATTTTAGTACAACTCTCAGTCGTAAATCAAACAGACCAAAAAAATCTGTGAGAACAAAGGATTTAAGGCTAATGGATATATGTGGAACTTTGCATCTCACAATAACAGAAAACACATTCTTCTCAAGAACATCTGAAATGTTATATTTGCAAGTTCATAAACAAGTTTTAAGACATCTCTGAGTTGGTATCATTTAACCCATATTCTCTGATCATAATGCAATTGAGTTAAATACCAATAATATAATCATATTTAAAAGCATTTATTTGAAAATAAAACACAAATAATTCATGGATCACGGAAGATATCAGAATGAAAATTAAAAAATAAATGTAAAAATATCAAAAAGTGTGGGATACAGCTAAAATGATACTTCAAATGAAATAACCTTAAATTATTAAACTAAAAAATAAGAAAGGTTAAGACCTAAATAAATGGAAAAACATCTTGTGTTCACGGATTAGAAGACTTAATATTAAGATGACAATACTACTCAAAGTGATGTATTGAGTCAACGTAATTCTTATCAAAATCCCAGTGGTGCTTTTTGCAGAAGTGCAAAAACTCATCTTAAAATTCATATGGAATTTTGGGTTAAGGGACCCAGAATAGCCAAAACAATCTTGAAAAAGGAGAACAAAGTTGGAGGACTCACATTTCCTTATTTTGAAACTTACTACAAAGCTACAATGATCAAAACCATCTATATAGACCAATGGAATAGAATTGAGAGCCCAGAAATAAACCCTAACACCTGTGGCCAATCAGTTTTTGACAAGGGTGCCAGGACCATTCAATGAAGAAAGAATAGTCTCTTCAATAAATGTTGCAGAGAAGACTGGATAGCCAAATGCAAAAGAATGAAGTTGGACTCTTACCTTATACCATGTACAAAAATCAACTCAAAAATGGAGTAAAGACTAAAATTTAAGAACTAAAACTATAAAACTCGCAGAAGAAAACATAGGTGCAAATCTGTATAACCTTGAATTTGGCAACGGTTTCTTAAATATGGTGCTAAAAGCAGAGGCAACAAAAGAAAAAGTAGATAAACTGGACTTCATAAAAATTATTACAGACTATTGTGCGTCAAAGGACACTATCAAGAGATGAAAAGACAACTTGCAGAATGGGAGAAAATATTTGCAAATCGTATATCTGATAAGAGTATAATATCCAGAACATATTAAGAAAAAAAATCCTACCACTCAACAACAAAAAGACAAAAAACCCAATTAAAAAATAGGGAAATGACTCGAATAGACATTTCTCCAAAGAAGATATACAGATGGCCAGTAGGCACATTAAAAGATGCTCAACATCATTAGTCATTAGTGAAATACAAATCAAAAGCACAATGAGATACTACTTCACACCAGCTAGGATGGCTAGAATAATGATAAATAAATAAATACAGAAAATAACAGAGGTCAGCAGTGATGTGGAGAATTGGAACCCCTGTGCATTGTTGTGGGAATGTAAAATGGTGCAGCTGCTGGGGAGGTTGGGCAGTCCTCAAAAAGCTAAACAGACTTACCATATGACCCAGCAACTCCACTCTTAGGTATATGCCCAAAAGAATTGGAAACAGAGACTCAGATATTTGTACACCAATGTTCATAGCAGCATTATTCACAATAACCAAAATGTGGAAGCAACCCAATGTCCATCAACAGATAGATGGATAAACAAAATGTGATATACACATACAATGGAATATTATTCATCCATAAAAGGAATGAAATTCTGATTCATGCTGCAACATGGATGATCCTTGAAAATATTATGTTAAGTGAAATAAGCGAAATGCAAAAGGACAAATATCGTATGACTCCATTTATACGAAATATTTAGAATTGGCAAATTCATTGAGACAGAAAGTAAGTTGGAGGTTACTAGGGATTTGACGAGGAGGAGGAATAGGGGGTTATTGCTTAACGGGTACAGAGTTTCCCTTTGGGGTGATGAAAAATTTTGGAAATAGATAGTGGTGATGGTTGCATAACATTGTGAATGTAATTAATGCCACTGAATTGTACACTTAAAAATGGTTAAAATGGCAACATTTATCTTATATGTATTTCATCACAATTTTTTAAAGTTGTAAAAAAAAAGGAACAAGAAAAGTTGAAAATTACTGAGCTAGGAATCCAACTTAACAAATTGGAAAGTAGTCAAACCCCAAAGGAAGGATATTTTTCATGTTGAGCAAACGAAGCTAGACTCAAAAGCGTATATATTCTGCTTTCATTTACACAAAGTTTTAAAACAGGGAAAATTAATTTATAGTGAGAGATGTCAGAATTGTGGTTACTTGGGGGTAAATGATGGAAAGGAGGCATGAGGGAGCCAGCTGGATGGCTGGAGATGTTCTATATCTTGATCTGAGTGGTGGATACATGGGTGCACATATGTAAAAATTCAATAAGCTGTACACTTCAGACTTGTGCACTTTACTGTGTACATTATACACTAATAGAAAAGTAAAAAACATATGGAACATATTCCATCAGGAAAATAATCCTGGAGAATTCGCTCCCCCATCATCACACATAGAAACGAGGGTCCTGGGAGTCATAGGACACCCAAAAGTCAGCAGACGTTCCCCTATCCTTTTGTGATACTCCTCCAGGGGAAGGATATTTAAAATATTTAACAACCAGTAAGACATGCGCAAGAACCAATCAGGAAAATGACTAGCCAAATTGCAGCAGGAAGGTCCTGGAGCCCCCTGACCATGCCAGGTGTACCCCTTTAATGGCTGATTTTGGAGGGGGGAAGTGGTTTCAAGGAAGTAGCTGGGGCAGGCAGGGCACAGCAGTCACTCGGGATTGCTCAGAGCAGAGGCTATTTACCAAGCAACACCATGTTTTGACAACAATTATGGTCTTAAACTGTGCTTGCTGGCTGAATATCAACTTTGTCCCTCACCCATAGCATCTCCCTAGAGATTTACCTCCACAATGCCACAGTGGCTTCTTAAAAACTTCCATGAGTGTAGTCTGCAAGCCAAAATAATAACTTAATAATGAAGGGTGAGGCGTGACACCAATAATCAACAGGAACATTTGTCACTAGGTAAGTAGCATTGAGCATAATGCCAGCTAGGGTCTTACAAATAAAACTGATGAAGTTGCTGCTCCAAAAGGTTATAGTCCAATGGATGGATGGGTCCCTGAGATCCAGCAGGCTGTTAGATTTGAGGAGATGCCTGAGGCATCTGCAATAGGCTTGACATATTCAAAGGAAGATGGGGGAGATCGCTCTATTGCTACTTTTTGGAGAATGGTAGACCATAAAGAGTGGGGGGCTGGCCCGGTGGCGCAAGCGGTTAAGTGTGCGCTCCGCTGTGGCGGCCCAGGGTTCGCCGGTTCGGATCCCGGGCATGCACCGATGCACCTCTTGTCAAGCCATGCTGTGGAGGCGTCTCATATAAAGTAGAGGAAGATGGGCATTGATGTTAGCCCAGGGCCAGTCTTCCTCAGCAAAAAGAGGAGGATTGGCAGATGTTAGCTCAGGGCTGATCTTCCTCACAAGAAAAAAAAAAAAAGAGTGGATGGGACGTGGAGATATGCTGCTGGTAGGAGTGTAGCTGGTGCAGTTACTATGCAGAGAAATCCAGCAGGACTTGATCGAAACAAGTATCCGGTATGTCTACAACTGTCTGCCCTCTGATTTCTTCCTCACCTGTCCCTGCTTTGCTCCAGCACCTGCAAGCTGCGTTTGGGGGTGGGTTCAGGTAGCAGAAGGCACTGATAGGAGACTGGGGGTGGGGGAGGGGGAAAGTCAGGGTATCTCTCTCTCCCTCTCTCTCCAAGAGGGTGTCTATATTTCTCCCTTCTCTTTCAGTCCCACCAGGCAGTCCCTATACAATTTCAGCTTCCATCAGGCTCCCGCTCCTGTTACAAGTGATTCCCGCAGTCACTGCTATTGCTAATCTCTCAGTTACCTGATATGCCATTTGGCTCTCAGCTCTCCCATCAGCTCTATACCCTACTCTCTGCATTAAAATCCCTCAGTTTTACACACTTAGAGTGGCTTTTGTTTTACTGGTAGGACCCTGACTGATACAAGTTACTTACGACCCAGCATTTCCACGGCCGGGTATAGGAATCCAGGGGAATTCTCACCCATAAGGGAAGATGTATGAGGATGTTTGTGGCAGCATTATTAGTAATATTGGTAAGTTGAGGGCAATGTGCATGTCTCTTTCTGTGATGTTCATGGATAAAAATGGATGGCTAACTAGGCATCAGTTAAAAGCAACGGTATAGATATGTACTCAGCAACATGGTGAGACTTTTTAAAATGTAGTGCTGAGTGAAGAAAGAAACAGAATGAGATTTTTGCTACAATATGATTTATATAAATTAAAAATGCATGCATACCAAACAAAAATATACATTTTATAAGAACCCATACACGGAGAAGGATATACTTCAAGCACTTAGGAATGATTGCCTATGAAGAGGGCAGAGGAATAGAAGTGGAAAATGGGTATGAAAAGGAATGCATGAATGAAGGAAGAAAAGAGAGCCTTGCATAGCCAATTGGCTCTCTCTTCTTTAATTCATGGCACATGAATTAAATCCATGGAGTGCCACGAATTGAAGAATAAAATTAACCAATGTGCTGTATCTGAAGTTGAAAAAGAAAATTACCTGAAAAATAGTTACTAGGTGGCACTGAAACATAATTTGAGAGCACATTGTGGATTGTGGAATGCTGACACAACACCTGCCCCATTAGTTTGCAGTAATAAGAACAAAAACATGGGACAGATGGTGAGGCAAGGAGCCAGAGCTAGCAGCAAGTACTGGATAAAGCAGGGATGTTGTGGAAATTCCGCTGCAATTTTTTGTGAGTCTAGTTTAAAGAAGATTCTGGGTCTCAGGATTTTCTTGTCAGTTGCCCTCAGACATGAGCAGAGATTGTAATTTGGAGTCTCACAACTGAATATGTGAGACCAAAAAATCCCGCTTCATGCTTTCAAGGGTCAACTATAGTCTCAAAGGATGAGCTGCTTTCTCAGGTGCGAGTCAGATTATGGTCAATATATCACTAAAAAATTAGAAACAAGAAACATTTTGGAGTGTGTTAGGGAGAACTTGAATTCTCACCAGTGTAATTAAATTAAAATATGACAGAAATAGAAAAGAAGCACTTAACTATGGCAGCAGGTTTTACTTTCCCTTACTTTAACTTTTAGATTTGGTATGATTTTCTTGGTCCAAAATCATTCAAGTTCTGGAAGATTCTTTGTGTAAGAGGTTGCAAGAATACTTTGAAAAATGATCATATGTAGAGCCCCAATATAATCAATATCAATTAAAAACCATATTGTATCTGTTATCCATTAAGCTTCAAGTGAGCATTGCTCTTCTCATTTTACAAATGGAGACATTCAAGTGTGTTTTGTTCATTAATTCTGGTGTTACTCCAAACATAATTAACTCCCTCTCAGGAATTAACATATTTGATGGTGTTTATTTGGGCTTTTTCACAACTGAATGTAGTGATGTTAAAGAAACATTTGTTGGAGAGGATGTGGAGAAAAGGGAACCCTCATACACTGCTGGTGGGAATGCAAACTGGTGCAGCCACTATGGAAAACAGTATGGCGATTTCTCAAAAAAATTAAAAATAGAAATACCATATGATCAAGCTATTCCACTACTGGGTATTTATCCAAAGAACATGAAATCAATAATTCAAAGAGATCTGTGCATCCCTGTGTTCATCGCAGCATTATTCATAATAGTCAAGATGTGGAAGCAACCCAAGTGTCCCTCAACAGATGAATGGATAAAGAGGATGTGGTATATATATACCATGGAATACTCCCCAGCCATACAAAATTGTGCCATTTGCGACAACATGGATGGGCCTTGATGGTATTACGCTAAGCGAAATAAGTCAGACAGAGAAAGACAAATATGGTATGATTTCACTCATATGTGGAAGATAAACAAACACATAGATAAGGAGAACAGGTTAGTGCTTACCACAGGGGTAGGGAGAGGGCAAAAGGGGTAAAGGGGTACCTAGGTATGATGACAGATAAAAACTGGACTGTTCGTGGTGAACACAATGTAGTCTATACAGAAACAGAAATAGAGTGATGTACAGCTGAAATTTACACAATGTTGAAAGCCAATATGACCTCAATAAAATAATTTTTTCAAAAAAAGAAAGAAACATTTGTTAAGTTGACCTGAATCTTTGTTTCCATAGATTGTGAAGCCAAATAAGCAATTCAAATAAAACAATAATGCTTTATTGACTTATTAGGCTCATGTCTAATGACATGAGGAGATTAAGATAATCACTCAAGCTCATGCAAACAATTAGTAGGGGAACCACGTGCTAACCCGGAGCTCTACACTTGAGTCATCCAGAAAAATGTTGACTCATAAACCAAGCTGAAGAGGCAATGTAATACAGTGGCCAAGACCAACCTGAGTTTGAATCACAGCCCCGCCACTTAATGATGCTGAGCAAGTCACCTGCAGTCTCTACACCTCCTCGGTTTCTTCTTTAGTAAAATAGACCTAATAATAGTCTGTTATAAGGCTGTTAGGGGGATACAGTATGGAGATAATCTAAAGTTGTTCTCTGCAATAGAAATATAATGCAAGCCCCAAATGTGAGCCATATACATAACTTTAAAATTTTTAGTAGTCATATTTTAAAAAGTAAAAAGAAACAGATAAAATTAATTTTAATAATATATCGTATTTAACCCAATATATCAAAAGTATTATGGTCTTAACACGTAATCAACATAAAAATATTAATGAGATTTTTACGTTCTTTTTCATACTAAGTCTGAAATGTAAACATATTTCAGTTTGGCCTCGCCACCTTTCAAGTGCTCATTAGCCACATGTGGCTGGTGGCTACCATACTGGACAAGACTAACACAAAGGAAGTACTCAAGGAATATTGGCTCAAAAACATTCCTGGGGTTTATCCATAGGTTGGTTGAATTCCTTACTCTGTTATAAGCATAGAAAATATTTGCCAGCAGCACAGGGTTGGAATCACATACAGGTCACATACTTTCTCCATTTCAGTTGTTCTTGTGCTGTTTACTCCAGGGAATAAGGTGCTGCCCTTTTTTCCTTCTGACATGAGTGGAGGGTTATTAGCCCTGGAGCTGTTCAGATGAGGGACTTTCCCTGAGAACCAAGATGAAGAGTGTAGCCTCCATAATGCATTTCACAGGATTTTTGTCCCAGTGAACAAATTGCATTAGGCTGAATAGATATTTAATGTGCTCTTATTACCACTGGAGTATACCTGGAGTGAAAATTTTATTATGAAATGTTATTTCTTTGACTTGACATGAGTAAGCACCCTTTTTCTCTCCTTCCCATCACATCCCTCCCTGATTCCTTGGGAACCTGGCCCTAAATAGGTGCAATAGATTCATCTGAATTGCCTCGTTTTTTTTTTTTTAATAATTTTATATATTCGTTTTTCCCCCTCAAAGCCCCAGTAGATAGTTGTATGTCATAGCTGCACATCCTTCTAGTT